>NC_092723.1:72743855-73049718 GCF_047496885.1 Scyliorhinus torazame
CAACACCAAAGGAACTATGGTGATTTTCACCAGCCATGAGGAGGACCATCACAGCACCAAACAGAAGGAAGCCCAGAGCATCAGACCAGACCAAGGACCGAACATCGAGGACTACAGAAGTCGAATACAGATAAAGGCCTTCATCTGTCTGGGTACTTGCTAGTTAATCTGAAGTTAAGTTAAGGTCTAGTATGAACTTTAGTATTCTGTAGAATAACTTGTGTTGGATGGTATGATTGATTAACTGTAACTGTGTCGGACCACTCAGTTGTTTAGAGTATTAATATGTTAAAATTATAAATGCTTTATTAAAATGTTTTCTAAAAAAAAAACACACTGGGCAGCAACAATGCTTTATTTTTCTCAAAGAATGATTGACCTGTAGAACAGGATTCCTGATAGAGTTGAGACAAATTTCTGAACAACAGTAATTATGACATGGAAGATATGGATTTGGAATGTCTTAGGGTTTTGATTATCTTCTATGGCTCAGAAAGGAATTTAAGATTGAAAACCTGAATTTGGCTTTCTCAATGAATTGAGGGGGGGGGGGGCTGGGAGACCTGTTCTCAAAATGTATCTCAAATGTAAATTTGTTTTTATAAATTTAGAGTACCCAATTATTTTTTTTCCAATTAAGAGGCAATTTAGCATGGCCAATCCACCCACCCTGCACATCTTTGGGTTGTGGGGGTAAAACCCACGCAAACATGGGGTGAATGTGCAAAATCCACACTGACAGTGACCCAGAGCCGGGATCGAACCTGGGACCTCAGCGGCGTGAGGCAGCAATGCTACCCACTGCACCACCGTGCTGCCATCTCAAATGTAATTTAATACTCAAAACACAAAATTAACTCTTAAAAAAGTAAGTAACATCGTCATAGTCCTAGATGGCCACAAGCTGCTTTCCCCTTTGAGGGCGAGAGCTGATTGATGGTGATCTAACCTGAGTACCACCACACCTCAGCTGATGGGCAAGATTGAGAAGGCCTTCATGAATAACCTCAGCAGGAATTGAACCCACTATTGGCCTCGCTCGACATCATGAATCAGATGTCCAGCCATCAGAGCTAAACCGGCCCTGTCAATTGCTACTATATGTCATTAACCTGTTCGTTATATTAGCAAATCATAATCCACTAACAGTCCTGTACACCACCATATTGGACTTAAATTATGAATACATAAAATACTTTATTGAAAAGGACCTCTCCCTATATTAAGCACAACTTATTAGAACGTGGGCGAGTGCCAACACTGCACTAAAACATTATTCCTTCAAATCAGAAGAGCATTTCTCAGAGCTGCGTAACGTACCATCTAGGGAATTGGCAACCAAGAATGTACATTTTTGTATGTTGTCCATCAGACTATAAAAATTAAATAAAAACTCTAGCTTCATGTGAATATTCAAATTTGTTAGTAGACATATCACTGTGCCACACAGAAACAAAAACTTTAGATCATTTAATCACAAGTGTTCTCACAGAGCTCAAGAATTAATAACATGTGGTTAAAAATATGCTGCAAGCATGCTACACAACCGGAGAGTTCTATACAAATTAAACCACAAATTGTGCATTAAGGAAAAGGAAGCAAACATTAAACTGACATTAATAAAAATGAATTTAATCTCATTGAAACAATCATCCTTTAGTGCACTTTATTGCTCCCCATGTAGTTAGCACGTGTCCTTAACATTAATCATGAGAACAGATTTCAAATGATCTAAGGAGTGTTAATAGCAGTAACGGACAACTATTAAAGTTCCACTCAGAACCACCTGCACACCATGTGCCAAACTAATGCCCAATGTGGAGTATCAAGCATTATAACAGTGCTCAGGCTGGATTACAGTTTAGCTTTATAAACTGGACAAAAAACAAGTACGGCAGTGTAATTCTTTGTCACTGGACAAGCATAAAATAAAATGCTGGAAAAACTCGACTGGTCTGGCAGCATCTATGGAGCGAGAAACAGAGTTAACATTTCTAGTTCAATGTGAACTGAAGTGAGGTGGGAATGTGGTAGACTGCTGCTGATAAAAGGGAGGAGAGACAGGTGGAGCAAAAGAGAAGAAATTTTATTTATTTAGCGAATGCAAAGCCCCTAAGCCAAGCAGTTCCTTCCAGTCCTGCTGTACAGAGTACAATCCGCGGATTGGACAATCTTCTGTGTTGTGGTGAATAGTTTTCTCTCTCCCACAGGCACATAAGGGACTGGCACTAATGTCCTATCTGTGGAGGTTGGCAAAGCAGGGGCCATGACCAGTCCTGAACCTGTTAAGAGTGGACCACTCTCTCCTTGGAAGGTTAAAGCAGGCAGTTGTTGGGTTGGATTTGAAACTAGTGATTCCCATTCATTTGTTCAGGTAGAATTTGCATTGAAGTCCTATGTAGGAGGGTTTTTCCAGATCAGCCTTCTTGAGGTGGGGGGGCTGAATTGATCTGTATGATGGCAAGTGGAGGGTATTGGAAGCATTTGTGATTTTTGGCCTGTTGCAAGTGGGCGAATAGGTGGAGGAGAAATGTTTGCCAGGACAGGGAATCGTGGGAGTGGTGTTGAACGTGTGTTCCAGTAATGATATGCATGGTAGCATCTAGCTGTCAACCTGTGTGCGCGCATTGACCAAACAGGGATGCAGTATTCTGCTCAGAGTGTGGAAGTGCAAGTGCTGAGGTTCAGAGGGTGGTGGTAGCAGCACCCGACATTGAACAAAGAAAAGTACAGCACAGGAACAGGCCCTTCGGCCCTCCAAGCCCGTACCGACCATGCTGCCCTTCTAAACTAAAACTTCTACACTTTCTGGGTCCATATCCCTCTATTCCCATCCTATTCATGTATTTGCCAAGATGCCCCTTAAATGCCACTATCATCCCTGCTTCCACCTCCTCTGGCAGCGAGTTCCAGGCACCCACTACCCTCGGTGTAAAAACACTTGCCTCATACATCTCCTCTAAACCTTGCCCCTCGCACCTTAAACCTATGCCCCCTAGTAATTGCCCCCTCTACCCTGGGGAAAAGCCTGTGACTATCCACTCTGTCTATGCCCCTCATAATTTTGTAGACCTCTATCAGGTCGCCCCTCAACCTCCGTCGTTCCAGTGAGAACAAACCAAGTTTATTCAACCGCTCCTCAGAGCTAATGCCCTCCATACCAGGCAACATCTTGGTAAATCTCTTCTGCACCCCCTCTAAAGCCTCCACATCCTTCTGGTAGGGTGGCGACCAGAATTGAATACTATACTCCGAGTGTGGCCTAACTAAGGTTCTATAACCTTATATGCAACATGACTTGCCAACTCTTATACTCAATGCCCCGCCAATTGAGCCGGCTAGTTTGTCAATCAAGTTGTTTCTGGACTTTTTAAAAAAGAGATTTAGAGTACCCAATTATTTTTATTCCAATTAAAGGGCAATTTAGTGTGGGCAATCTACCTAGCCTGCACATGTTTGGGTTGTGGGGGTGAGACCCATGCAAACATTGGGTGAATGCGCATACTTCACATGGACAGTGACCCTGGGCCGGGTCACTGGCCCAGAGGGGTATGATGTGGAGATGCCGGTGTTGGACTGGGGTAGGCACAGTAAGAGGTCTTACAACACCAGGTTAAAGTCTAACAGGTTTGTTTTGAATCACCTGATGAAGGAGCTGCACTCCGAAAACTAGTGATTCGAAACAAACCTGTTGGACTTTAACCTGCTGTTGTAAGACCTCTTACTGTGCCCAGAGGGGTATGGCAAAGGCGTTACTTGCTTTTATGGAAGAAGTGGGGGGAGGGGTGTAACCAAACAGACCCTTGGTGGTTCGGCCACTCGGGGCAAAAATAAAGAGTTCTCGTTCTTCTCCACAGTACACAATGTCTTTTCCAGGATTAACTATTTTGTCAAAGCTGAACGGGAGTGGTAGGAGTGAAGAAATCTGAGTACTCACCGGTGATCATTTCTGACCATGCCCTACATTTGATGGACCTCGAGTTTGGGGTAGGTAAAGGGCATCGAAAGGGGTAGCGGTTGGATGTGAGTCTGCTACATTAGGCTCTGTGCAAGGATCTCAGGGGCTATCCAGGATTATATTTTGAACAATGGCAATGGGGATGTCTCTCCCTCGAGACAATGGCAAGCACTGAAAATTGTAATTAGAGAAAAAATTATATCTTTCTTTGTTTCTAAATTAAGGGGCAATTTAGCATGGCCAATCCACCTCCCTGCACATCTTTGGCTTGTAAGGGTGAGACCCACACAGAAACAAGGAGAACGTGCAAACTCTACACAGACAGTGACCCCAGGGCCGGGATCGAACCCAGATCCTCAGTGCCGTGAGGCAGCAGGGTTAACCACTGTGCCACCGTGCAGCCCTAAAGTTGTTTATGGACTTGACCTTGGCTGCAGTTGTTTTTAGATGTTCCTGTAAGGTCAGTGTCCTATCTAAGGTCACTCCGAGGTATGTTGGAGTTGGGTGGTGTTTTAACTTGTAGCCATTCATTTGGATGTTAAGCTCTTGGCTTTATTGACTTTGGCCAATAAAGATGGATTGGACTTCCGGTGCAGAGCATGAAGTAGCGGCCACACCTCGTGGAGGCTCCCGGGCAGGATCCGGCACTTGGGCATATCAGCCCGATCGGACGAATGTGTTTTATTTTAAAGATGGACTTGTCCAGCAGTGAAGTCAGCCGTAAAGAGGGAGATTTCAAAATTGACATTGAAGTGGGGCAGAGGCGTAAAATTGCAGACGTCGAGCCCAAACAAGGAGGCATCAAAGATGGCAGAGGAAGCGACCAGCCTATCACCCACGACATGGCAGAGGTGGTAGCCAGAAAATTTTAAACATTTGGTGGAGAAATGGAAGAACACTTCAAGGAACACAGTCAGGAATTGAAGGCTTCATTTAAAACCAGTGGAGGAAGCTTTGGGCCTAGTCAGGGAGCAACTGAACAAAACGATTAAAGGGGTAGGTGCAGAAGTTGAAAAATGTGGAGGAGGCCTTACACCAACACAAAGACAGACTTGCATCCTTGGAGGCTGAAATGACAATCATCGGAGACAAGAACAAGGGCCTCAAGGCGAAGCTGGATGATTTAGAAAATAGATTCAGGCACATGAACCGGAGGCTGATGGATCTACCCTAGGGGGTTGGGGACTCAAGGCCTACCGAATACTTCACTGCAAAGTTTTCCCAATTGATGAGCGGTGATGAGGTATTTGCCTCAGGGAGGCGGAGCGGGGGGGAGACGGAGCGGGGGGGGGGGGGAGAGACGGAGCGGGGGGGGGGGGGGGGGGGGGGAGAGACGGAGCGGGGGGGGGGGGGAGAGACGGAGCGGGGGGGGGGGGAGAGACGGAGCGGGGGGGGGGGGGAGAGACGGAGCGGGGGGGGGGGGGGAGAGACGGAGCGGGGGGGGGGGGAGAGACGGAGCGGGGGGGGGGGGGGGGGGGGAGACGGAGCGGGGGGGGGGGGGAGAGACGGAGCGGGGGGGGGGGAGAGACGGAGCGGGGGGGGGGGGAGAGACGGAGCGGGGGGGGGGGAGAGACGGAGCGGCGGGGGGGGGGTGAGACGGAGCGGGAGGAAGACGGAGCGGGAGGAAGACGGAGCGGGAGGAAGACGGAGCGGGAGGAAGACGGAGCGGGAGGAAGACGGAGCGGGAGGAAGACGGAGCGGGAGGAAGACGGAGCGGGAGGAAGACGGAGCGGGAGGAAGACGGAGCGGGAGGAAGACGGAGAGGGAGGAAGACGGAGAGGGAGGAAGACGGAGAGGGAGGAAGACGGAGAGGGAGGAAGACGGAGAGGGAGGAAGACGGAGAGGGAGGAAGACGGAGAGGGAGGAAGACGGAGAGGGAGGAAGACGGAGAGGGAGGAAGACGGAGAGGGAGGAAGACGGAGAGGGAGGAAGACGGAGAGGGAGGAAGACGGAGAGGGAGGAAGACGGAGAGGGAGGAAGACGGAGAGGGAGGAAGACGGAGAGGGAGGAAGACGGAGAGGGAGGAAGACGGAGAGGGAGGAAGACGGAGAGGGAGGAAGACGGAGAGGGAGGAAGACGGAGAGGGAGGAAGACGGAGAGGGAGGAAGACGGAGAGGGAGGAAGACGGAGAGGGAGGAAGACGGAGAGGGAGGAAGACGGAGAGGGAGGAAGACGGAGAGGGAGGAAGACGGAGAGGGAGGAAGACGGAGAGGGAGGAAGACAGAGAGGGAGGAAGACAGAGAGGGAGGAAGACAGAGAGGGAGGAAGACAGAGAGGGAGGAAGACAGAGAGGGAGGAAGACAGAGAGGGAGGAAGACAGAGAGGGAGGAAGACAGAGAGGGAGGAAGACAGAGAGGGAGGAAGACAGAGAGGGAGGAAGACAGAGAGGGAGGAAGACAGAGAGGGAGGAAGACAGAGAGGGAGGAAGACAGAGAGGGAGGAAGACAGAGAGGGAGGAAGACAGAGAGGGAGGAAGACAGAGAGGGAGGAAGACAGAGAGAGAACGTGCAAGGGCAGACTCTAGGCTCTCTACAACAGATCACACATGGCAGCAAGGGACAAAGGCACCGCAAACAAGACACTTCGAATGTCCCCAAACAAAGGTGCAGGAGCTCACCCACTCAGCATCCACATAGTTGGTGGGCATTTTGGGTGGCCTCTGGTCAAAGGAAAACCACGGAGTGCAGGGCACATCCTCAAGGAAAGTATGGTTGGTCCCGCAAGTGGGGAGTGGGAGAAACTGAAATACCCCCATCAAAATAGTCACCTGGATTGTCAGGGGATTGAATATCCAATAAAAAGATCCAGAGTCTTCGCCCACTGGAAAAGTATGAAGGCCGACATACTCTTCCTCCACGAGACACACCAAAGGGAGAAGGACTGACTGTGGGTAAGAAAGGGCTGGGTGGGGCAGACGTACCATTCGTGTTACAGGATGAGAGCTGGGGGGGTAGTCATACTACTCAATAAAAAGACGGTGTTTACAGTGACAAGGACGATTACAGACCCAGGGAGATGGCATGTCATGGTTAGTGGAGTCCTGGAAGGGGCACCAGTGATCTTCGTTAACGTGTATGCCCCCAACTGGAACGACACGGAATTCGTAAAGAAGATCATGGCGGAAATCCCCGACATTGACACACACCGGCTCATCATTATGTACAGGATCCACAGACAGACAGATCAAATCGGGGAAAAAGCAAACATGGTGAAGGAACTAGGTATGTTCATTGAACAGATGGGGCAGTGGACCTATTGAGATTCACACACCCAGGGGAGGAGTTCTCCTTCTTCTCCTAGGTACACAGGGTCGACACCAGGATCGACTTCATTATAATGGGGAAATTGGTCCTTGCAGGGGTAATAGGAGCAGAATATTACGCAACTGTAATCTCCGACCATGCTCCACAGTACCTGGATGTGAGATTAGAGATGGGCCGGGCCCAACGACCCCCATGGAGATTGGACACGGCCCTCCTTGCCAATAAGGCTTTTAAACAAAGGGATATCACAGGCCACAGAGCGGAACATCACCAATAACCAGAATGTGGAGGTCTCACCCGCCATGTTCTGGGAGGCGCTGAATGCAGTGATCACAGGAGAGATTATCACATACAGAGCACGCAGAAACAGGAAGGAGGGCAGCTAGGCAACAACTGGTCTTCTCCATAGCAGAGGTGGAGCGGCGATACTCCACGGCTCTGACCAGAGAGCATCTGGAGGAGAGGAAAAAACTACAACTGGACTTTGACCTGCTCTCCGCCTGGAAAGTAGTGCAAAACTCCACCAGACATGGAGGACCTTCTACGAGCATAGAGACAAAGCTAACCGCCTTCTGGCTGACCAGCTGATAAAGCAGGCAGCCACAAGGGAAATAGTGCAGGTTAGAGACAACAGCAGCAGGCTGGTAGCCCTATCGAAAGAGGTCAATGAGGCATTCGAGGCCTTCTACCGGGGGTGTACACCTCAGAGCACCCCCCCCCAACCCCCTGGAGAGCTGTGTACCAGGTGGCCGAGGAGGACCAGATGAGCTTTGTCAAGGGCAGGCAGCGAGCATTGAACATCAGCCGCCTGCTGAACATGATAATGGCCCCACCCGGGGAGAGAACACAAACTTAAATTGAGCTCTTTCTAAGAGCCAGTGCAGACTCGATGGGTATAATGGCCTCCTTCTGCACTGTAAATTCTATGAAAAGTGAAATCCTCCTGGTGAACCCGCCAGAGAGAGGGACAAAGCTGGAGAGATTAGCATTCAAAGAACAAAGAAAAGTACAGCACAGGAACAGGCCCTCCGGCCCTCCAAGCTTGCGCCAACCATGCTGCCCGTCTAAACTAAAATCTTCTACACTTCCGGGGTCCATATCCCTCTATTTCCATCCTATTCATGTATTTGTCAAGATGCCCCTTAAACGTCACTATCTTCCCTACTTCCACCACCTCCTCCGGCAGCGGGTTCCAGGCACCCACTACCCTCTGTGCAAAAAACTTACCTCGTACATCTCCTCTAAACCTTACCCCTCGCACCTTAAACCTATGCCCCCTAGTAATTGACCCCTCTACCCTGGGAAAAAGTCTCTGACTATCCACTCTGTCTATGCCCCTCATAATTTTGTAGACCTCTATCAGGTCACCCCTCAACCTCCTTCGTTCCAGTGAGAACAAACCGAGTTTATTCAACCTCTCCTCATAGCTAATGCCCTCTATACCAGGCAACATCCTGGTAAATCTCTTCTGCACCCCCTCTAAAGCCTCCTCATCCTTCTGGTAGTGCGGCGACCAGAATTGCACACTATACTCCAAGTGTGGCCTAACTAAGGGTCTATACAGCTGCAACATGACTTGCCAATTCTTATACTCAATGCCCCGGCCAATGAAGGCAAGCATGCCGTATGCCTTCCTGACTACCTTCTCCACCTGTGTTGCCCCTTTCAGTGACCTGTGAACCTGTACACTAAGATCTCTCGGACTGTCAATACTCTGGAGGGTTCTACCATTCACTGTATATTGCCTACCTGTATTAGACCTTCCAAAATGCATTATCTCACATTTGTCCGGATTAAACTCCTTCTGCCATCTCTCCGCCCAAGTCACCAAACAATCTAAATCCTGCTGTATCCTCGGACAGTCCTCATCGCTATCCGCAATTCCACCAACCTTTGCGTCGTCCGCAAACTTACTAATCAGACCAGTGACATTTTCCTCCAAATCATTTATATATACTACATCAGCAACGGTCCCAGCACTGACCCCTGCAATCAATCATATTTGCGAGCTCCTCGAAAAACTCTTATCAAGTTAGTGAGACACAACCTCCCCTTCACAAAACCATGCTGCCTCTCGCTAATACGGCCACTTGCTTCCAAATGTGAATAGATCCTGTGTCGAAGAATTCTCTCCAGTAATTTCCCTACCACTGACGTAAGGCTCACCGGCCTGTAGTTCCCTGGATTATCTTTGGGGCGGGGAAGCAAGAGAGAGAGAGTGAGAGCGAGAGCGAGAAAAAACCCGGAAAAAGGGTCCTACAAACGAAGAGAAGTATGGAAGGCCTGGCCCTCCCAAACCTACAGTTCTACTACTGGGCGGCCACAGCGGAACAAGTGAGGGGATGGATGAAGAAACCGGGAGCAGAACGGGTGAAGATGGAGGAGAATTGTTGAACAGGGTCATCCCTCCGACCCCTAGTCATGATAACATTCCATCCCCTCCAACCGGATAGAGGGATACGGACCCAGGAAGTGTAGAAGATTGTACTTTAGTCGGGCAGATGGTCGGCACGGGCTTGGAGGGCCGAAGGGCCTGTTCCTGTGCTGTACATTTCTTTGTTCTTTGTTTGTTGTTGACAGAGTGGATAGTCAGAGGCTTTTTCCCAGGGTAGAGGGGTCAATTACTTGGGGGCATTGGTTTAAGGTGCGAGGGGTAAGGTTAAGAGGAGATGTACGAGGCAGGTTTTTTTTACACAGAGGGTAGTGGGTGCCTGGAACTCGCTGCCGGAGGAGGTGGTGGAAGTAGGGGCATCTTGACAAATACATGAATAGGATGGGAATAGAGGGATACGGACCCAGGAAGTGTAAAAGATTTTAGTTTAGACGGGCAGCATGGTCGGCACAGGCTTGGAGGGCTGAAGGGCCTGTTCCTGTGCTGTACTTTTCTTTGTTCTTTAACCATACACTCAAGAAGCCCAGTTGTGGTAGCCACGCTTTCAATGTGGTATCAAAGGAGGCAACACTTCGGCCTGACAGAACTGTCCATCATGGCCCCCGTCTGTAGCAGCCACAGGTTCACACTAGCATGTACACAGACAACAGACCAGCGACTCTGGAGGAACTCACGGGGAGGTTCCAACTACCCATAGGGAATGAATTGAGGTACATACAGATCAAATAAATTCCTCCATAAGGAAATGACGACATACCATCAGACGCCACAATACATATTAGTTGAGGAACTGTTGGACATGGACGACTTAAGGAAAGAGAACTGTGCAGACCTATATGGATGACTGTTGGAAGAGGCATGCTCCCCCCTGCACGAGACAAGAGAAAAATGGGAGGAAGAATTCGGCATTGAAATGGAGGGAGGCGCTCTGAATGCCAGCACTAACAGGGGAAACTCAGGGCTGAGCCTCATGCAGCTCTCATGGATGCATAGTGTTATGGGCCAGGGTTTAGAGAACACCAAAGTGTATCATGAACCTCACCTGACCCACAACTTTTAATAGATTGTGGTATGGGGAGCACACGGCCCACTCTACTGGTGTGGTACAGCAAAAATGGTAAAATACTTTTAAAAACAAAACAATGTTTATTCTATGAACTCAAGTTAACCTTTTTAAAACATAGTGAACATCTTAGCAACCATCAATTCAAATACAACCCCCAAAAAATGCACCACTAAGTAATCTTTTAAGCTTTCCTTTGAACATCCATAAGATTTAAAATACCTTTTACCAGAAGCACATCAGGTTAAAGTCACTACTGTTATTAGTTTTAAATCACCAGGATCGATTTACAATCTTTATATTACAGAGAGAAACTCTAATACACCTTTTGCCTGTGACTGCAGCTATCCAGCTCTGAAAACGAAACTAAAACATACCCTGCAGCAAACAGCCTAAAACAAAAGTAAAAATCTGGCAGACAGCCCAGCTCCACCCACTCTGACATCACTGCAGTAATAAACACACATTTCTTAAAGATACTCTCACTACAGATACTTATATACACACCCATTTCTTAAAGGTACTCTCACATGACAATTGAGCGCACCTAACCCGAACCCAAATGCACAGATTCTTACTCGGTGTGGAGGACAACTGCTAATGGTGCCAGGGAGGCTCGGCTAACCACACCCATGTGTTCTGGGCCTGCATCAGACTTGTCGGGTTCTGGACAACCTTCTTCGAAGCAATGTCCAAGGATGTGGAAGTGAGGGTGGAGCCAGGCCCAAAGGTGGCAGTCTTCAGGGTCTCCGAGCAGCCAGAAATCTTTATAGGGAGGGATACTGGCACCCTAGCCTTTGCCTCCTGCTTGGCTGGCGATTGGCAGCACCAGCCAAAGCTACAGACTGGCTGTTCAACCTGTCGGAATTCTCACTGGGGAAGAGAAACTTTGCCATCCATGGGTCAGAAGAGGGCTTCCACAGGACGTGGAAGCCATTCAACTTGTTCCAAGATCTGTTCGTAGCCTGCAACTAGCAGAGCCGGAGGGGAAGGAGAGGCACATACAAGCCACAAAACGCAAGGGAGGGGCTTGGGGATGGGGATTAGGGGCAAAACCCCATTTAAAAAAAAAAAAAAGACCATGGGACACGGGTAGCACAGCCGTGGAGGACCGGCCAGAGGACAAGTAGGGGAAAACAGAGACAGCATCAGCACACTGGACAATACATGTCGATTTCGGCGGCGTGAGAGCAGCTGGTTAGTCAATTTCAGCGGGAGCATTGCGGAAGGAGGTTGCTGGGAGGTAAGTCAACCTTTAAAAGCACTTCTCTTTGCAGGGGCAGGCCAGTCGATTTCGGCGGCGTGAGAGCAGCTGGTTAGTCAATTTCAGCGGGAGCATTGCGGAAGGAGGTTGCTGGGAGGTAAGTCAACCTTTAAAAGCACTTCTCTTTGCAGGGGCAGGCCAGTCGATTTCGGCGGCGTGAGAGCAGCTGGTGAGTCAGTTTCAGCGGGAGCATTGCGGAAGGAGGTTGCTGGGAGGTAAGTCAACCTTTAAAAGCACTTCTCTTTGCAGGGGCAGGCCAGTCGATTTCGGCGGCGTGAGAGCAGCTGGTTAGTCAATTTCAGCGGGAGCATTGCGGAAGGAGGTTGCTGGGAGGTAAGTCAACCTTTAAAAGCACTTCTCTTTGCAGGGGCAGGCCAGTCGATTTCGGCGGCGTGAGAGCAGCTGGTGAGTCAGTTTCAGCGGGAGCATTGCGGAAGGAGGTTGCTGGGAGGTAAGTCAACCTTTAAAAGCACTTCTCTTTGCAGGGGCAGGCCAGTCGATTTCGGCGGGAGTGGAGCTGGCTGGTTAGTCAATTTCAGCAGGAGCTGAGAATTTTTCTTTTTTTTTTTTGAATTAGTTTTTTAGGCGGGATCAGGAAGTCGACCCGCGGACGTCTGGGAAGACCCTCACCAATAAATTCTGGTGGAGAGGAAACCCGAGACACTACACGTGTAGTGTCTCCCACCCACCCTCCTCCTCTAACCTAATAATAAAACCCATTGGTCTGAGGTAAGTACCATATTTTTAATATATTATTATTATTTTTTATAAAAATTTAATTTAGTTGTTAGCCAGATCTTTGTAGAAAGTTAGAGGAATGGCAGGGAAGGGAGTGCAATGTTCCTCCTGCAGGGTGTTTGAGGTGAGGGATGCAGTTAGTGTCCCTGCTGATTTTACCTGCAGGAAGTGCTGCCATCTCCAGCTCCTCCAAGACCGAGTTAGGGAACTGGAGCTGGAGTTGGAAGAACTTCGGATCATTCGGGAGGCAGAAGGGGTCATAGATAGCAGCTTCAGGGAATTAGTTACACCAAAGATTGGAGATAGGTGGGTAACTGTAAGAGGGACTGGGAAAAAACAGTCAGTGCAGGGATCCCCTGCGGTCGTTCCCCTGAGAAACAAGTATACCGCTTTGGATACTTGTGGGGGGGACGACTTACCAGGGGTAAGCCATGGGGTACGGGCCTCTGGCACGGAGTCTGTCCCTGTTGCTCAGAAGGGAAGGGGGGAGAGGAGCAGAGCATTAGTAATTGGGGACTCTATAGTCAGGGGCACAGATAGGAGATTTTGTGGGAGCGTGAGAGACTCACGTTTGGTATGTTGCCTCCCAGGTGCAAGGGTACGTGATGTCTCGGATCGTGTTTTCCGGGTCCTTAGAGGGGAGGGGGAGCAGCCCCAAGTCGTGGTCCACATTGGCACCAACGACATAGGTAGGAAAGGGGACAAGGATGTCAGGCAGGCTTTCAGGGAGCTAGGATGGAAGCTCAGAACTAGAACAAACAGAGTTGTTATCTCTGGGTTGTTGCCCGTGCCACGTGATAGTGAGATGAGGAATAGGGAGAGAGAGCATTTAAACACGTGGCTACAGGGATGGTGCAGGCGGGAGGGTTTCAGATTTTTGGATAACTGGGGCTCTTTCTGGGGAAGGTGGGACCTCTACAGACAGGATGGTCTACATCTGAACCTGAGGGGCACAAATATCCTGGGGGGGAGATTTGTTAGTGCTCTTTGGGGGGGTTTAAACTAATGCAGCAGGGGCATGGGAACCTGGATTGTAGTTTTAGGGTAAGGGAGAATGAGAGTATAGAGGTCAGGAGCACAGATTTGACGTCGCAGGAGGGGGCCAGCGTTCAGGTAGGTGGTTTGAAGTGTGTCTACTTCAATGCCAGGAGTATACGAAACAAGGTAGGGGAACTGGCAGCGTGGGTTGGTACCTGGGACTTCGATGTTGTGGCCATTTCGGAGACATGGATAGAGCAGGGACAGGAATGGATGTTGCAGGTTCCGGGGTTTAGGTGTTTTAGTAAGCTCAGAGAAGGAGGCAAAAGAGGGGGAGGTGTGGCGCTGCTAGTCAAGAGCAGTATTACGGTGGCGGAGAGGATGCTAGATGGGGACTCTTCTTCCGAGGTAGTATGGGCTGAAGTTAGAAACAGGAAAGGAGAGGTCACCCTGTTGGGAGTTTTTTATAGGCCTCCTAATAGTTCTAGGGATGTAGAGGAAAGGATGGCGAAGATGATTCTGGATATGAGCGAAAGTAACAGGGTAGTTATTATGGGAGACTTTAACTTTCCAAATATTGACTGGAAAATATATAGTTCGAGTACAATAGATGGGTCGTTTTTTGTACAGTGTGTGCAGGAGGGTTTCCTGAAACAATATGTTGACAGGCCAACAAGAGGCGAGGCCACGTTGGATTTGGTTTTGGGTAATGAACCAGGCCAGGTGTTGGATTTGGAGGTAGGAGAGCACTTTGGGGACAGTGACCACAATTCGGTGACGTTTACGTTAATGATGGAAAGGGATAAGTATACACCGCAGGGCAAGAGTTATAGCTGGGGGAAGGGCAATTATGATGCCATTAGACGTGACTTGGGGGGGATAAGGTGGAGAAGTAGGCTGCAAGTGTTGGGCACACTGGATAAGTGGGGCTTGTTCAAGGATCAGCTACTGCGTGTTCTTGATAAGTATGTACCGGTCAGACAGGGAGGAAGGCGTCGAGCGAGGGAACCGTGGTTTACCAAGGAAGTGGAATCTCTTGTTAAGAGGAAGAAGAAGGCCTATGTGAAGATGAAGTGTGAAGTTTCGGTTGGGGCGATGGATAGTTACAAGGTAGCGAGGAAGGATCTAAAGAGAGAGCTAAGACGAGCAAGGAGGGGACATGAGAAGTATTTGGCAGGAAGGATCAAGGAAAACCCAAAAGCTTTCTATAGGTATGTCAGGAATAAGCGAATGACTAGGGAAAGAGTAGGACCAGTCAAGGACAGGGATGGGAAATTGTGTGTGGAGTCTGAAGAGATAGGCGAGATACTAAATGAATATTTTTCGTCAGTATTCACTCAGGAAAAAGATAATGTTGTGGAGGAGAATGCTGAGCCCCAGGCTAATAGAATAGATGGCATTGAGGTACGTAGGGAAGAGGTGTTGGCAATTCTGGACAGGCTGAAAATAGATAAGTCCCCGGGACCTGATGGGATTTATCCTAGGATTCTCTGGGAGGCCAGGGAAGAGATTGCTGGACCTTTGGCTTTGATTTTTATGTCATCATTGGCTACAGGAATAGTGCCAGAGGACTGGAGGACAGCAAATGTGGTCCCTTTGTTCAAAAAGGGGAGCAGAGACAACCCCGGCAACTATAGACCGGTGAGCCTCACGTCTGTAGTGGGTAAAGTCTTGGAGGGGATTATAAGAGACAAGATTTATAATCATCTAGATAGGAATAATATGATCAGGGATAGTCAGCATGGCTTTGTGAAGGGTAGGTCATGCCTCACAAACCTTATTGAGTTCTTTGAGAAGGTGACTGAACAGGTAGACGAGGGTAGAGCAGTTGATGTGGTGTATATGGATTTCAGCAAAGCGTTTGATAAGGTTCCCCACGGTAGGCTATTGCAAAAAATACGGAGGCTGGGGATTGAGGGTGATTTAGAGATGTGGATCAGAAATTGGCTAGCTGAAAGAAGACAGAGGGTGGTGGTTGATGGGAAATGTTCAGAATGGAGTACAGTCACAAGTGGAGTACCACAAGGATCTGTTCTGGGGCCGTTGCTGTTTGTAATTTTTATCAATGACCTAGAGGAAGGCGCAGAAGGGTGGGTGAGTAAATTTGCAGATGATACTAAAGTCGGTGGTGTTGTCGATAGTGTGGAAGGATGTAGCAGGTTACAGAGGGATATAGATAAGCTGCAGAGCTGGGCTGAGAGGTGGCAAATGGAGTTTAATGTAGAGAAGTGTGAGGTGATTCACTTTGGAAGGAATAACAGGAATGCGGAATATTTGGCTAATGGTAAAGTTCTTGAAAGTGTGGATGAGCAGAGGGATCTAGGTGTCCATGTACATAGATCCCTGAAAGTTGCCACCCAGGTTGATAGGGTTGTGAAGAAGGCCTATGGAGTGTTGGCCTTTATTGGTAGAGGGATTGAGTTCCGGAGTCGGGAGGTCATGTTGCAGCTGTACAGAACTCTGGTCCGGCCCCATTTGGAGTATTGCGTACAGTTCTGGTCACCGCATTATAGGAAGGACGTGGAGGCTTTGGAGCGGGTGCAGAGGAGATTTACCAGGATGTTGCCTGGTATGGAGGGAAAATCTTATGAGGAAAGGCTGACGGACTTGAGGTTGTTTTCGTTGGAGAGAAGAAGGTTAAGAGGAGACTTAATAGAGGCATACAAAATGATCAGGGGGTTGGATAGGGTGGACAGTGAGAGCCTTCTCCCGCGGATGGATATGGCTGGCACGAGGGGACATAACTTTAAACTGAGGGGTAATAGATATAGGACAGAGGTCAGAGGTAGGTTCTTTACGCAAAGAGTAGTGAGGCCGTGGAATGCCCTACCTGCTACAGTAGTGAACTCGCCAACATTGAGGGCATTTAAAAGTTTATTGGATAAACATATGGATGATAATGGCATAGTGTAGGTTAGATGGCTTTTGTTTCGGTGCAACATCGTGGGCCGAAGGGCCTGTACTGCGCTGTATTGTTCTATGTTCTATGTTCTAATACATGGTGGGACTAACATTGACATAAACATGTGAAAACCAATAAAAACTCTTTGGCCTACACTCATCACGATTTGCAATCTCCATGGAATGAATCAGAGAACCTTTGGACACTAAGGGGTAATTTAGCATGGCCAATCCACCTAACCTGCACATCTTTGGACTGTGGTAGGAAACTGGAGCACCGGAGGAAACCCACGCAGACACAGTGAGAATATGCAAACTCCACACACAGTCATCAGGAATTGGAATCGAACCTGGGTCCCTGGCGCTGAGAGACAGCAGTGCTAACCACTGTTCCTCCGTGACATCAAAGCTCCCCCATATAGGCAATTTCAAGAGCAGTCCAGCATGAGAATGTGGTCACCCGGATCAGAATGCTCGCCACATTGTGTACCTGTAAACATCTGTTACAGAATTCAATGCAATCCACCTATCAAACACAATGCTGCGACTTAGTTTTCCAACTTGGATTTAGACTTGTAAAGCAGCAAGATGTCATACACAAGAAGAATGGAACTGAATGCATTGATTTACTTTTATGTACACCTTCTCATTACCGGTTTGGATAATGCAGCTTCAAACACCAAAATTATTATGGCGAGTGCAGCTGCTCTGATTCTATACAGATACATCCACAATGAAAATAAACACATTATCCATAGAACTTAACAGCCTTGCATTGCGTCCTCAGAAATAAACAGAATATGAAAGGCAGCTTCCTCCCTGAGTAATGGCAATTCATGATTTTACAATCAACAAACATTTGTTCTGCACAATGAGAATGGGGAGCAGCTCTATTCAGGATAAGACAATCTTTCAGATCACCACACTACTTCTCTCCCTTCACAAATTCACATACATTAAACACTTAGTAACAATCGTAAATATATTTTAGAAAGTATTCAGTCTTAAATTTGTTTTATCCATAGCGCATGTTAAACAACAGAAACTCACCAGTGGACTAAGTTTGTAAAATCATTGTGCAATGCAGAGAGGGGTGGTCCCAGGTTTCAGCCATAGTCTCACGTGCAATGTGGGTACAATAGTTTTCTGCAGCTTTGAGTTAACAAAAAACAAGAGTTCTTCTGGAACCCGCTTTGCTGGCTTGGTGCCCCATTATTGTCCCAAGACAAGGTAAACATGCCTCCAAACTAAGTCACTCAAAGGTGGGAGTTGAAGACTGAGTGCAACAAGACGGAGGCTTAATTCCGGGAATTTGACAAGTGAGGGAGTTCTAAGGATTGATCTCTTTGTAAAATCTAGTCATGCCTGCATTGAGCATTTAATTGAACTGTAATAGTAAAGAATTTAGTCTTAGTCAGTGATAATAAAGGTCCCTGCTTAGAAACATCTGCAGGGTACTTAATTAGGTAGCTAACTTGAATTAGTTCTCCAGCCAGCAATAGCTGACTCAGCTCACTAGAATCTCAGTTAGTATAAATACAGGAGGTTTAGCAGATGCACAAAGTCAGTCATATGAAGGTGGCAGCAAGATCAGATACTTAATTCAGGTATTTTGTGCAACGAGGGAAGAGGAGGTGCTGTTCTGGCCTTTTACGAAAAAGATGTGGTCCCAGAAAGGGAACCACAGACGGCAATACCAGAGAGCTGAAACCCCCGAGTCATTAATTAGGTGTACTGGAAGGTTCCTGGTGAATTTTAAAGTATAGAAGTATTACTTTAAATTTATAGCATAGCTAGTTAAACTCCACAATATAACCATGGGTAATCGTTCAGTGATATTCTAAACTCAAATCTAATTGGTGAAATAAAAACAAGATAATAAGGGCAGGGGAAGTTGTGTTGCAGCTGCAGCATGTGTTTCATTGCAACCACATCAGCAGTAACTATTGGCAGCTCAAAAGACTTCAACTTGAAGTTGATAAGCTGCAGTCTGAGCTTCAGACATTGCAATACATCAGAGGGGGAAAGTTACCCAGATATCTTGCTCAAGGAAACAATTACACCTCTTAAGGATAGGTACTTCAGATTTGGTCCAAGGTCAGGGACAAAACGGCGTCACTTTTTTGTTAAACATTTTATTGAGGTGTTTGTGGTTTTGTAACAATAACAGAAGAAACAGTGTACATACAAATATAAACATAGTGCAAAGGCGGCATTCCTCCCTCACAGGTCCCACCTTTCTTACACTAATCTAAGCTAACCACCCCCACCCCACCTCCTCTGCTGACAGTTAATTTTCTATAAAGAAGTCGACGAACGGCTGCCACCTCCGGACGAACCCGGACATTGACCCTCTCAGGGTGAACTTGATTTTCTCCAGACAAAGAAAGCCAGCCATGTCAGTGAGCCAGTCTCTGACTTCGGGGGCTTGGAGTCCCTCCAAGCTAACAGTATCCGTCTCCAGGCTATCAGGGAGGCAAAGACCAGAACGCCTGCCTCTTTCTCCTCCTGGATTCCCGGATCTTCCAACACTCCGGAAATCGCCACCTCTGGGCTCGGTGCCACCCTGGTTTTTAAAACCTTGGACATGACATCCGCAAACCCCTGCCAGAATCCCCTAAGCTTCGGGCACGCCCAGAACCTATGAACATGGTTTGCTGGTCCTCCCGCACACATTAGACACCTGTCTTTTATCCCAAAGAACCTGCTCAGCCAGGCCACTGTCATGTGTGCCCGGTGAACGACCTTAACTTGTATCAGGCTGAGCCTGGCGCATGATGTGGACGCATTGACTCTACTCAACATATCCGCCCAGAGACCATCCTCTATCTCTCCTCCTAACTCCTCTTCCCATTTGTGTTTCAGCTCCTCGGTCAGCCTTTCCTCTGACCCCATGAGTTCTTTATAGATGTCCTAAACCCTCCCCTCTCCCACCCATACTCTGGAAACTACCCTGTCCTGTATCGCCCTTGGTGGTAGGAGCGGTGAGACCTGCCTGTACAGGAAGTCCCGCACCTGCAGGTACCTAAACTCATTTCCTCCCGTCAATTCAAATTTCTCCTCCAGCTCCCTCAGGCTGGGAAAGCTCCCCTCTATGAACAGATCTCCCATCCTCTCGATCCCTGCTCTTTGCCATCCCCGAAACCCTCCATCCAGCCTCCCGGGGCAAACCGATGATTATTGCAGATTGGAGACCAGACCGATGCTCCCTCTGCCCCCACGTTTCCTCCATTGCCCTCAGATTCTCAGGGCCGCCATCACCACGGGGCTGGTGGAGTACTGTGCCGGCAGGAACGGCAGAGCTGCCATTACAAATGCCCCCAAACTCGTGCCCGTACAGGATGCCACCTCTACTCCCTCCCATACCGACAGGAATCTCGGGAGGACCGTCATTTTCACTGTCTGTACCCTCCCAGCCAGTGATAGCGGGAGCATGTCCCACCTTCGGAAGTCTTCCTTCATTTGGTCCACCAGTCAAGTCAAATTTAGCTTATGTAGCCATTCCCATGCCACCTGGATGCCTAGATACAGAAAACTTACCCACCACTCTAAACGGCAACTCCCCCAGTCGCCTCACCTGCCCGCTTGCCTGGATCGCGAACATCTCACTTTTCCCCATGTTCAATTTATAACCCGAAAACCAGCCGAATGCCCCCAGAATCCTCAATTTCTCCCATCCCCTCTAGTGGGTCAGAAACATATAGGAGCAGGTCATCTGCGAATAGAGAGACTGTGTTCCATCCCTCCCAGAACCAGCCCCTTGAGGCTCTCAGCGCAATTGCCAGCGGCTCTATGGCCAGCGCAAACAGCAGTGGGGAGAGGGGCATCCCTGCCTCGTCCCCCGGTGCAGCCTAAAATAGCTCGATGTCAACCTGTTCATTCATACACTCGCCACAGGCACCTGATACAGCAGCCTAACCCAGTCGATTAAGCCCCGTCCAAACCCAAACCGCCCCAGCACCTCCCACAGATAGGTCCATTCCACCCGATCAAATGCCTTCTCTGCGTCCATTGCGACCACTACCTCCACGTCACTACCCTCTGGGGGCATCATGATCACAGTCAACAGTCTTCTAACGTTGGCCGCCAACTGCCTGCCCTTAACAAATCCCATCTGGTCCTCCCCAATCACACCAGAATGCAGTCTTCGATCCTAGAGGACAAGATTTTGGCCAATAGTTTGGCGTCAACATTTAATAAGGAGATCGGTCTGGAGGACCCGCATAGCTCCGGATCCTTCTCCCGCTTCAGGATCAGTGAGATTGTGGCCTGTGCCATCGCCGGGGGAAGCACCCCTCGCTCCCTTGCCTCATTAAATGTCCTCATCAGCAGTGGGCCCAGCATCCCAGAGAACTTTTTTAAAACTCCACTGGGAACCCGTCCGGTCCCAGGACTTTACCTGACTGCATGGCCTTCAACCCTCCTGCTATTTCTTCCATTCCAATCGGGGCCCCCAGCCCTTCTACTAGCCCTTCCTCCATCTTCGGGAGACTCATCCCCTCCGGCCCAGCTGGGGGTTCCAACTCATATGCCATGGGGTACGGGCCTCTGGCACGGAGTCTGTCCCTGTTGCTCAGAAGGGAAGGGGGGAGAGGAGCAGAGCATTAGTAATTGGGGACTCTATAGTCAGGGGCACAGATAGGAGATTTTGTGGGAGCGTGAGAGACTCACGTTTGTTATGTTGCCTCCCAGGTGCAAGGGTACGTGATGTCTCGGATCGTGTTTTCCGGGTCCTTAGGGGGGAGGGGGAGCAGCCCCAAGTTGTGGTCCACATTGGCACTAACGACATAGGTAGGAAAGGGGACAAGGATGTCAGGCAGGCTTTCAGGGAGCTAGGATGGAAGCTCAGAACTAGAACAAACAGAGTTGTTATCTCTGGGTTGTTGCCCGTGCCACATGATAGTGAGATGAGGAATAGGGAGAGAGAGCATTCAAACACGTGGCTACAGGGATGGTGCAGGCGGGAGGGATTCAGATTTCTGGATAACTGGGGCTCTTTCTGGGGAAGGTGGGACCTCTACAGACAGGATGGTCTACATCTGAACCTGAGGGACACAAATATCCTGGGGGGGAGATTTGTTAGTGCTCTTTGGGGGGGTTTAAACTAATGCAGCAGGGGCATGGGAACCTGGATTGTAGTTTTAGGGTAAGGGAGAATGAGAGTATAGAGGTCAGGAGCACAGATTTGACGTCGCAGGAGGGGGCCAGTGTTCAGGTAGGTGGTTTGAAGTGTGTCTACTTCAATGCCAGGAGTATACGAAACAAGGTAGGGGAACTGGCAGCATGGGTTGGTACCTGGGACTTCGATGTTGTGGCCATTTCGGAGACATGGATAGAGCAGGGACAGGAATGGATGTTGCAGGTTCCGGGGTTTAGGTGTTTTAGTAAGCTCAGAGAAGGAGGCAAAAGAGGGGGAGGTGTGGCGCTGCTAGTCAAGAGCAGTATTACGGTGGCGGAGAGGATGCTAGATGGGGACTCTTCTTCCGAGGTAGTATGGGCTGAAGTTAGAAACAGGAAAGGAGAGGTCACCCTGTTGGGAGTTTTTTTATAGGCCTCCTAATAGTTCTAGGGATGTAGAGGAAAGGATGGCGAAGATGATTCTGGATATGAGCGAAAGTAACAGGGTAGTTATTATGGGAGACTTTAACTTTCCAAATATTGACTGGAAAAGATATAGTTAGAGTACAATAGATGGGTCCTTTTTTGTACAGTGTGTGCAGGAGGGTTTCCTGAAACAATATGTTGACAGGCCAACAAGAGGCGAGGCCACGTTGGATTTGGTTTTGGGTAATGAACCAGGCCAGGTGTTGGATTTGGAGGTAGGAGAGCACTTTGGGGACAGTGACCACAATTCGGTGACGTTTACGTTAATGATGGAAAGGGATAAGTATACACCGCAGGGCAAGAGTTATAGCTGGGGGAAGGGCAATTATGATGCCATTAGACGTGACTTGGGGGGGATAAGGTGGAGAAGTAGGCTGCAAGTGTTGGGCACACTGGATAAGTGGGGCTTGTTCAAGGATCAGCTACTGCGTGTTCTTGATAAGTATGTACCGGTCAGACAGGGAGGAAGGTGTCGAGCGAGGGAACCGTGGTTTACCAAGGAAGTGAAATCTCTTGTTAAGAGGAAGAAGGAGGCCTATGTGAAGATGAAGTGTGAAGTTTCGGTTGGGGCGATGGATAGTTACAAGGTAGCTAGGAAGGATCTAAAGAGAGAGCTAAGACGAGCAAGGAGGGGACATGAGAAGAATTTGGCAGGAAGGATCAAGGAAAACCCAAAAGCTTTCTATAGGTATGTCAGGAATAAGCGAATGACTAGGGAAAGAGTAGGACCAGTCAAGGACAGGGATGGGAAATTGTGTGTGGAGTCTGAAGAGATAGGCGAGATACTAAATGAATATTTTTCGTCAGTATTCACTCAGGAAAAAGATAATGTTGTGGAGGAGAATGCTGAGCCCCAGGCTAATAGAATAGATGGCATTGAGGTACGTAGGGAAGAGGTGTTGGCAATTCTGGACAGGCTGAAAATAGATAAGTCCCCGGGACCTGATGGGATTTATCCTAGGATTCTCTGGGAGGCCAGGGAAGAGATTGCTGGACCTTTGGCTTTGATTTTTATGTCATCATTGGCTACAGGAATAGTGCCAGAGGACTGGAGGACAGCAAATGTGGTCCCTTTGTTCAAAAAGAGGAGCAGAGACAACCCCGGCAACTATAGACCGGTGAGCCTCACGTCTGTAGTGGGTAAAGTCTTGGAGGGGATTATAAGAGACAAGATTTATAATCATCTAGATAGGAATAATATGATCAGGGATAGTCAGCATGGCTTTGTGAAGGGTAGGTCATGCCTCACAAACCTTATTGAGTTCTTTGAGAAGGTGACTGAACAGGTAGACGAGGGTAGAGCAGTTGATGTGGTGTATATGGATTTCAGCAAAGCGTTTGATAAGGTTCCCCACGGTAGGCTATTGCAAAAAAATACGGAGGCTGGGGATTGAGGGTGATTTAGAGATGTGGATCAGAAATTGGCTAGCTGAAAGAAGACAGAGGGTGGTGGTTGATGGGAAATGTTCAGAATGGAGTACAGTCACAAGTGGAGTACCACAAGGATCTGTTCTGGGGCCATTGCTGTTTGTCATTTTTATCAATGACCTAGAGGAAGGTGCAGAAGGGTGGGTGAGTAAATTTGCAGACGATACTAAAGTCGGTGGTGTTGTCGATAGTGTGGAAGGATGTAGCAGGTTACAGAGGGATATAGATAAGCTGCAGAGCTGGGCTGAGAGGTGGCAAATGGAGTTT
Organism: Scyliorhinus torazame; assembly: GCF_047496885.1. NCBI lineage: Eukaryota > Metazoa > Chordata > Chondrichthyes > Carcharhiniformes > Scyliorhinidae > Scyliorhinus > Scyliorhinus torazame. Next base: position 72,767,712 of record NC_092723.1, read on the forward strand.
AATGTAGAGAAGTGTGAGGTGATTCACTTTGGAAGGAATAACAGGAATGCGGAATATTTGGCTAATGGTAAAGTTCTTGAAAGTGTGGATGAGCAGAGGGATCTAGGTGTCCATGTACATAGATCCCTGAAAGTTGCCACCCAGGTTGATAGGGTTGTGAAGAAGGCCTATGGAGTGTTGGCCTTTATTGGTAGAGGGATTGAGTTCCGGAGTCGGGAGGTCATGTTGCAGCTGTACAGAACTCTGGTACGGCCGCATTTGGAGTATTGCGTACAGTTCTGGTCACCGCATTATAGGAAGGACGTGGAGGCTTTGGAGCGGGTGCAGAGGAGATTTACCAGGATGTTGCCTGGTATGGAGGGAAAATCTTATGAGGAAAGGCTGATGGACTGGAGGTTGTTTTCGTTGGAGAGAAGGTTAAGATGAGACTTAATAGAGGCATACAAAATGATCAGGGGGTTGGATAGGGTGGACAGTGAGAGCCTTCTCCCGCGGATGGAAATGGCTGGCACGAGGGGACATAGCCTTAAACTGAGGGGTAATAGATATAGGACAGAGGTCAGAGGTAGGTTCTTTACGCAAAGAGTAGTGAGACCGTGGAATGCCCTACCTGCTACAGTAGTGAACTCGCCAACATTGAGGGCATTTAAAAGTTTATTGGATAAACATATGGATGATAATGGCATAGTGTAGGTTAGATGGCTTTTGTTTCGGTGCAACATCGTGGGCCGAAGGGCCTGTACTGCGCTGTATTGTTCTATGTTCTATGTTCTATATAGCCTGCTATAAACCTCCTTAACCCCTGTTGAATCTCCGACCAAGTTCCCGTCTCTGTCCTTCACTTTCCCAATCTCCCTGGCTGCCTCCCTCTTTCTGAGCTGCTGCGCAAGCATTCTACTGGCCTTCTCCCCATATTCATAGATCGCCCCCCTCGCCTTCCTCAGCTGCTCCACCGCTTTCCCTGTAATTAACAAGCCAAACACCACCTGTAGCCTCCGTCGTTCCCTTAAAAGCCCGGCCTCTGTGGTCTCCGGCTATCTTGCGTCGACCTGAAATATTTCCCCTATCAGTCGATCCGTCTCTGCTCTATCTACCATCTCCCTGTGGGCCCGTATCGAAATCAGCTCCCCTCTGACCACTGTCTTCAGCGCCTCCCAGACCATTGCAGTCAAGATTTCCCCTGTGACATTAACTTCCTGATATTCTTGGGTGCATTTCATCACCCGCCCGCACACCACCTCATCCACTAACAGTCCGACATCCAATCTCCAATGCGGGCGATGGCCACCCTCCTTGCTCACCTGTAAGTCCACACAGTGCGGGGCATGATCCGAGACCGTGATCGCTGACTACTCAGTGTCCACTACTCCCATCAGTAAAGCCTTGTATCAAGATGAAAAAGTCGATCCGGGAGTACAATTTATGTACGTGTGAAAGAGAACTCCTTCACTCTCGGCCGCCCAAAACTACATGGGTCCACTCCCTCCATCTGCTCCATAAACCCCTTCAGCTCCTTTGCCATTGCTGGCACCCTGCCTGTCCTTGAGCTCGACCGGTCTAGCCTTGGGTCAATGACTGTGTTAAAGTCCCCCCCCCCCATGACCAACTTATGCGAGTCCAGGTCTGGGATCTTCCCCAACATCCTCCTTATGAACTCCACATCATCCCAGTTCAGCACGTAAATGTTCACGAGTACCACCGGCAGCCCTTCCAGCTTCCCACTAACCATGATGTAATGGCCTCCCACATCCGCAACTATTCTTCCCGCCTCAAATGACACTCGCTTCTCGCTTATTAATCAGGATCGCGACCCCTCTAGTCTTAGAGTCCAGCCCCGAGTGAAATACCTGCCTGACCCATCCCTTCCTTAATCTAGTCTGATCGGTTACCCTAAGATGCGTCTCCTGTAACATTGTCATGCCCGCCTTCAATCCCCTCAAATGCTCGAACACGTGTGCCCTCTTAACCGGCCCATTTAGCCCTCTGATGTTCCAAGTGATCAGCCTGATCGGGGGGGCTTCCCGCTCCCTCCGCCTATCAGCCATCGCCTTTCTTAGGCCAGTCTCCAGCTTGCGCCCCGCGCACCCACAGGCCCTCCCCCAGGCAGCCTCCGTCCCCAACGTCCCTTTTGTCCCCCAGCAACAGTCCCTTCCACGTCAGCAGAGAAATTCCCCCCCCCCTCTCTCCCCCCCCCCCCCAATAACAGCACAGTAAAAACAGCCCCCTTCAACAAGCAATAATATCTGCTCACCCCACACTGCGCTTCCGCGAGCCAGCCCGCCAGCTAGCTTGGTAGCCCCCGCCCATGGCGCCAAACATTTTCCTACCTATTGTTTCCCCCCTCCCGCGCGCGGGCACACATATGCAAAAGTAAACATTGCCAGCCCATTTAACCAAAAGAAACAAAAAGAAAAGAAAACCCCACATCAAAAATTCACGCCTCCATCCCCCACCAGTGCAAATGCAAACTTTAGTTTACACAAATACATGGCATCTCCAAGATCGATACAGAAGGCATTACAAATATAGTCCAAAAACAAAAACATTTTTAGCGTGAACATTGCAGCAAAGCTCAAACACCTCAGTCCCCTGCAAGCCTAGCCCTTTCCTTCTGGCGAAGTCCATCGCTTCCTCGGGCGACTGAAAATAGAAGTGTTGCTCCTCATAGGTGACCCAAAGACGGGCCAAAAACCTCACCTTCTTCTTGAAAAGGGTCGACTTTACTTGATTGAACCCCGCTCATCTCCTGGCTGCGTCCGCGCTCAGGTCTTGGTAAATGCGTAGGATGCTGTTTTCCCACTTACAGCTCAGTGTCTGCCTGGCCCACCGTAAAATACGTTCCTTGTCCAGGTACCTGTGCAATCGCACCACCATCGCCCTCGGGGGGTCACCTACACGCGGCTTCTTCGCTAGTGCTCTGTGCGCCCTGTCCATCTCCAAGGGTTGGGTGAACATCCCATCACCCATTAGTTTCTCGAGCATATCCGCTACATATGCCCCTGCATCCACTCCTTCGGTCCCCTCCGGAAGACCAACGATCCTCAGGTTCTGCCAGCGGACCTATTCTCTAGATCCTCCACATACACCTGGAGCCTTTCCTGTTGGTCTCTCAGCATCAATAACAAGTCTTAACGACAGTGAGAATGCGCTGTGCTGGGCCACGCCTTTGAAAAGAGGTTTCTGGCTTTTCTTGGATTTTGTTATTGAACTGTAATAGTCAATGGGGAATTCATGAAGGGTTATGCATAGGTTACTGTAGCTATGTGGGGTCTTTATGTTTGTAGTTGATAAAAATTCTTGCTGTGCGTTTTACAAATGTTAACTAAATTCTTAAAATAAACCTAGTTTTTATTTATTAAAAGCACCTAAGAAGTCTGTTGAATAACACCTGAAAGGCAGGCTCTTGTGCTCATCTTAGCCAAATTCAATATAAAGGTTGTAGGTCAGGTGGACTCCATAATATACTTTGGAGCTAAGACCATAAGACATAGGTGCAGATTTAGGCCACTCGGCCGATCAAGTTTGCTCCGCCATTCAATCATGGCTGATATTTTTTCTCATCCCCATTCTCCTGTCTTCTCCCCATAACCCCTTATTATCAAGAACCTGTCTCTCTCTGTCTTAAAGACACTCAGTGATTTGGCCTCCACAACCTTCTGCGGCAAAGAGTTCCACAGATTCACCACCCTCTGGCTGAAGAAATTCCTCCTCATCTCTGTTTTAAAGGGTCGTCCATTTAGTCTGAGATTATGGCCTCTGCTTCTAGTTTTTCTCACAAGTGGAAACATCCTCTCCACGTCCACTCTATCCAGGCCTCGCAGTATCCTGTAAGTTTCAATAAGATCCCCCCTCATCCTTCTAATCTCCAACGAGTACAGACCCAGAGTCCTCAAACGTTCCTCATACGACAAGTTCTTCATTCCAGGGATCATTCTTGTGAACCTCCTCTGGACCCTTTCCAAGGCCAGCACATGCTTCCTTAGATACGGGGCCCAAAACTGCTCACAATACTCCAAATGGGGTCTGACCAGAGCCTTATACAGCCTCAGAAGTATATCCCTGGTCTTGTACTCTAGCCCTCTCGACATGAATGCCAACACTGTATTTGTCTTCCTAAATACTGACTGAACCTGCACGTTAACCTTAAGAGAATCGTGAATAAGGACTCCCAGTCCCCTTGTGCTTCTGATTTCCCAAGCATCTCCCCACTTTGAAAATAGTCAATGCCTCCATTTCTCCTTCCAAAGTGCAAAACCTCACTTTTCCACATTGTATTCCATCTGCCACTTCTTTGCCCGCTCTCCTAGCCTGTCCAAGTCCTTCTGCAGCCCAACTGCTTCTTCAATACTACCTGTCCCTCTACAGATCTTTGTATCATCTGCAACCGTGGCAACAATGCCTTCAGTTCCTTCTGCCAGATCATTTATGTATATTGTGAAAAGTTGTGGTCCCAGCATCGACTCCCGAGGCACACCACTAGTCACCGGCTGCCATCCTGAAAAGAACCCTTTATCCCCTTTCTCTGCCTTCTGCCAGTCAGCCAATCCTCTAACCATGCCAGTATCTTACCCTGAGTGCCATGGACTCTTAACTTATTGAACAGTCACCTATGCGGCACCTTGTTAAAGGTTTTCTGGAAATCTAAATAAATCACGTCCACTCGTTCTCCTTTGTCTAACTTTCTTGTTACTTCCTCAAAGAACTCTGTCAGACATGACCTCCCCTTGACGAAGCCATGCTGATTCAGTCCTATTTTATCACACGTTTCCAAGTACTCCGCGATGTCATCTTTAATAATGGACTCTAAAATCTTACTAATGACCGAAGTCAGGCTAACCGTCTTCTGCCTCACTCCCTTCTTAAACAGCAGCGTTACATTAGCCAATTTCCAGTCCTCTGGGACCCTTCCTGCCTCCAGTGATTCCTGAAAGATCACCACCAATGCCTCCACAATCTCCTCAGCTATCTCTTTTAGGACACTGGGGTGTAATCCATCCGGTCAAGGTAATTTATCTACCTTCAGATCTTTCAGTTTCCCCAGAACCTTCTCCTTAGTGGTGGTCACTGCACTCACCGCGTTCTCCTGGAGCTCTGCCATCCCACAGGTGTCTTCCACCGTGAAGACAGATGTAAAGTAACTATTCAGTTTCTCTGCCATTTCTTTGTTTCCTGTTTTACTTCTCCAGCCACATATTCCAATGGTCCAATGTCTATTTTTGCCTCTCTCTTATCTTTTTTTAAATATATTTATTCAAGTTTTTAACACAATTTCTCCCTTACAAACAATACTCCTACCTACTCTCTTAAAAAAGGCCTTGGTGATCACGATGGGGAGGTACTGAAACACAAACAGAAACCTCGGGAGGACCACCATTTTGACTGACTGCACTCTACCCGCCAGCGACAGCGGTAACATGTCCCATCTTTTGAAGTCCCCCTCCATTTGCTCCACCAATCTCGTCAGGTTCAGTTTATGTAGGGCCCCCCAACTCCTGGCTATCTGGATCCCCAGATACCGAAAGCTCCCCTCTGCCCTCCTCAGCGGTAGGTCCCCTATCCCTCTTTCCTGGTCCCCTGCCTGTAATACAAAGAGCTCACTCTTCCCTACATTGAGCTTATAGCCCGAAAACTCCACAAACTCCCTCAGAGTATGCATGACCTCCACCATCCCCTTCATTGGGTCCGCCACGTACAGCAACAGGTCATCCGCATATAGCGACACCCGATGCTCTTCTCCCCCTCGGACCACCCCCCTCCATTTATTAGACTCCCTCAATGACATGGCCAATGGTTCGATCGCCAATGCGAACAGCAGGGGGGACAAGGGGCACCCCTGTCTCGTCCCTCGGTACAGTCGAAAATACTTCGACCTCCACCGGTTCGTCGCTACACTCGCCACCGGGGCTCTGTGAAGGAGCTTAACCCAACTAATAAACCCTCCCCCGAACCCAAACCTATGCAGCACCTCCCAGAGGTACTCCCACTCTACTCGGTCAAAGGCCTTCTCCGCATTCATAGCTGCCACTATCTCCGCCTCTCCCTCCTCCGATGGCATCATCATCACGTTTAAAAGCCGCCGCATGTTTGTGTTTAATTGCCTGCCCTTTACAAATCCCGTCTGGTCTTCATGGATCACCCCCGGGACATAGTCCTCGATCCTCGTGGCCAGCACTTTTGCCAGCAACTTTGCATCCACATTGAGGAGCGAGATCGGCCTGTACGATCCACATTGCAGTGGGTCCTTGTCCCGCTTTAAGATCAAAGAAATTGTCGCTTCCGACATTGTCGGGGGCAGGGTCCCCTCCTCTCTTGCCTCGTTAAAGGTCCTCACTAGTAACGGGGCCAACAGGTCTACATACTTCCTGTAGAACTCCACCGGGAACCCGTCCGGTCCCGGGGCCTTCCCCGCCTGCACACTCCACAAACCCTTGCTCAGCTCCTCCAACCCAATTGGTGCCCCCAAGCCAGCCACCTCCTGCTCTTCCACCCTCGGGAATCTCAGTTGGTCTAGGAATCGTCTCATCCCCTCTTCCCCCGCTGGGGGCTAGGATCTGTACAGCGCTTCATAGAAGGCCTTAAATACCTCATTTATTTTCGTCGCACTCCGACCCGTGGCTCCCCTTCCATCCTTGACTCCCCCTATTTCCCTCGCTGCCATGCTCTTACGGAGCTGGTGTGCCAGCCTCCGACTAGCCTTTTCCCCATGCTCGTAGATCACCCCCTGCGCTTTCCTCCACAGTGCCTCCGCCTTCTCTGTGGTCAACAGGTCAAACTCCGTCTGGAGCCGTCGTCTTTCCCCAAGTAATCTTTCCTCCGGGGCCTCTGCGTATCTCCTGTCCACTCTCAAAATCTCCCCCACTAACCTCTCCCTTTCCATGCCCTCTGTCTTCTCCCTATGAGCCCTAATGGAGATTAGCTCTCCCCTGATCACCGCCTCCCATACCACCCCCACCCGCACCTCCCCGTTGTCATTGGCCTCCAAGTGCCTTTCGATACACCCACTCACCTTTCCACACACCACCTCGTCCGCCAGCAGTCCCACATCCAGCCGCCACAGCGGGCGTTGGTCCCTCTCCTCTCCCAGCGCCAGTTCCACCCAGTGCGGGCATGGTCCGAAACGGCTATGGCCGAATACTCCGTCCCCTCCACCCTCGGGACGAGCGCCCTGCCCAGAACAAAGAAATCTATCCGGGAGTAGGCTTTGTGTACATGGGAGAAGAAAGAAAATTCCCTGGCCTGCGGCCTTGCAAACCGCCATGGGTCCACTCCCCCCCCATCTGATCCATAAACCCCCTGAGCACCTTGGCCGCCGCCGGCCTCTTTCCAGTCCTTGATTTGGAGCGGTCCAGTGCTGGATCCAACACTGTATTGAAGTCCCCTCCCAATATCAGGCCTCCTATCTCCAGGTCCGGAATGCGCCCCAACATGCGCTTCATGAATCCTGCATCATCCCAGTTTGGGGCGTATACGTTTACCAACACCACCTGCGTCCCTTGCAACCTACCACTCACCATTACATATCGCCCTCCATTGTCCACTACAATAGTCTTGGCCTCAAATAACACCCGCTTTCCCACCAATATTGCCACCCCTCTATTCTTCGCGTCCAGTCCAGAGTGAAATATCTGTCCTACCCATCCCTTTCTTAACCTGACCTGGTCCGCCACCTTCAGGTGTGTCTCTTGGAGCATGACCACGTCTGCCTTCAGTCCCTTTAAGTGCGCAAACACTCAAGCCCTCTTCACCGCTCATTCAGGCCCCTCACGTTCCACGTTATCAGCCGGATTGGAGGCCCCCCCCCCCCCCCCCCCGGACTAGCCATCTCCTTTTCTGGGCCAGTCCCATGTCCACGTCTCCCTCACCCTCCAGTCCCCCAGACAGGGGACCCTCGTCCCGACCACCTCTTCTATGTCCCATTCCCTTTCGGCCAGTGCAGCAGCAACCCCCCCCGCCCCCCCCAGACCCTTGTCTAGCTTTTTTGCTCCCCCCATGTCACTCCCATAAGTCAGCTGACACCTGCTGACCCCGGCTACCCCCGCTATCCCATTGACCTCCCCGTATGAGAGTTCCCCCTCCCACCTTTCGTCCCGCACGCGGGAAAAACAAGAAACCCCACGCTTTCCAAAGCCCGCTCCGCCCCCCCCCCCCCCCCCCCCCCTCTGGCGCAGCTCCTGTCGCGGCCTTGTCTCTCTCCCCCAGCCCATGTAACATTTCCTGCGCGTGATCGTGATTGACCCCCTATATACAACAACCACCACACATCAAACCTCAAATATCCCCCCCCACCCTCACAAACCCTCAGTTAGAGTCCAACTTTTCGGTTTGTATAAATGTCCACACCTCTTCAGGAGTTTCAAAGTAGTAGTGTTGGCCCTTGTATGTGACCCACAGTCGCGCTGGCTGCAGCATTCCGAATTTCACTTCTTTCCGGTGCAACACTGCTTTGGCCCGGTTGAAACCCGCTCTCCGCTTTGCAACCTCCGTGCTCCAGTCCGGGTATATTCGGATCTCTGCATTGTCCCACTTACTGCCCCGCTCCTTCTTGGCCCATTTCAGGACCCACTCTCTGTCCGTGAACCGGTGGAACCTCACCACCATCGCCCTTGGCGGCTCATTTGCCCGGGGCCTCCTCGCCAGCACCCGGTGTGCCCCGTCCAACTCCAACGGCCTCGAAGGGGCCTCCTTGCCCATCATCGCCCCGAGCATCGCGCTCGCGTATGCCCCAGCATCGGCCCCCTCCGCTCCTTCAGGGAGACCCAGGATCCGCAGATTCTTTCTCCTCGACCTGTTCTCCAGGTCTTCCCGCCCACCTCCTGTGTAGCGGCTCTTTCTGCTCCACTCTCACCACCAGGCCCGAGATCTCGTCCTCGTTCTGACCAACTCTTTTTTGTATCTCCTGGATCTGAACCTAGTGGGCCTTCTGGGTGATCCCTAGTCCTTCGATTGCCGAAAGCATAGGCACCAGCATTTCCTTACGCATCTCCTCGCGCTGCTCCTCGAAGCAGTGCTTGATAAACTCCTGCAGCTCCACTTTGTTTCTGGCCGCCGCCATTTTGTCTTTTTTCCCCGGTTTTTCCCGTTGCTCCAATGCCACTTTTGTGGCCGTTACGCTTCGGGTCCGTTTCATAAAAGTTGGAGGGGGACCTCCCTCTTACCTTCCCCACGGGTTAGTATCAAAAAAAGTTCCGTTGGGGCTCTTCTAGCGAGCCCGAAAGTCCGTGGTAGCGGGAGCTGCCGAATCGTGCGGCTCAGCTCCGCATAGCCGCACCCCGAAGTCTCTCTCTTATCTTTTATATATTGAAAAAAAAACTCTTCCTATCTTCCTTTATATTACTAGCTAGCTTGCACTCATATTTCATCTTCTCCCTCCTTATTGATTTTTTAGTTGTCCCCTGTCTTGCTTTTAAAAGCTTCACAATCCTCTGGCTTCCCACTAATCCTCGCCACTTTGTAAGCTTTTTCTTTTGCTTTTATGCTGCCCTTGACATCCCTCATCAGCCATGGATGCCTCGTCCTCCCCGGAGCATGTTTCCTCCACTTGGGATGAATTTCTGTTGTGCCTCCGGAATAACTCCCCATAACTCCTGCCAGTGCCGTTCCACGGTCTTCCCTGCTAGGCTCCTTTTCCAATCAACTCTGGCCAGCTCCTCCCTCATGTCTTTGTAGCTACCCTTATTTAATTGTAATACTGTTACATCTGATTGCAGCTTCTCCCTCTCAAACTGCAGGGTAAATTGTGGTCAATGCTCCCTAAGGGTTCCTTCACCTGGGCAGCACGGTGGCGCAGTGGGTTAGCCCTGCTGCCTCACGGCAGCCGAGGTCCCAGGTTCGATCCCGACTCTGGGTCACTGTCCGTGTGGAGTTTGCACATTCTCCCAGTGTTTGCGTGGGTTTCGCCCCACAACCCAAAGATGTGCAGGGTAGGTGGATTGGCTATGCTAAATTGCCCCTTAATTGGAAAAAATAAATTGGGTACGCTAAGTTTATTTTAAAAAAGGGTTCCTTCACCTTAAGTTCCCTAATCAAGTCTGCCTCATTACACATCACCAAATCCAGAATTGCCTGTTCCCTAGTAGGCTGTCACAAGCTGCTCCAAAAAAACATCTCTTAGACATTCCACAAATTCCTTTTCTTGGGATCCACTACCAATCTGCTTTTCCCAGTCCACCTTCATATTGAAGTCCCCCATGATTGTTGTAATATTGTCTTTTTTACATGCCTTTTCTATCTCCTGATTTATTTTCTATCCCATATCCTGACTACTGCTAGGGGACCTGTACATAACTCCCATCCGGGTTTCTTTACCTTTGCAATTCCTCAACTCTACCCACTGAGATTCTATGCCTTCTGATCCTATAATCGCTCCTGGCTATCAATTTAACTTCATTCCTTACTAACAATGCAACCCCGCCCCCTTTGCCATCTGCCCATCCTTTCGATAGGAGACATATCCTTGTATATTTAGATCCCAGCCCTGATCCCCTTGCAGCCACGTCTCTGTGATGCCCACAACATCGTATCGGCCAATTTCAATGTGCGCAACAAGCTCATTTACCTTGTTCCGTATACTGCGTGCATTTCGGTACAACACCCTCAATCCTGCATTGACCACCTCGCTTCTCACATTGTCACCTTTTTTGCTCTGCCTGAGGGTGATGTTGTTCTCTTATTTTGGTTCTCTATTTCCCCTTCAATTACACCTTCTAAGCTAACATTCTGGTTCCCACCCCCCTGCCATACTATTTTAAATCCTCCCGAGTGATTCCAGCAAACCTCCCAGCCAGGATATCAGTGCCCCTCCAGTTTACATGCAACCCATCCTTCTTGTACAGGTCCCACCGGCCCCAGAAGAGATTCCAATGGTCCAGAAATCTGAAACCCTCCCTCCTACACCACCAGTTTAGCTGCACAATCCTCCAATTTCTAACTTCACTGGCACAGGGAGTAATCCTGAGATTACAACCCTAGAGGTCCTGCTTTTTAGCTTACTGCCCAACTCTCTGAACTCCTTCTCAAGGACTTCATCACTCTTCCTGCCTAAGTTGTTAGTACCTATGTGTACTACGACCTCTGGCTGTTCACCCTCCCCCTTCAGGATCTCCTGTGTTCATTCAGAGTTGTTAAACCCTGGCCCATAAAATCTGTAAAGGGATAATTGAGATGAAGGAATAATGTAGTAGAAGGAATAGTGCAGTGTAGTAACCTTTGCTTGTTTAATAAATGTTTCATTCCTTTGGTAAAAGTTAATCACCTGGCTGCTCCCAAGGAACGTCAGCCATTCTGAGAAACAGCAGCTAATATTCATGCAGCTCGTGCTGGATCAACTCACCATCCAACTATCGTGGGATAAATGCAACATAAAAATAATGGCGGACCAAGCACAAGGGACCAAATGGTCTGCATCAGTTGTCCGTAAGTTCATATGAGGGTAATATCAGGAACATTTAAAGCCACTCCATCTCCCATTTGTTCCCACACTGCCTTATTCTACCATTATCCAGACTGGAAACATTAGCTCCCCTCCTATCCACAGATGCTGAGACCTGATGCGATTGTCCAGTATTTTCTGTTTTTGTTTCAGATTCCAGCATCCAAAGTAATTTGCTTTTATTATCTACCATTCACTGTGGTACCATCATGCTCTGAGGAATGGAAAAAGTCACAAGCAACACCAATCTTCCCATTAATGAAGACTTGAACAACCTACCAAGAAAATGTTTAAAACGCCAGTCATTCTGGGAAACAGCAGTTAATATTCATGCAGCTCGTGCTGGGATCAACTCACCATCAAACTATCGTGGGATGCATGCAACATAAAAATACCTCAGCAGTGAACTTACAACAATGATCCCTGGCTTCAACTTTCCTCAAAAGCAGTGCACAGTGCTGAACTAAATCGGCACAGGGTATGGATGATGCACCCACCTTCTCAAGAAGGCAGAAGAATAAGGTGGTGCAATGACTAGCACTGATGCTTCACAGCGCCGAGGACCCAGGATCGATCCCGACCCAGGTTCCTGTCTGTGTGGAGTTTGCACATTTTCCCCGTGGGTCTCACCCCACAACCCAAAAGATGTGCAGGGTAGGTAAATTGGTCATGCTAAATTGCCCCTTAATTGAAAAAAAGAATTGTGTGCTCCAAATTTATTTTAAACAAAAATGAGAAAGGGGGGGGGGGGGGGGGGCAAGAGAGAGAGAGAGAGAGAGAGGCAGAAGGAAGGATGACCCAAACAGCAATCATAGCCACAAGTCCCATGGAATACATTGCCAATTCCCGGCTTGGGTCACTGTCTGTGCGGAGTTTGCACGTTCCCCAGTGTCTGCGTGGGTTTCCTCCGGGTGATCAGGTTTCGTCCCAGTCCAAAGATGTGCAGGTCAGGTGGACTGACCATGCTAAATTGCCCCTTAGTGTCCAAAGGGTTAGGTGGGGTTACTGGTTACGGGGACAGGGTGAAGGCGTGGGCTTAAGTGGGGTGCTCTTTCCAAGAGCCGGTGCAGACGCGATGGGCCGAATGGTCTCCTTCTGCACTGTAAACTCTATGATTGTATGAATTGCCCTGTCCTCAAAGATCTGTTTCAGGAGGCACCTTCTTTCTCCACTCAGCATTTCAGGAGACTATTGAATGCGTTGCCAAACTAGATATCCCATTACATGCTTTTTCCATCATACGATGTGGTAGCAATGCCTGCAACTGCAAAGTGAGCATTGCACTGATGTCTAGTTAATACAGAATCAAGCTTGCATGCAATGCTCCCTTGTGATTTAACAGCCTACACACATGTATTGTTGATGATTGAAGATTAGCCACCTAGGCAAGACATCATTAAGTGCATAGTATAAATGGAACTATACAGCAGGGTTTTAAACTGTCGGCCATTAATACTGCACAACGTTGCATGAGAAGCATTATTAGCCCATTGGTCAAAAACATCCTGTTAGACATAATAATTTTCATTGTCACAAGTAGGCTTACATTAACACTGCAATGAAGTTACTATGAAAAGCCCCAAGTCGCCACATTCTGGCACCTGTTCAGGTACACAGAGGGAGAATTCAGAATGTCCGAATTACCTAACAAGCACGTCTTTCGGGACATGTGGGACGAAACCAGATCACCCAGAGAAAATCCACGAAGACAGAGAGAACGTGCAGACTCCATGCAGACAGTGACCCAAGCTGGGAATCGATCCTGGGGCCCTGGCCCTGTGTAGCAACGGTGCTAACCACTGTGCTACCGTGCCGATTCAAGATTTGAAGAATTGTGCATTAATCTCAGGTTCCACACGGATGCAAACGGTAGAATAGAATTTATAGTGCAGAAGGAGGCCATTCGGCCCATCAAGTCTGCACCGGCCCTTGGAAAGATCACCCTATCTCTTCCCCCAGCACTGAGTATGCATTGGGCATTATGTGATTAAGCCCATACCGCCATCCTGTCCCCGTAACCCAGTAATCCCACCTAATCTTTTTGGACACCAAGATGCAATTTATCATGGCCAACCCACCTAAACTGCATTTCTTTGGACTGTGGAAGGAAACTGGAGCACCCGGAAGAAACCCACGCAGACACAGGGAGAAAATGCAAACCCCACACACAGTCAACCGAGGCCGGAATTGAACCCGGAATTCATCTTTAGGGTCTGGATGGTAACTTCACAGAACAGAGCAACCAGACATAGGATAGAACACAGTGGAGCACCCGGTGTTGTATCAAGCCAGGCTATCATTTTCTATGTCCTATCATTTCAATTGGAACACCAGCTGGGTAGGTCCTATTAAAAAATGGGTGATCGATTCCACCAGGTCAACTTCCGGGCAACTTAGTAAAACATTACCCCCAAAACATGCACAATCTCACATTGTCATTATCTATTTGTCATGCAACTTATATTTCAATTTTAGATGTACGAGGAATAAATGTTTTTTTTCCTTGCAGAAGGAAAGTTTATTGGCTACCGGGAAATCTAATTCACCTGAGCATGGTCAAATTGTTCTTTCGAGCATTTTAAATTCAAGTATATAAAGATAAAACAGAAGTTTTATACTACTCCACTAGGACAGTATGATATCCCAATTAACTGTCACTTCTGGTGATTACATTACACAGAATTTTACATTTTATAGGGTGGCATGTGCCTGAGTACATATTGATTTTTTTCCTCTTCACTTAACCCACTTACTTTACATATTAATAAGCAGGTTAGTAAGGCATGCAGTCTGCAGTTCTACATTGGATTTGGAAATACAATAACAGCACCATTGTGCTTACCTCATTAAACACTTCAGGCTCAATGCACTTAGTTATAGTCAATATCACAATGTCCAATGCACACTCAGTGCTGGGGGAAGAGTTAGTCATATATAGCACTGCCATTAAAGTAGCAGAGTTTATAAAATCACTACAGGTTACAGAATAGTTTCACTCTTGCCTAGCCTATGCAGAAGAATTTAATTTTTATTAGTGTGAAATTAATTGCAAGTCGTAAAAATAATGAAACGAAATATGGGAAATTTAGCAAAACAAGGGAAATTTTAAATATTTTCTTTAAACAGGGGATAAATTATTTCATGATAGAAACAGTCTAAATTTACGGCTTGGATCACTGTCTGTGCGGAGTCTGTACGTTCCCCCCCGTGTTAGTGTGGGTTTCGTCCCGGTGCTCCGGTTTCCTCCCAGTCAAAAGATGTGCAGGTTAGGTGGATTAGCCATGCTAAATTGCCCTTAGTGTCCAAAAGGGGTTACTTGGTTATGGGGATAGGGTGGAGGTGTGGGCTTAGGTAGAGTGCCCTTTCCAAGGGCCAGTGCAGACTCTATGGGCCGAATGGCCTCCTTCTGCACTTATGATTCTATGATGCCATGATTTACATATTGCCAAACATCTAACAATGTAGTAATTCTTCACTTCAAGTTGCAGGAATGCAACGAAGACTTCCGGGTGCGGCGATGACCAGCTAAGTCGCACGTTTCGGCAGCTCCCGGTGGAACGGACTTTTGGGCTCTTAATAGGAGCCCCAACGGCAATTTAAACAGCCAAAAACACTGTGCGGTAAACTAGAAGGGAATCCCCCCAGACACGCATGGATAAGGGAGAGGATAGCGGCCGGATTGCGGAGGATCCTCTGGAGCAGCGGCAAAGGCGGCAAGCTCAAAGCAAGATGGCGTCGGAAGGTGGCCGTTTGTTATGGGACCCAGACCAACAAGAGTTCCTGCGCCGCTGTGTGGAAGAGCTGAAAAAGGAGTTGAAGAAGGAGCTGTGGGCCCCGTTATTACAGGCGATTGATGGGCTAAAGGAGGAGCAGAAGACCCAAGAGCAGGAGCTTCGGGTCGTGAAGGCAAAGGCTGCTGAAAATGATGAAATACAGGGCCTGGTGGTGAAGACAGAGACGCACGAGGCACAGCACAAAAGGTGTGGAAAGGCTGGAAGTACTTGAGAACAATTCGAGGAGGAAGAATTTAAGGGTTCTGGGTCTTCCCAAAGGCGCAGAGGGGGCGGACGTCGGGACATATGTGAGCACGATGCTTCACTCGCTAATGGGATCGGAGGCCCCGACGGGCCCTTTGGAGGTGGAGGGAGCTTATCGAGTTTTGGCGCGAAGACCGAGGGCTGGAGAAATACCTCGAGCTATAGTGGTGAGGTTTCTCCGCTATAATGACAGAGAGACGGTCCTCAGATGGGCGAAGAAAACTCGGAGCTATAGGTGGGAGAACGCGGTGATCCGGGTATACCACGACTGGAGTGCGGAGGTGGCGAGAAGGAGGGCAAGTTTTAATCGGGCTAAGGCGGTGCTTCACAAAAAGAAGATCCAGTTTGGAATGTTACAACCGGCGAGATTGTGGGTCACACACCAAGGCAAGCACTACTACTTTGAGACGGCAGAAGAGGCGTGGACATTCATTGTGGACGAGAAGCTGGAATAGTCTGGCGAGAGAAAGAACTTTTGGGACAAAGTGGTGGGGTGATTATGTGGGGCGAGGGGAAAGGGGGGGGGGGTGATTTTTTAATTTGTTAATCTTGCGATCCTGTAACTTTTCTCTCTTCCCCATGTTTTGGGGGGGGGGGGGGGAGGAGAGTATGAGGAACTGTGGGTGCAGGTCATTAGGGGCAGGGCCGAGTGGGAAACGCACGCTTTGTTCCCGCACTATGGTAATTATGGCGGGAACAGGGACGCAGGAAGGAGGGGGCCTCGCACAGTGGGGGCCGAGGACAAGGGGGGAAGCCGAGGTCAGCCAGAGTTCGCTGACTTCTGGGAGCAACATGGGGGGTGTAACTACGCTAGAAAGGGATCTAGCGGAGGGGGGGGGTTAACTGGGTTGCTGCTGCTAAGGAAAAGGGGGAGCTGTTATGGGATGGGGTGGTCGAGGCGGGAGGGCGCCGTCGGGGGGATACACAGGTATGTGGGAACCGGGTGAGGAGCTGGGTTAAAAAAGGGGATGGCTAGTCGACAAGGGGGGGGGGTAAAGAGCCCCCCAACTCGGCTGATCACGTGGAACGTGAGAGGGGTGAACGGGCCGATTAAAAGGGCACGGGTACTTGCACACCTAAAGAAATTAAAGGCAGATGTGGTTATGTTGCAGGAGACGCATCCGAAACTGATAGACCAGGTCAGACTACGTAAAGGATGGGTGGGGCAGGTGTTTCATTCAGGTTTGGATGCGAAGAACAGGGGGGTGGCTATCTTGGTGGGGAAACGGGTACTGTTTGAGGCAAAGACCATAGTGGCGGATAGTGGGGGTAGATATGTGATGGTGAGTGGCAGATTGCAAGGGGAGGCGGTGGTTCTGGTGAACGTATATGCCCCGAACTGGGATGATGCAAATTTTATGAGGCGTATGTTGGGACGTATCCCGGACCTGGGAGGCGGGAAAGTTGGTAATGGGGGGAGACTTCAATACGGTGCTTGATCCAGGGCCAGACCAATCGAGGTCCAGGACCGGGAGGAGGCCGGCAGCGGCCAGGGTGCTCAAGGACTTCATGGAACAGATGGGAGGGGTAGACCCCTGGAGATTTAGTAGGCCTAGGAGTAAAGAGTTCTCATTTTTCTCCCATGTCCACAAAGTATACTCACGGATAGACTTTTTTGTCTTGGGAAGGGCACTGATTCCAAAGGTGACAGGGATGGAATATACGGCCATAGTTATTTCGGACCACGCTCCACATTGGGTAGACCTGGAGGTAGGAGAGGAAAAAGAACAGCACCCACTCTGGAGAATGGATATGGGCTTATTGGCATATGCGGGGGTATGTTTAAGGGTGAGGGGGTGCATCGAAAGGTACTTGGAGCTTAATGACAATGGAGAGGTTCAGGTGGGAGTGGTCTGGGAGGCGTTGAAGGCGGTGGTTAGAGGGGAACTGATATCCATAAGGGCACATAAAGGGAAGCAAGGGGGTAAAGAA
Source organism: Scyliorhinus torazame (assembly GCF_047496885.1). Classification (NCBI taxonomy): domain Eukaryota; kingdom Metazoa; phylum Chordata; class Chondrichthyes; order Carcharhiniformes; family Scyliorhinidae; genus Scyliorhinus; species Scyliorhinus torazame. Next base: position 72,785,109 of record NC_092723.1, read on the forward strand.
AGGGAGCGATTGTTGAAAGAACTTTTGAGGGTGGACAGGCAATATGCGGAGGCACCGGAGGAGGGACTGTACCGGGAAAGACAAAGGCTACATGTGGAATTTGACCTGCTGACCACGGGTAAGGCAGAGGCACAGTGGAGGAGGGCACAGGGTGTACAGTATGAGTATGGAGAGAAGGCGAGTCGGCTACTGGCCCACCAATTGAGGAAGAGGGAAGCAGCGAGGGAGATAGGTGGGGTGAGAGATGAGGAGGGAGAGATGGAACGGGGAGCAGAGAGAGTGAACGGGGTGTTCAAGGCATTTTATGAGAGGTTATATAAGGCTCAGCCCCCGGAAGGGAAGGGGGGAATGATGTGTTTCTTGGATCAGCTGGAATTCCCTAAAGTGGAAGAGCAGGAGAGGGTGGGACTGGGAGCACAGATTGAGATGGAGGAGGTGGTAAAAGGGATTGGGAGCATGCAGGCGGGGAAGGCCCCGGGACCGGACGGATTCCCGGTAGAATTTTATAGGAAGTATATGGACTTACTGGCCCCGCTTTTGACGAGAACCTTTAATGAGGCTAGGGAAAGGGGGCAGCTGCCCCGACTATGTCGGAGGCAACGATATCGCTGCTTTTGAAGAAGGAAAAAGACCCACTGCAGTGTGGGTCCTACAGGCCCATTTCCCTTTTAAATGTAGGTGCTAAGCTCCTGGCCAAGGTGATGGTGACGAGGATAGAGGACTGTGTCCCGGGGGTGGTCCACGAGGATCAAACTGGGTTCGTTAAGGGGAGACAGCTGAACACAAACATACGGAGGTTGCTAGGGGTAATGATGATGCCCCCACCAGAGGGGGAGGCGGAGATAGTGGTGGCGATGGATGCTGAGAAAGCATTCGACAGAGTGGAGTGGGATTATCTGTGGGAGGTGCTGAGGAGATTTGGTTTTGGAGAAGGGTATATCGGATAGGTACAGCTGCTGTATAGGGCCCCGGTGGCGAGCGTGGTCACGAACAGACAGAGGTCTGATTACTTCCGTCTTCATAGAGGGACGAGGCAGGGGTGTCCCGTCTCCGTTACTGTTTGCATTGGCGATTGAGCCCCTGGCCATAGCACTGAGGGGCTCCTGGAAGTGGAGGGGAGTGCTCAGGGGAGGAGAAGAACACCGGGTATCCTTGTATGCAGATGATTTATTGCTGTATGTTGCAGACCCAGTGGAGGGGATGCCTGAGATAATGCAGACACTCAGGGAGTTTGGGGAATTTTCGGAGTACAAATTGAATATGGGGAAGTGTGAGTTGTTTGTGGTGCATCCGCGGGAGGAGAGCAGGGGAATAGATGATTTACCGCTGAGGAAGGTAACAAGAGATTTCCGGTACTTAGGAATTCAGATAGCCAGGAGTTGGGGAACCTTACACCGGCTTAATTTAACAAGATTGGTGGAACAGATGGAGGAGGATTTTAAGAGATGGGACATGGCGCCCCTGTCACTGGTGGGTAGGGTGCAGGCGGTCAAAATGGTAGTCCTTCCGAGATTCCTCTTTGTGTTTCAGTGCCTTCCGGTGATGGTCACGAAGGCTTTTTTCAAGAGAATTGAGAAAAGTGTCATGAATTTTGTGTGGGCCGGGAAGACCCCGAGAGAGAGGAGGGGGTTCTTGCAGCATGGCAGGAATAGGGGGGGGCTGGCACTACCGAGCCTAAGTGAATACTACTGGGCCGCCAATATCTCAATGGTGTGTAAGTGGATGGGAGAAGGGGAGGGAGCGGCGTGGAAGAGATTGGAGATGGCGTCCTGCAAGGGAACCAGCCTACAAGCAATGGTGATGGCGCCGTTGCCGTTCTCCCCGAAAAAATACACCACAAGCCCAGTGGTGGTGGCAACACTAAAAATTTGGGGGCAGTGGAGACGACATAGGGGAAGGACGGGAGCCTCGGTGCGGTCCCCGATAAGAAATAACCATAGGTTTGCCCCGGGGAGAATGGATGGGGGATTTGGAGCATGGCAAAGAGCGGGGGTTGTGCAACTGAGAGATCTGTTCGTAGACGGGACGTTTGAGAGTCTGGGAGCGCTGACGGAAAAATATGGGTTGCCCCAAGGGAATGCATTTCGGTACATGCAACTGGGGGCTTTTGCGAGGCAACAGGTGAGGGAATTCCCGCAGCTCCCGACGCAGGAGGTTCAGGATAGAGTGATCTCAGGGACATGGGTGGGGGATGGTAGGGTGTCGGATATATACAGGGAAATGAGGGACGAGGGGGAGATCATGGTGGATGAGCTGAAGGGGAAATGGGAAGAAGAGCTGGGGGAAGAGATTGAGGAGGGGCTGTGGGCTGATGCCCTACGTAGGGTAAACCCGTTGTCCTCGTGCGCCAGGCTAAGCCTGATACAATTCAAGGTTTTACACAGGGCGCATATGACCGGAGCACGGCTCAGTAAATTTTTTGGGGTAGAGGATAGGTGTGGGAGATGCTCGAGAAGCCCAGCAAACCACGCCCACATGTTTTGGTCATGTCCAGCACTACAGGGGTTCTGGGTGGGGGTGGCAAAGGTGCTTTCGAAGGTGGTGGGGGTCCGGGTCGAGCCAGGCTGGGGGCTGGCTATATTGCAGAAGAGCCGGGAGTGCAGGAGGCGAAAGAGGCTGATGTCTTGGCCTTTGCGTCCCTAGTAGCCCGGCGAAGGATATTGCTCATGTGGAAGGAAGCCAAACCCCCGGGCGTGGAGACCTGGATAAATGACATGGCAGGGTTTAGAGAACTAGAACGGATAAGGTTCGCACTAAGGGGTTCGGCTCAAGGGTTCACCAGGCGGTGGCAACCGTTCATTGACTACCTCACAGAACGATAAAGGAAATGGGAAGGTAGCAGCAGCAGCAACTGGGGGGGGGGGGTCCCCCAGGGGTGTTTTTGTATAGATATCTGTATTAGGCTATGTATATTGGATTGTTTGATTTTATTTTTGGAGAGTTATTATTTTTGATATGGCAGTTGCCATTTAGTTTATATATTATTTATTTATTTGTTAAAAACGGCCACTGTTATTTATACTGTTTTACTGTTGTAAAAAGGAAAACCTTTGTATTGTTTTGTTTGGCCAAAAAAATTTGAATAAAATATATTTTTTTAAAAAAAGGAATGCAACTAAAATGTTAAGCAAATCAGGATTTCCTATTACAATATTAGGTCCAACAGAAACTTTGTCAGAGCAAAAATTATACCCTGGTTATGGACAGGAGTGGGTGTTAATTTAAACAGTTTTAATATGTCCTCCATAAACAGAAAAAAGTGTTTGAATTTGCTGCACCCTTTAGGAGTGGTGGTGTATTTCCCAAACCGTTGGTTTTTTGTAATCTAATTTCTAGTACTAACCCCACAGCAAACTTAACATTGGGTGAACTCATAAGAGTTAGTTGATTTGCACATAATTCAAAACATTGCCCCCTTTGTATTTGTACAGTAAAAGAGTGAGAGAGAAAAAAAGATGGACCGTGAAGGGACCACACAGAAAGTAAAGAGTGTTTCACGTGGGTTCCAGAGTCCGGAATCAAAGTCCCTTGAGGTATTCCTTCACGGTGGTCAGCAGGTTTAAAACTTATGCTCTAGAATTTGCTTTTCTAGTAGTGTTGACATCACAAGATTGCATAGGCCTGCAGAGATGATCAATCATTTCGGTTACAGTACGAGGTTCCAGCAAATGTGTAGATGGGACCAGATATTCAATCTTGGCAGCACTCTTTATATGATGCTGCTCGCTAGATGATCAAATGATAAGACTGAATTTGCAGTTGCAGAAGGCAGTATTATTATTCACAAACAAGATGTCCATGTCACCTGACTCTCAGCTCTCCACATTGACAAGAGATGTGTATCCCTCATCTGTGTCCCCAAAATGCCTAACTGTCTCATCCATTAAGAACTGAAAGAAATGTTGCAGGGACCTTTGTCCTAGCAGATGAGTAGACATTGGTTGGCCAACATGGGTTATGAAATGCAGGTGACCTTTGTATAGCTCTCTTTAAGTTGATCTGTGCAGCCCACAGGGGAAGGTAATGTCTCTTTGAAGATAACAAGGCACAAGTTTCTTCCATACTGCAAGATAGCTACTTTTGTTCAAGGGTCACAGACAGATACGGCTTCAGCCATTTAAAAAGGTATTTGTCCAGTTTTTAAAAACTGCTTTGAGGATATCTATATATATTATATATATACACACAGCACGTTGGCGCAGTAGTTAGCACTGCTGCTTCATGGCGCCGAGGACCCGGGTTCGAATCCCAGCCCTGGGTCACTATCCGTGTAGAGTTTGCACATTATCCCTGTGCCTGCATGGGTTTCACCCCCACAACCCAAAGATGTGCTGGTTAGGTGGATTGGCCACGTGAAATTGCCCCTTAATTGGAAAGAAAATAATAATTGGGTACTCTAAAAAATTTTTTTTTTAAATTTTTTTAATACAATGGAAATATACCAAATGTTTCTGCTTACACATGCTGTGGACCAGGCCTCAGATGCAAGCAAGGGTAGGGCAGAAGGGTAGCATGTGGCAGCAAACGAGTGAATGCTTTCAGTAGATATACTTCACACAAAACTGTTCTAAAGAGTTAAGAAATCACTGTTGCTTAAGAGTGTAATCAAATTGTTATGGGCCAGGGTTTAGAGAACCCCAAAGTGTATCATGGAGTTCACCTGACCCACAACTTTTAATAGATATGGTACAACAGAAATGGAAAGGTATTTTTTTAAAGCAAAACAATGTTTATTCTATGAACTCAAGTTACCTTTTTAAAACATAGTGAACATCTTAGCAAACATTAATTCAAATACAATCCCCAAAGAATACGCCACTAAGTAATCCTTTAAGCTTTTCCTTTTTAAAAAAAATGTTTATTCAAGTTTTCCAACAAAATTTTTGACAACCCCCCCCCCACCCCAATAACAGAAGATAAAAGAAACGCAAACACAACAATTAAACATTGTACATTGTACAAAACATTTACATTGGGTTTCCCCATGTACAATAGCCCCCCCATATGACATTTAAAGGTACTCGTAGGGAAGCCCCCACCGCCCCCCCCATTCCCACCCCCCCCAACAGAACCCCCCCCCCCACCCTAAGGTTGCCGCTGCTGTTGACCTCCTTCTAACGCTCCGCGAGATAGTCTAGGAACGGTTGCCACCACCTGATGAACCCCTGCACAGACCCTCGTAAGGCAAACTTTATCCTCTCCAGCATAATGAACTCTGCCATATCATTTATCCAGGCTTCCACACTGGGGCGGGCTTCGCGTCCTTCCATAATAACAAGATCCTCCGCCGGGCTACCAGGGACGCAAAGGCCAGGATACCGGCCTCTTTCGCCTCCTGCACTCCCGGCTCGCCCGTTACCCCAAATAATGCCAACCCCCAACTCGGCTTGACCTGGACTTTCACCACCTTGGACATGGTCCTCGTGAACCCCTCCAAAAGCCCTCCAGTGCCGGGCACGGCCAGAACATGTGGACGTGATTTGCCAGGTTCCCCGAGCACCTCCCACACACCTGTCCTCCACCCCAAAGAACCTACTCATCCTCGCCCCTGTCATATGCGCTCTGTGAACAACCTTGAATTGTATTAAGCTGAGCCTGGCGCAAGAGGAGGAAGAATTAACCCTACTCAGGGCATCAGCCGACAGACCCTCATCTATCTCCTCCCCAAGCTCCTCCTCCCACTTGCCCGTTAGCTCCTCTACCGCGGCCGCCTCCTCTTCTTTCAGCTCCTGGTAGATCGCCGAGACACTGCCCCTCTCCAACCCATACATCCGAAATCACCCCGTCCTGGGTCCCCTGTGCCGGGAGCAGCGGGAATTCCCTCACCTGCCGTCTCACAAACGCCCTCACTTGCATATACCTAAAAGCATTCCCCGGGGGTAACCCAAACTTCTCCAGCGCCCCTCGGCTCGCAAACGTCCCATCTATGAACAGGTCCCCTATTCTCCTATTCCCTGCCCGTGCCAGCTCCGAAAACCCCCATCCATCCTTCCCAGGACGAACCGATGATTCTCCCGAATCGGGGACCCAACCGAGGCTCCAACCTCGCCCCTGTGTCGCCTCCACTGCCCCCAGATCTTCAGCGTTGCCGCCACCACCGGGCTCGTGGAGTACCTTGTCGGCGAGAGCGGCAGCGGTGCCGTCACCAGCGCCCTCAGGCTCGTGCCCACACAGGACGCCATCTCCAACCTCTTCCACGCCGCCCCCTCTCCCTCCATTACCCACTTACGGATCATCGCCACATTGGCTGCCCAATACTATCCGCACAGATTCGGCAGAGCCAGCACCACCCCATCCCTACCCCGCTCCAGAAACACCCTCTTTACTCTCGGGATCTTATTTGCCCACACAAAATCCATGATGCTTCTGCTTACCCGTTTGAAAAAGGCCTTGGGAATCATAATGGGAAGGCACTGGAACACAAATAGAAACCTCACGAGGACCACCATTTTAACCGACTGCACCCTGCCCGCCAGCGAGAGTGGCAGCACATCCCATCTTTTAAAATCCTCCTCCATCTGCTCCACCAACCGCGTCAAATTGAGTTTGTGCAGGGCCCCCCAACTCCCAGTCACCTGGATCCCCAAGTACCGAAAGCTCCTTTCCGCCCTTTTCAGCGGCAGGTCGTCTATCCCCCTTCTCTGGTCCCCTGGATGCACCACAAAGAGCTCACTTTTCCCTACATTCAACTTATACCCAGAGAAGTCCCCAAACTCCCTTAGGATCCGCATGACCTCCGCCATCCCCTCCACTGGGTCTGCCACATACAGCAACAGGTCGTCCGCATATAGCGACACCCGAAGTTCCTCTCCCCCACGGACCAGTCCCCTCCATTTCCTGGACTCCCTTAGTGTCATGGCCAAAGGCTCAATTGCCAGTGCAAACAGCAAGGGGGACAGGGGGCACCCCTGCCTCGTCCCTCGGTACAGCCGAAAGTACTCCGACCTCCGCCAATTCGTAGCCACGCTTGCCACCGGGGCTCTATATAACAATCTGACCCAGCCAATAAACCCCTCCCCGAACCCAAACCTCCACAACACTTCCCAAAGATACTCCCACACCACCCAGTCGAAAGCCTTCTCCGCGTCCATAGCTGCCACTACCTCCGCTTCTCCCTCCACCGAGGGCATCATAATCACGTTGAGGAGCCTCTGCACTTTAGTATTTAGCTGCCTGCCCTTTACGAACCCCGTCTGGTCCTCATGAATTACCCCCGGGACAAAGTCCTCAATTCTCGTAGCCAGCATTTTGCCAGCAACTTAGCATCCACATTAAGGAGCGAGATCGGTCTATACGACCCACACTGCAGTGGGTCCTTGTCCCGCTTCAGGATCAGAGAGATCAGCGCCCCGGACATTGTCGGGGGCAAGGTCCACCCCTCCCTAGCCTTATTGAAAGTCCTCACTAGCAACGGGCCTAGCAGATCCGCGTACTTCCTATAAAACTCGACCGGGAACCCATCCGGCCCCGGGGCCTTCTCCGCCCCCGGGGCCTTCCCCGCCTGCATGCTCCCCAATCCTTTAACCAGCTCCTCCAGCCCTATTGGCGCCCCTAAACCAGCCACCTCCTGCTCCTCCACCCTCAGGAACCTCAGCTGATCCAAGAATCGTCACATCTCCTCTTCCCCCGCTGGGGGCTCAGACCTGTACAAATCTCCATAAAAGTCCCTAAATACCTCATTTATTCTCACCGCACTCCGCACCGTATTCCCCCCTCTATCTTAATTCCACCTATCTCCCTCGCTACCTCCCTCCTCCGAAGCTGGTGTGCCAGCATCCGACTCGCCTTCTCTCCATACTCGTACATCGCCCCCTGCGCTTTCCTCCAGTGTGCCTCTGCTTTCCCTGTGGTCAACAGGTCGAACTCAGTCTGGAGATTCCGTCGCTCCCCGAGTAGCCCCTCTTCGGGGGCCTCTGCAAATCTCCTATCCACCCTTAAAATCTCCCCCACCAACCTCTCCCTCCCCGCTCTCTTCTCCCTACGGGCCCTAATGGAGATTAGCTCTCCCCTAACCACCGCCTTCAGCGCCTCCCAGACTACCCCCCACCTGCACCTCCCCGTTGTCGTTGGCCTCCAAATATCTTTCAATGCACCCCCGCACCGGCCCACACACCTCCTCATCCGCCTACAGTCCCACATCCAGGCGCCACAACGGGCGCTGGTCCCTCTCCTCCCCCCAACTCCAGCTCCACCCAGTGCGGGGCGTGATCTGAGATGGCTCTGGCCGAGTACTCCGTTCCTCCACTTTCGGGATTAGCGCCATGCTCAGAACAAAAAAAATCTATCCGGGAGTAGGCTCTAGGGATGTGGGAAAAGAATGAAAATTCCCTGGCCTGGGGCCTGACAAACATCCATGGGTCCACTCCTCCCATCTGGTCCATAATTAAGCTTTCCTTTTAACATCCATAAGACTTAAAACACCTTTTACCAGAAGCACGTCTGGTTAAAGTCACTGCTGTTATTAGTTTTAAATCACCAGGATCGATTTACAATCTTTAGGTTACAGAGAGAGACTCTAATAGACCTGCTGACTGTGACTGCAGCTATCCAGCTCTGAAAACGAAACTAAAACACACCCTGCAGCAAACAGCCTAAAACAAAAGTAAAAAGCTGACAGACAGCCCAGCTCCACCCCCTCTCTGACATCACTGCAGTAATAAACACCCATTTCTTAAAGGTGCTCTCATTACAGATATTTATATACACACCCACCCATTTATAAACACCCATTTCTTAAAGGTACATTTCTTAAACACCCATTTCTTAAACATACTCACACACGACACCTCCCCTCAAGAAAAGAAAACATCAACTTCAAGATGGTTTCATTTTTCACCATTTCACTATCCTTTAAGAAATGCACACAGTAAATATACTTTTTTGTTTCAAAAAAACAACACACGCTAACACGTACAATACAGTCCATTTTTGTTCTTCTTCCTCCAACTGAAATCCTTCCTGATTGACAGTCTCTTTGAACAAGGAGGTCTCTGCACGATCCGTCCATTTCTCTATGCCTCGGCATTTCTCTTTAAAGTCAGATACTTTAGTTCAATCTGATCACAGAATCCCTTGTAATTCTCCAACACAGGAGCATTGGTTATCACAGCTTTCAGGCAGTCAAATGCCTGTTGAAAGTCCGCTGTCCACTGAAATTTTCGACATTTCTTCAGCAAGTCCATCAGTGGAGCAATCACGCTACAAATTTTTGCATAAATGTTCAATCAAATCCACTTATGCCAAGAAATCGCATTATTTCCCTTCGTCTTGAGGGTATCGGAAACTGCCCAATAACAGTTGGTTTCACATCCCATGTGACCATTTGACCCTGTCCGATTGTATGGCCAAGGAAAGTGACTTGGGCCTTTCCAAATTCACTTTTGGCTAGGTTTATCACCAAACCCGCCTCCCGAAGTCGATCGAATAACTCCATCAGATATTTCAAATGTTCATGTCTGGCTGAAAATTACCAGATCGTCGATGTATACCGCACAATTCGTAATGATGAAACAACTTTGTTAGTTAACCGTTGAAATGTGGCTGGGGCATTTTTCATGCCAAATGGAATAACTTTGAATTGGTATATACCATCTGGAGTCACAAAAGCTGAAATCTCCTTTGCCCTTTCGGATAAAGGTACCTGCCAGTAACCTTTAAGTAAACCAAGTTTGGAAATAAAAGCTGATTGTCCCTTTCTCAATGCAATCCTGCAAACGTGGGATAGGATAAGAGTCCGTTCTTGTAACTGCAGTAATCATTCTATAGTCCACACACAACCGTTGGGTACTGTTTGGTTTTGGTACCATCACTATGGGTGAGCTCCATTGGCTGCAACCCACTTCAATTATGCCATTTTTAAGCATACTTTCAATCTCTGTTAACCTGCGCTAATTTTAAAGGGTTAAGTCTGTATGGACCTTGCTTGATTGGAACAGCATTTACATCATGTATAGATCATAGAATTTACAGTGCAGAAGGAGGCCATTCGGCCCATCGAGTCTGTACCGGCTCTTGGGAAGAGCACCCCACCCAAGGTCAACACCTCCACCCTATCCCCATAACCCAGTAACCCCACCCAACACTAAGGGCAATTTTGGACACGAAGGGCAATTTAGCATAGCCAATCCACCTAATCTGCACATCTTTGGACTGTGGGAGGAAACCGGAACACCCGGAGGAAACCCACGCACACACAGGGAGGATGTGCGGATTCCACACAGACAGTGACCCAAGCCGGAATCGAACCTGGGACCCTGGAGCTGTGAAGCAATTGTGCTATCCACAATGCTACCGTGCTGCCCTTTTAGTACTTCCCAATTTATCTCCACAAACTTGCCCACGTGATATCAATGACTCTTTCAGGTCAGTCCGTTTTTTCTCTGGAAAATAACTCAACAATTTATCCTAATTTTTAAGAACATCCTCGTTTTCCAATTTAATTTGAGGTATGTCAAATTCACAGTCATCTGGATTTGGTTCGTCACTTTGAGTTAGAATCATTAAAACCTCCTCCTTTTTCTCTCCTTCCCTTTCAAAGTATCTTTTAAGCATATTCACATGACACACTCGATGAGTTTTCCTTCCATCTGGCATTTTTCCACATAATTCACCTCACTTAATTTCCTTTCAATCTGATACGGTCCACAAAACCTTGCTTTTAAAGGTTCACCTGCCACTGGTAACAATACTAAAACTTTATTTCCACAGGCAAAACTACGAACTTTGGATTTCTTGACCGCTACCCGTTTCATCACATTGTGTCCAACTTTTAAATGTTGTCTAGCCAATTCACCTGCTCTATTTAATCTTTCCCTAAAATTTGACACTTAATCCAATAATGTTAAGTTCTGATTTCTCACTCGCCAATTTTTCCTTAAACAATTTAAGTGGTCCTCTTACCTCATGACTAAAAATTAGTTCAAAAGGACTAAATTTGGTTGACTCATAAGGTGCATTCCTAATTGCAAACAGTACAAATGGAATTCCTTTATCACAATCCTCTGGATAATCTTGCCAATAAGCCCTCAACATTGTCTTTAATGTCTGATGCCACCTTTCTAACGCTCCCTGCGATTCTGGATGGTACACAGTTGATTTAAATTGTTTCATTCCTGAGCTATCCATAACTTCTTTGAATAACCTAGAGGTAAAATTTGATCCTTGATCCGATTGTATTTCTGTGGGTAGTCCATATCAAGTAAAGAATTTAAGTAACTCCTCCACAATCTTTTTAGCTGCAATATTACATACTGGAATGGCCTCTGGAAACCTAGTAGACACATCCATTATAGTCAAAAGATATTGATTCCCACTTTTCGTTTTAGGAAGCGGTCCTGCGCAATCAATTTGGACCCTTGTAAACGGTTCGTCAAATGCTGGAATGGGTATTAAGGGTGCTGGTTTTATCACTGCTTGAGGTTTCCCCATCACTTGACATGTGTAACCTGATTGACAAAATGTAGTGCAGGCCAATAAAAATGTTTTTGTATTTTAGCTTGAGTTTTCCTTATTCCCAAATGACCTCCCACTGGTACCTCATGTGCAACTCGCAACTCCTCCTTTCTGTACCCAACTGGCAATACTACTTGATGAACTTCTGCCCACTTTTCATCCCCCTGCATTTGTAAACATAGAACATAGAAAATACAGCACAGAACAGGCCCTTCGGCTTACGATGTTGTGCCGAACTTCTGTCCTAGATTAAGAACAAATTAATTGACACCCCATCATTATACCGTAATCCATGTACTATCCATGGATAGTCCCTAATGAAGGTCCCTAATGTTTCCGACTCAACTACTTCCACAGGCAGTGCATTCCATGCCCCACTACTCTCTGGGTAAAGAACCTACCTCTGACATCCCCCCTATATCTTCCACCATTCATCTTAAATTTATGTCCCCTTGTAATGGGAAGTCTCGGACTGTCTCTATTCCCCTTATCATCTTATAAACCTCTATCGAGTCTCCTCTCATCCTTCTCCGTTCTATTGAGAAAAGGCCTAGCACCCTCAACCTTTCCTCTTAAGACCTACTCTCCATTCCAGGCAACATCCTGGTAAATCTCCTTTGCACCTTTTCCAAAGCTTCCATATCCTTCCTAAAATGAGGCGACCAGAACTGCACACAGTACTCCAAATGTGGCCTTTCCAAGGTTTTGTACAGCTGCATCATCACCTCACGGCTCTTCAATTCAATCCCTCTGCTAATGAACGCTAGCACACCATAGGCCTTTTCACAGCCCTATCCACTCGAGTGGCAACTTTCAAAGATCTATGAATATAAACCCCAAGATCTCTCTGCTCCTCCACATTACCAAGAACCCTACCGTTAACCCTGTATTCCGCATTCATATTTGTCCTTCCAAAATGGACAACCTCACACTTTTCAGGGTTAAACTCCATCTGCCACTTCTCAGCCCAGCTCTGCATCCTATCTATGTCTCTTTGCAGCCGACAACAGCCCTCCTCATTATCCACGACTCCATCAATCTTCGTATCGTCTGCAAATTTATTGACCCACCCTGCAACTCCCTCATCCAAGTCATTAATGCAAATCACAAACAGCAGAGGACCCAGAACTGATCCTTGCGGTACACCACTGGTAACTGGGCTCCAGGCTGAATATTTGCCATCCACCACCACTCTCTGACTTCTATCGGTTAGCCAGTTCGTTATCCAACTGGCCAAATTTCCCACTATCCCATTCCTCCTTACATTCTGCATAAGCCTACCATGGGGAACCTTATCAAATGCCTTATTAAAATCCACGTACACTACATCCACTGCTTTATCTTCATCCACGTGCTTGGTCACCTAAGTCTCCATTTTATCATCAAGACATCACTTTTACGGTAATAACACTCTAGTATACACGCAGATTCCTCTTCAGTGTATGCTTTCTTTTACATCCATTTTATTTCTATATCTTTCTGTTGTAACTCCGCCAATTTTCCTGAACTAAAAATATCCGTCTCATCCTCCACCTCTTCTTGTTCTTTTTCAAAAATCGTTTTTGATAATTGCACTTCATCATCTTCTTCACTCTTTTGATTTCTCCTCTTAACCTGTGACTTTGCGACCTTATTACTACACAATCTGGAAAAATCCCAGGATATTCGTCCTTCAACACTTCAGTGGTCTGATTTTCCACTGGCTTATCAACCACAGTAGGCATCATTCCCACCTGCGATCCAGCTATATCATTCCCCAAGATAAACTGTATTCCTGGACAGGATAGTTTCTCTATTACTCCTACTACCACTTCACTAGACTTTCCAACCTTATCTTATATAATTGAACACTATTCCTCTCACCCTGAATTCCACATATTACCACCTTTTCTGGCAACATTCTTCCCAAACGACATAACTCCTCAACTCTTACCATCAAAGATCGACTAGCTCCCGTATCTCTTAAAATTGTGACTTATTGTGACTACTCCTCCTGATACACATGAGTAAACTTTACCCACACAAGTAAAGTCCAGAGATCTGGTGCCTTCTTATCAATCACCTCTTGATCAGGCTGTACCATCTTTTGCACCTCCTTTGCTAAACTTGGGCTTCCCTTTACCACTTTAACAAACCTCAGTGTCTTATCCTGTTTTACCACATCAGCCTTCCCAGTGCTTTTCTTCAACCATCAACACTGTGACTTTACATGGCCTAGTTTATTACAGTGAAAACATTTGAAACTTTTCATTTCTTTTCCACCCTCCTGGATTTCTTTTTTAATCTGAGGTACACTCTCCTTATTATCTCCCATCAGAGCACCTTTACCTTTACCACTTGAGTATTTCTCAGGTCCCCAGTTTCTATCCCTCACAGGCTGAAACTGATGTCGGAAACCAAGCTTTGATTTATGAATTAATTCATAATCATCTGCCATTTCTGCTGCTAATCTCACAGTTGTAACCCTCTGCTCTTCCACATGAGTTCTCACTACATCAGGAATTGAATTTTTAAACTCCTCCAAAAGTATAATTTCTCTGAGAGCTTCATACGTTTGGTCAATTTTCAAAGCCCTTTTCCACCTATCAAAATTACTCTGTTTGATCCTTTCAAACTCCATGTACGTTTGACCAGGTTCTTTCCTTAAATTTCTACACCTTGGTCTGTAGGCTTCAGGCACTTGTTCATATGCACCTAAGATGGATTTTTTCATCTCCTCACACGACCCAGATACCTCCTCCGGTAGTGATGCAAACACTTCACTAGCCCTACCTATCAGCTTTGCTTGAATCAGTAATATCCACATGACCTGTGCCCATTTCATTTGTTTAGCTACCTTCTCAAATGAAATGAAAAAGTCTTCTACCTCCTTCTCGTCAAACCTTGGCAATGCTTGGAGATATTTAAATAGATTCCTACCAAGCCTTCGACTATGATGTTCTTTCTCACTATCCTCATCATTATCCACCAACTGTACGTTTACCTTTACGTCTGCCAATTTTAACTGACTGTCATGTTTCATGGCCATATTCTGAAGTTCAAACTCCCTCTCTTTATCTTTTTCCCTGATCTGCATCTCCCTTTCTCTTTCGTTTTGTTCTGCTAGGGCTATTCTCTCTTTTCCTTTCTTCTCTCTCTATTTCCTCTCTCTCTCTCTTTCGTATTCAAGCTGCTTTAATTCTTTCTCATATTCCATTTGTTTAATTTGTAACTGAATTTTTGCCATTTCCAATGAGTCAAACTGTATCTCAGGCAACTTTAAATGCTTAGCCACCGCCATAATTACCTCATCTTTTCACATTGTCAGGTAATCTTAACTGCAATGTTTTTGCCAAATCTAACAGTCTGCTTTTAGTCTCTGTCCATAAGGTACTGCGTGTGCCCGTCTCCACCCCTAAAATCTTCAGAGCCTCTGAAAGAGCAATTGCCCACAACACACTCCCTACTTAAACTGAAATACCACACCTGAAAATCACCCACAATATGCTCACCCCTCACCTGTCTTTAAGTTCACAAAGCCAATCCAATAGATAGACTTTTATCCCCTTCGAGCCCCCAATTTGTTATGGGCCAGGGTTTAGAGAACCCCAAAGTCTATCATAGAGTTCATCTGACCCACAACTTTTAATAGACTGTAGTATGGGGAGCACACGACCCACTCCACAGGTGTGGTACAACAGAAATGGAAAAGTATTTTTAAAAAGCAAAACAATGTTTATTCTATGAACTCAAGTTACCTTTTTAAAACATAGTGAACATCTTAGCAACCATTAATTCAAATACAACCCCCAAAGAATACAACACTAAGCAATCCTTTAAGCTTTCCTTTCAACATCCAGAAGACTTAAAACACCTTTTACCTGAAGCAGATCAGGTTAAAGTCACTACTGTTATTAGTTTTAAATCGCCAGGATCGATTTACAGTCTTTAGGTTACAGAGAGACTCTAATACACCTTCTGGCTGTGACTGCAGCTATCCAGCTCTGAAAACGAAACTAAAACACACCCTGCAGCAAACAGCCTAAAACAAAAGTAAAAAGCTGACAGACAGCCCAGCTCCACCCCCTCTGACATCACTGCAGTAATAAACACCCATTTCTTAAAGGTACTCTCACTTCAGATGTTTATATACACACCCATTTATAAACAACCATTTCTTAAACACCCATTTCTTAAAGGTACTCTCATATGACAAAATGCTTCCCCTCGCATTTGCTCGAAAATGCAGATGAGATCACACGTGATCAGTTGGCAGCACAGCACTTGACAGTTTCAATGTACCTGTCCCAGCAACATACTATTCGTATTCTCAAGGCACTTGACAGAGTAATTCATACAAAGCACTCAATAGGGCTTTAGCAAAATATTCAGATAAAATCAAAATACAAGTGCGAAACAATTTGTACTGTAATGTTGCCATTTATGATTATAAAGAGTTTGTAAAATAGCTTACGGAATTGTTTGGTGATTTAAACTATCAACAACACGGAATACAACGATCTGTACTAATATGGAGAAACATAACAGTATTGTTACAAAATGGTGCATAATTGCCAGCACAGACTGAACAAAATTCAAAAGATAAAGCAATTTGAGTGCATACAGCTACGGTAATGTGACAAAATATGATCATCACATAAATAACTCAATGTAGGGTATCCTTGTGAACACTACATTTGCACCTACCATTGAACTAACCGGTTCCTCAAGTGTACACAGATTTCTACTTTTATTCAAATAACTTTGTTCCTTCTGCATTGTTTCCCATCTTTCCACCGTAAGTAACATTGCATTTTTCAACTACAGTTCCGAAAACAAAAGAATCCATGCTTGACAAATTACTGCAAGAGGGCAAAAAAGGAACCAAAATATTTACCCCACTTTGCACTGCCTGCTATATTTAATACAATTAAAATACAAAATGTCAAATTATTCAGATATGGCATTATATCAGCATTTTGTTTACGCAACAGTGCGAAGAAAGCAACTGTCAATTAAAAGGGTGTAAAATCACTTTGAATAGTTTACTCACAAACAAAAATACTGTGCCAAATTAATGTTCTCAGCTATGCGCTACTATGTGAAAGAGATCTGACTGCAAACACTACTTACAACTTTTAAAAAACAGAATGCTACAGATATTTGTTCTTCAGATACATTGCTGGAAGGAAGAAATCACCAAAGCCAGTTAATCCTCTGTAGTCAACCTGGAAAAGTTATTATTTATGTTGAGACAAAAGGCACTACAGATACTTCCAACGCAATCTTTCTTTCATTTTACATTAATACCCAAAAACCTGAAATAGAGTCTTGCACGTCTCCCAATTATGCTGCTTGCTCAGCCAATAAAAAACTGCTACCTTTTGCTTTGATTTTATTCCAAGTTTTTCATCTCATGCTGTGATCCAACACTTTCAAATCTGATCTTTATAATATGTCTTAAAGGTTGAATGTCGCCCTCAAACACTGACTTTGTATATTTTTGTCCTTGGAGAAATATTAAATGAGATTTTGGAATATTCATTCATTTTTCAACATTACCTCCAAGCCATAGGAAATGCCAAACCTCTGCCCACCAAACAAACTTTGTAATTTTCAATAAACCACATAATCCTCCTAGCATGAAAGAAAATCAACACAAGTCAAATTCAAACACAAAACAAGATGAAAAAGTTTCATCATTGGGACAGGGACAGAAACAAGGTCAGAACACAAAAAGGTGTGCTTAAGTCTGGAGATGGTTAAGGAGATGGTTAAACGGGAAAAGTATTAGCATGGGACTATGAAGACATAATGAAGAAATCAAAGGATTCGGAGGCATGCACAAATCACAACGGTGTGCGAACAGCTCAAACAACCAAAAGTTAGAGAGATAGAAAGAGAAGAATAAACGACTTGCAAAGTGTAATCAGCTTGTACTCTGAAAGATCCTATTACAATGAGTTGAGTTACTTAGCAATTTACTTTTGATCATTTTGGGTTAGAAACAAATGCCAACCAAGGCAGTGAACACTAACATGGAATATCTTAAAATCTACTGGATAAAGAATTGGAGATTTAGTCTTATTGAAAGAAAATGATAGAGAAGTTAAAGAAGTGTAGAATTACAAGAAGGGTAGAAACTTGGATATTAAATGCTTAAGGAGTGAAGAAGCAGAGAATAAGAATTAAGAGCAGTTTTGCAGTGGATGCAAGTGGGCAACAGGATCTCAGCCTGAGAAACAGGTTCTGTTCAGTGTGTAAATTCATAATTTGGACAATAGAGGGAGTGGCGTCCAAATTTGATCATGATCCCAATAAAGGAAACGTCAATAATTCAGAGGACCAAAAGACATTGAAAACTATATTGATATGGCAAGCACAATTTTTTTTTTTTTTTTTTTATAAATGTTTTATTGAAAGTTTTTTCCCAAACAACAATTTTTCCCCTCTTACAAAGCAAACGCAACAATAACAATACAGAAATTTTAAACAATACACAAGTAACAAAACCCCTTTATCTTTGACCTAAACTAACCCCCCCCTCCCCCCCTCCCCCTGGGTTGCTGCTGCTGGTCATCTGTCTTCCCTCTAACGTTCCCCTAGGTAGTCGAGAAATGGCTGCCACCGCCTGGTGAACCCTTGAGCCGATCCTCTCAGGGCAAACTTTATCTGCTCCAGTTTAATGAACCCCGCCATATCATTTACCCAGGCCTCCAGTCCGGGGGGTTTCGCCTCCTTCCACATGAGTAGGATCCTGCGCCGGGCTACTAGGGACGCAAAGGCCACAACGTCGGCCTCTTTCGCCTCCTGCACTCCCGGCTCTTCCGCAACTCCAAATAGAGCTAACCCCCAGCCTGGTTTGACCCGGGCCTTCACCACCCACGAAATCACTCCCGTCACTCCCTTCCAATACCCTTCCAGTGCCGGGCATGCCCAAAACATATGTGCGTGGTTTGCCGGGCTCCCGCCACACCTCCCACATTTGTCCTCCACTCCAAAGAACCTGCTCAATCTTGCTCCAGTTATGTGTGCTCTATGTAGCACCTTAAATTGAATCAGGCTAAGCCTGGCGCATGAGGAAGAGGAATTTACCCTGCTTAGGGCATCAGCCCACATACCCTCCTCTATCTCCTCCCCTAGTTCTTCTTCCCACTTTCCTTTTAGTTCGCCCACCGACTCCTCCCCCTCTTCCCTCATCTCTCGGTAAATCTCTGACACCTTGCCCTCTCCGACCCACACCCCTGAAAGCACCCTGTCCTGTATCCCCTGTGTCGGGAGCAATGGAAATTCCCTCACCTGTTGTCTAGTAAATGCCCTCACCTGCATATATCTCAAGAAATTTCCCCGGGGCAACTTATACTTTTCCTCCAATGCTCCCAAGCTCGCAAAAGTCCCATCTATAAATAAATCTCCCACCCTCCTAATTCCCAACTGGAGCCAGCTCTGAAATCCTCCATCCATTCTTCCTGGGGCGAACCTATGGTTGTTCCTGATTGGGGACCCCACCAGGGCTCCCCGCACCCCTCTCTGTCGCCTCCACTGTCCCCAGATATTCAATGTTGCCGCCACCACCGGGTTCGTGGTAAACTTTTTAGGTGAGATCGGTAGCGGCGCCGTCACCAGCGCCTCTAAACTCGTCCCTTTACAGGACTTTCTCTCCAGTCTTTCCCACGCCGCTCCCTCACCCTCCATCATCCATTTACGTATCATTGCCACATTGGCGGCCCAATAGTAATCGCCCAAGTTCGGTAGTGCCAATCCTCCTCTGTCCCTACTACGCTGAAGGAACCCCCTCCTTACTCTCGGAACTTTCCCTGCCCACACGAAGCTCGTGATGCTCCTGTCTATTTTATTAAAAAAAGGTCTTAGTGATTAGTATAGGGAGACATTGAAATACAAATAAGAACCTCGGGAGGACCATCATCTTAATTGCTTGCACCCTGCCCGCCAGCGATAGAGGCTGCATGTCCCACCTCTTGAAGTCCTCCTCCATTTGTTCTACCAACCGTGTCAGATTAAGTCTGTGCAAGGTTCCCCAGCTCCTAGCGATCTGAATCCCCAGGTATCGGAAGTTTCTTTCCACTTTCCTTAGAGGCAAGCCTTCTATCTCTCTACTCTGGTCCCCTGGATGTATCACAAATAATTCACTCTTTCCCATGTTTAGCCTATACCCCGAGAAATCCCCGAACCCCCTCAAAATTCGCATAACCTCTATCATTCCCCCCGCTGGGTCCGACACGTATAACAATAGGTCATCCGCATATAACGAGACTCGGTGTTCTTCTCCCCCTCTAATCACCCCTCTCCATTTCCTGGAGTCTCTCAACGCCATGGCCAGAGGTTCAATTGCCAACGCGAACAACAATGGAGACAGCGGGCATCCCTGTCTTGTTCCCCTATATAGTCGGAAATACTCCGATCTATGTCGACCTGTAACTACGCTTGCCGTTGGAGCCCCATAAAGAAGTCTAACCCAGCTAATAAACCCGTTCCCAAACCCAAACCTCCTTAACACTTCCCATAAATACTCCCACTCCACCCTATCAAATGCCTTCTCTGCGTCCATTGCCGCCACTATCTCTGCCTCCCCCTCCACTGGGGGCATCATTATCACCCCTAATAGTCGTCGCACGTTAACATTCAGTTGTCTCCCTTTTACGAACCCTGTCTGGTCTTCGTGCACCACCCCCGGGACACAGTCCTCTATCCTCGATGCCAGTACCTTTGCCAACAATTTGGCGTCCACGTTCAACAATGAAATGGGTCTATAGGACCCGCACTGCAACGGATCTTTATCCCTCTTCAAAATTAACGATATCGTCGCCTCCGACATCGTCGGGGGTAGAGTCCCCCCTTTCCTGGCCTCATTGAACGTCCTCACCATCAACGGGGCCAACAAGTCCACATATTTTCTGTAATACTCCACCGGGAACCCGTCTGGTCCTGGGGCCTTCCCTGCTTGCATGCTTCCCAGTCCCTTAATAACCTCGTCCACCCCAATCGGTGCCCCCAGGCCTACCACCCCCCGCTCCTCCACTTTCGGGAACCTCAATTGGTCCAGGAACTGCCGCATCCCCTCCTCTCCCTCTGGGGGTTGAGACCTATACAGTTCCTCATAGAAGGTCTTGAACACCTCATTTATCTTTCCTGCCCTTCGCACCGTGTCTCCCCTTTCGTCTCTAATTCCTCCTATTTCCCTCGCTGCTGCCCTCTTTCGCAATTGATGAGCCAACAGGCGACTCGCCTTTTCCCCATATTCATACCTCCTCCCCTGTGCCTTCCTCCACAGTACCTCCGCCTTTCTGGTGGTCAGAAGGTCAAATTCCGTCTGGAGTCGTCTCCTCTCCCTGTACAATTCCTCCTCCGGGGTCTCTGCAAATTCCCTATCCACCCTTAAAATCTCCCCCAGTAATCTTTCCCTTTCCTTGGCCTCTGTTTTCCTTTTGTGGGCCCCAATGGAGATCAGCTCTCCTCTGACCACCGCTTTTAGTGCTTCCCATACCACTCCCACAGGGACCTCGCCGTCGTCATTGACCTCCAGGTATCTCTCAATACACCCCCGCACTCTTGCACACACTCCCTCATCCGCCATCAGTCCCACATCTAATCGCCAGAGTGTTCTCTGCTCCCTTTCCTCTCCTAATTCCAGGTCCACCCAATGTGGGGCATGATCCGAAACCGCTATGGCTGAGTACTCAGCTTCTTCCACCCTAGAGATCAACGACCTTCCCAAAACAAAAAAATCTATCCGGGAGTACACTTTATGGACATGGGAGAAGAAGGAATACTCCCTAGCCCTAGGTCTAAGAAATCGCCATGGATCCACTCCCCCCATTTGGTCCATAAACCCCTTAAGTACCTTGGCCGCTGCCGGCCTTCTTCCGGTCCTTGAGCTGGATCTATCTAGCCCCGGGTCCAGCACCGTATTAAAGTCCCCTCCTAAAATCAAGTTTCCTACCTCCAGGTCCGGTATACGCCCCAGCATCCGTCTCATAAATCCCGCATCGTCCCAGTTTGGGGCATACACGTTAACCAACACGACCTCCATTCCCTCCAGCCTGCCACTCACCATTACATATCTACCTCCGCTATCTGCTACGATGTTCTTTGCTTCAAATGCAACCTGTTTCCCCACCAAAATGGCCACCCCTCTATTCTTTGCGTCCAGTCCTGAGTGGAACACCTGTCCCACCCATCCTTTCCTTAGCCTAACTTGGTCCGCCACCTTTAGGTGCGTCTCTTGGAGCATAACCACGTCTGCCCTTAGTCCTTTCAAATGCGCGAGCACTCGGGCCCTTTTTATCGGTCCGTTCAGGCCTCTCACGTTCCACGTGATCAGCCTCACTAGGGGGCTACCTGCCCCCTTCCCGTGTCGACTAGCCATTACCTTCTCTAGGCCAGTCCCATATCCCGCCTCCGCGCTCCCGCTCGCTCCCCCAGCGTCGCACACCATCCCCGCCCACCCACTCTTTAGCCATTTCCTTTTGGATTTCCGCAGCAGCAACCCAGTTGTCCCCCCCCCCCTTCTCCCTCCCTCCTCCCCTCCCCGCTAGATCTCTTTCTAGCTTGATTGCTCCCCCCATATTACTTCCGTAAGTCAGCTGACTTCAACTGACCCCGGCTACTCCTGCTCACTCCTCGACCTCCCCATGTGGGGAACTCCCATCCGCCTTGCGCCTGTCTTCCCGCCTTATTCTTTCTGGTGCGGGAACATCCCTTTACCTGACCCGCCTCTTATGGCGCAGCTCCCTTTCCCCTCCCCCTCCCCTTCCCCATTCTCCAACTATGTCCCGTCTTTCCCCCCTCACCGGCGCCCACATTTCCCCAATGTCTCCCCCCTTCCCTGTTTACTTCTCAATTAACTTCCACCGTAACATTAACAATAACATTTCCTGCAGCATCAGTCCCTCAGTTCCGATCCAATTTCTCTTCTTTGATGAAGGTCCATGCTTCCTCCGCCGTCTCGAAATAATGGTGTCTCTCCTGATACGTGACCCATAGTCTTGCCGGCTGCAGCATCCCGAACTTCACCTTCCTTTTATGCAACACCTCTTTGGCTCGGTTGAAGCTCGCCCTCCTTCTCGCCACCTCCGCACTCCAATCCTGGTATACCCGTACCACTGCATTCTCCCATCTGCTACTCCGCACCTTTTTAGCCCATCTCAGGACCTCTTCTCTATCCTTAAGGCGGTAAAATCGCACGATTATCGCCCTGGGTGGTTCTCCCGCTTTTGGTCTTCTCGCCGGAATCCGATTTGCCCACTCCACCTCCAAGGGGCCCGTAGGGGCCTCAGCACCCATCAGTGAGCTCAGCATCGTACTTGCGTACGCTCCACAGTCCACTCCTTCCACACCCTCAGGGAGACCCAGTATCCGAAGGTTCTTCCTTCGCGCTCCATTTTCTAGGGCTTCGATCCTTTCAGTACACTTTTTATGAAGTGCCTCGTGCGTCTGTGTCTTAACCGCCAGGCCCAGGATCTCGTCCTCAATATCTGTCACCTTCTGCTCCACCACACGGAGTTCTGTCTCCTGGGTCTTTAATGTCTCCTTGAGCCCCTCAATTGCCTGTAGCAACGGGGTCAGCACCTCCCTCTTCAGCAGCTCCACGCACCGTCTCACAATTTCATTCTCAGGCCCCCATGTCGCCTGCGCTTTCTCCGCCGCCATCTTGTACTTCTCTCTTTCTGACCCTTTGGTCGACGATTCCTCGCGCTGCAGCCGCCGCCGCCGGTTTTTTCCTCCTTCGTTTGGGGGGGACTCCCTTCTCACACGCCCCACACCGGGTTGCGTCGTCGAAAAATTCCCCGTTGAGGCTCTTAAAAGAGCCCGAAGGTCCGTCGGAGCTGGAGCCGCCGAAGCGTGCGGCTAGCTAGGCATCACCGCAACCGGAAGTCCCTTCAGTGGCCTTGATGAGGTCTTTTCACAGTTGTTCCCTCTGCTGCTAGAATTCACCTTTGATACAGGCCCTCAGGTCAGCTTGCAGCTTTAAGCTTGCCCTTCCCCCGCCTGCATGCTGGAAGAGGCCCTGTTTATCCTGTAGTTGCAGCCAAATCTTTCACTGTTTCTGCGTGTGTCTGGCAACCAAGAGACATACCCTTCCTGGGGGACACTGTCGGGGGAATATTGCCGCCTTCTTCCCACACCGGGAAATGTCAAACAAATGCCGTGGGGGCCCTGTAAAAGAGCCCAAAAGTCCGTTCCAAGCAGGAGCTGCCGAATATGCGACCTAGCTCTGCATAGCCGCACCCGGAAGCATGGCAAGCACAATTAATTTCAGCAAATAAGAGGTTGTATATATTGATAATAAAAGCAACATATTTGGAACACTAAAGGTTGTCACAACATCTGGAGATTGGAGATCAAGCCGAAACATTGTCCCTCTTACCGTGGGCTACAAACAGGCAAGCAGCACATTTTTTAAAAAAAATTTATGGGATATGGGCATCGCTGGTTAGGCCAGCATTTATTGTCCATCCCTAGTTGCCCTTCAGAAGATGGTGGTGAATTGCCTTCTTGAACTGCTGCAATCCTCAAGGTGTAGGTACACCCATTGTGCTGTTAGGGAGGGATGGAGTTTCTGGAACATAAGCAGGAGGGACACGGAAAGGAGGACAAGGGAGGAAAGTGGACTGGAGATTAGCAGGGTGAGTGAAGCGGATAGAAACTTGAGGGTGACCATGCAGAGAGCAATGGGGCTGGAGGATGGGAAAAGAGACGGTCAGGGTATGCACGAGTACAAGTGATACATAGATCACTTTGGAAGCCCACGTCGGACTGTTCAAAGTCAAAAGGTCACAGCACCATTACTATTCATTTTGTAATCTAAAAAATGACCCTCCACTTTCTAGCCAATAAACCTATTAACAATCTATGAGCCAGGACAGCACAGTGGCGCAGTGGTTAGCATTACTGCCTCAAGGAATCTCAGCCCGGGTCACTGCGCGTGTGGAGCTTGCACATTCTTGCAGGTTCTGCGTGGGTCTCACTCCAATAACCCAAAGATGTGCAGGGTAGGTGGATTGGCCACGCCAAGTGCTCTGAATTGGATTTTTTTTTTTTTAAACTATGAGGCATACAGAATGTTTCCGTCAGTTAGTAGCCCTCATCCACTTGGTTTAGTTTGACAGCGATTAGTCGCAGTGCTAGTACTTGCAGTTTTCAGTCGACCCATGATGTCATACTGCACTTGAACCAGGCTTTTGATGTCTTTCATGCATGCTAAAAAAATCTACAGCTCTCTTAGTGAAATCACCTGCAATGACTCCATTACCCATGATTGTTGAATTAAATGTGCATCACTAAACTAACCTTACCACTCAAATTCTGTCAAATTGTCAATGATGTGACTTCTCCAAATTCTAGCTCGGAGATACAACAACCACAGCAACCCTGCAAGATCTTGCATCGTCAAATCACCTTTTTTTAAAAAATTTAGTGTACCCAATTAATTTTTTCCAATTAAGGGGCAATTTAGCATGGCCAATCCAACTACCCCTCACATCTTTGGATTGTGGTGGCGAAACCCCCGCAAACACAGGGAGAATGTGCAAACGCCACATAGACAATAACCCAGAGCCGGAATCGAACCTGGGACCTCGGTGCCGTGAGGCAGCAATGCTAACCACTGTGCCACCCTCCCAAATCACCTTTAACAAGTCACTGCTTGCTTCTCCTTAATTAATTTTGTCCTTGACAATGATCTCCATTAGTTTTCCCTCCACTGTTGTACGGATTGGTCCATTAGTCTGTCATATTTATCACTTTCTCCTGTTTTGAATAGTTGCAACTGCAATCCTCCAGTGCTCTGACAGCACTCCAATATTTGAGGTTAAAAGATGCTTGTCGAAGAAGCCCCGAGTGAACGGGCCGCCGAGGGCGATGGTGATATGTTTGCACCGATTCCCGGACAAGGAACACGTTCTGCAGTGGGCCAAGAAAGAACGGAGCAGCAGGTGGGAGATTTGTGAGCTGTGCATTTATCAAGACCTGGGCGCGGATTTGGCCAAGAGGCGAGCTGGGTTTAGAGGCGAGCTGGGTTCAATCGGGCAAAATCAGCCCTCTTTAAGAAGGGGGTGAAGTTCGCGATGTACCCAGCCAGTCTGTGGGTCACATATGAGGAACGGGATTTTTACTTCGAAACACCAGGCGATGTATTGACTTTCATCAAGGAAAAAAGACTGGATGTGAACGAAAGACACTGAATCCTTGGGGAGAGTATTGCAATGGTGATTTGTTGACAATCACTTTTGTGCTGGTTCGAATAAGTAGTGTTATGTGCAATAAGGGGCTGTTTCGATGGCTAAAGTTAACTTTCTCTTACTGGGAGCTGGGTGGAGGGGGGTGTTTTTTCTGTGGTTGTTTTTCCACTGTTTTTTCTGATGTTTGTTTACTGGGGAATGTGATGCTTTGAATATGTTTGTCCAAGTGCGGGGAGAGGGAAGATAACAATGGGGAGACAGACCATTTGGTGCCATTGGTGGAGCTATCAACTCAGCTAGGTCAGCTGACCCATGGAAGCACAGTGGGGGGTGAGCAGGTGTGAAGCTGGAGCTTGATATGGGGGGATGGGTTTCTGATGCTGTTACTGGGTGGGGGGTGGGAGGGGCCTGCTTTGTTGACAGGGGAGGAACAATTACTAGCGGACAAATGGAGAGGTCGGGTGCGGCGAATGCCTGAGGGGGGGGCTCGAGGAGGCCGGGGACGCGACCTGGAGGCTGACCTAAAAAGGGTGTTGGGTAGTTGTCGGGAGCAGGGGGGGGCGCGCCCCAGCCAGGCTGATTACATGGAACGTTAGAGGGTTGAATGGGCAGGTCAAGAGGGTTTGCGTGTTTGTGCATTTGAGGGGGCTGAAGGCGGACGTGGCAATGTTACAAGAAACACACCTAAAGGCTATAGACCAGACTAGATTGAGAAAGGGGTGGGTTGGCCAAGTATTCCACTCAGGGCCCGACTTAAAGATCAGGGGGGTAGCGATCTTGATGAATAAACGGGTGGCATTCGAGGCAGGGAGAATAGTGTGACACGGGGGGTAGGTACACAATGGTGAGTGGGAATCTGGAGGGGGTGCGGGTGGTACTCGTGAACGTATATGGTCTGAATTGGGACGATGTGGAATTTATGAGGCAGGTGTTAGGCAAGATCCCAGACTTAGGAGTCACATAATTTGATCATGGGGGGAGATTTTAACACAGTCATTGATCCGGAATTGGACCAGTCAAAATCCAGGACATGGAGGGTGCCAGTCGCGGCAAAGGAATTGAAGAGGTTTATGGAACAGATGGGGGGAGTAGACCCAGTGAGGTTTGTATGTCCAAGGGCAAAGGAGTTTTCTTTTTTCGCCCATGTCCACAAGGTATACTCTCGCATCGACTTTTTTGTTCTGAGCAGGGCTCGAATACCAGGGGTGGTGGATACTGAGTACTCGACAATCGCAGTGTCGGATCATGCCCCACATTGGGTGGATCTACGGGTTAGTTTGGAGAGAGGACAACGCCTGCTATGGAGGCTGGATGTGTGGTTGTTAACAGACAAAGCGGTCTGTGGACGGGTGAACAAGTCCATCCAGAACTACCTGGAAACAAATGATACGGAGGAGGTCTCTGCAGCAATGGTTTGGGAAGCTTTGAAGGCAGTGGTCAGAGGGGAATTAATCTCGATATGGGCCCACGGAGAAAAGGCAGAACTGGGCTGAGAGGGATAGGTTAGTTGAGGAGATACTCCAGGTGGACAGGAGGTACCCGGAGGCACTGGATGCGGGGCTACTGAGGGAGCGGGGAGGTTACAGGTGGTGTTTGGGTTGTTGACTACAGGGAAAGCGGTGAAACAGCTGAGAAAGGCAAGGGGGGTGATTTATGAGTATGGGGAAAAGGCAAGCAGAATGTTAGCGCACCAGCTCAGAAGAAGGGTGGCGGCCAGGGAGATAGGGAGAGTAAAGAGTAGAGGTGAGATCACGGTTCTGGACCCAGCGGAGGTGAATGAGGTGTTTAAGGACTTTTACAGCAAATTATATGAGTCGGAACCCCCGGCTGGGGTGGAGGGGATGAGGCAGTTCTTGGGTCAGTTGAGGTTCCCGAGGGAGGAGGAAGAACTGGTCTAAGGGCTGGGAGCCCCAATTGAAATTGAGGAAATAATTAAGGGGCTGGAGGGCCTGCAGTCGGGCAAGGCCGCGGGACTGGACAGCTACCCGGTGGAATTCTACAAGAAGTTTTCAGAGATATTAAGCCCACTGCTGGTGAGGACATTAAATGAAGCAAGAGAGAAGGGAGTCCTCCCCCCAACAATGTCACAGGCCTCGATTTCATTGATCCTGAAATGGGAGAAGGATCCAGAGCACTGCGGGTCATAAAGGCCAATTTCTCTACTTAATGTGGATGCCAAACTGCTGGCTAAGATACTGGCCACAAGGATAGAGGACTGTGTCCCGGGGATGAGAGGGGAAGACCAGACGGGATTTGTAAAGGGCAGGCAACTCACGGCCAATGTTCGAAAACTTTTAAATGTTATTATGATGCCCTCAGAAGGAAGGGAGATGGAGGTGATGGCAGCGATGGATGTGGAGAAGGCTTTTGGTTCGGTGGAGTGGGATTACCTGTGGGAGGTGCGGAGAAGGTTTGGGTTTGGTGAGGGCTTCATTGACTGGGCGCTGCGGTTGCTCTATCAGGCACCAGTAGCAAGTGTGTACACGAACCAGCTGAGGTCGGGGTATTTTAAACTACACCGAGGGACAAGGCAAGGGTGCCCCCTCTCCCCACTACTGTTTGCTCTGGCCATAGAGCCATTGGCCATGGCGTTAAGGGCCTCTAGGAACTGAAAAGGGCTGGTTGGGGAGGAAAGAGAGCACTGGGTCTCACTTTAAACAGATGACCTGCTCTTGTATATTTCAGACCAGTTGGAGGGGATGGAGGAGGAAGTTATGTGGATCCTCGGGGAATTTGGTAATTTTTCGGGGTATAAATTGAACATGGGGAAAAGCGAGATGTTTGCGATCCAGGCAAGAGGGCAGGAGAAGAGACAGGGAGAGCTGCCGTTTAGAATGGTAGGAAGGAGCTTTCGATATCTGGGAATCCAGGTGGCCCGGGAACATGAGGCACTGCACAAGTTAAACCTATCCCTGCTCATAGAACAAATGAAAGAGGACTTTAAGAGATAGGACATGCTCCCGCTATCACTGGTGGGGAGGGTACAAACTGTGAAAATGATTGCCCTCCCCAGATTTCGGTTTGTCTTTCAGTGCCTCCCCATCTTCATCCCGAGTGAATAAGGTTATTTTGGGCTTTGTGTGGGCGGGTAAAACTCTGAAGAAAATGTTGCTGGAGCGCAGTCCCCCCCGACTGTGAACACCCGGGAGGGTGGGTTGGCGGCTGCGGAACTTTTGCAATTACTAATGGGCCGCTAATATAGCCATGATCAGGAAGCGGGGTTGGTGTGGGAGCGGATGGAGGTGGCGTCATGTAAAGACACAAGTTTGGGAGCACTGATAAAGGTACCACCCGTTCTCGCCGGCCCGATACTCCACAGGTCTGGTGGTGGTGGTGGCGGCTCTGAGAATCTGGGGGCAGAGGAGGAGATATAAGAGAGTGGAGTGAGCATCGGTTTGGACCCCAATTTATAATAACCATCGGTTTGTACCAGGTAGGCTGGATGGTGGGTCCCGGAGATGGCAAAGGGCAGGAATTAGGAGGATGGGGGATCGATTTATAGATGGAAGCTTCCCCAGCTTGAAAGCCTTGGAGGATAAATTTGAATTGCCAGCAGGGACTGGGTTTAGGTATCTGCAGGTGCAAGACTTCTTGGGAAGGCAGGTTCCGGCTTTCCCACTGCTGCCGCCACGGGGATACAGGACAGAGTAGTCTCCAGTACCTGGGTGGGAGAGGGGAAGGTATCAGATATTTACCAGGAACTTTTGGAATCAGAGGAAACTCCGGTGGAGGAGCTTAAAGGCAAGAGGGAAGACGAGCTAGGAGGAGAGATAGAGGCAGGTCTGTGGGCGGATGCCCTAAGCAGGATTAACACATCCTCATCATGTGCTACGCTTAGCCTGATACAATTCAAGGTAGTCCACCGAGTTCACATGACAGTGGCCCGGATGAGCAAGTTTTTTGGGGTAGAGGACAGGTGTGCGAGGAAGCCCAGCAAATCATGTCCACATGTTTTGGGCATGTATGAAGCTTAGAGCGTTTTGGCAGGGTTTCGCTAAGGTAATGTCCACGGTACTCAAAACACAGGTGGTGCCGAGTCCGGAGGTGGCGATCTTTGGAGTGTCGGAAGAGCCAGGAGTTCAGGGGGCGAAAGAGGTTGACGTCTTAGCTTTTGCCTCCCTGGTAGCGGAGCGGGGGGGCAGTCTGGTTTTTGTTTCCTATTGTTGGGGGGGGGGGGTGAAGATTGGGATGGGGGTGGAAATGCTTAGTGTACCATGTTTATGTCGTTATTACTGTTATTATAAAAACTTGCAAATACCGTAATAAAAAAAGATGCTTGTCAAAGTCTCAGCTATCTCCATCTGACCTTCCTTCAGCAACTAAGGATCATTCCATCCAGATTGCGTGACATCGATTGAATAGATGGGTGACTTGCGACTGAACAGCTATGTATCAAGCTAAGGAAAGCCATAAATCAGATCAAAGCTCTGCAGTCCTGACACATGCAGTTGTGAATGGTGGTGGATAATTAAATAACTAACAGGAAAAAGCAGCTCCAGAAACATTGTCACCTTCTACAATGGTGAAGCCCAGTAGGTGAATGCAAAGGAGAAGGCGGCTCCACAAATATCCCTAGCCTCAATGATGGGGGAGCCCAGCACATTAGTACAAAATATAAGGCTGAAACATCTTCAACCAGAAGTGCCATTTAGATGATCCATCTCGGTCTCTTTCCACGGTCCACAGCATCACAAATTCCAGTCTACAGCCAATTCGATTCACTCCATATAATACCAAGCAATGGTTAAAAGCA
This sequence comes from Scyliorhinus torazame, assembly GCF_047496885.1. Lineage (NCBI taxonomy): Eukaryota > Metazoa > Chordata > Chondrichthyes > Carcharhiniformes > Scyliorhinidae > Scyliorhinus > Scyliorhinus torazame. The sequence goes on from NC_092723.1 coordinate 72,815,493, forward strand.
CTATATACTGAAAAGGCTATGGGCCCTGATAACATTCCAGCAATAGTACTGAAATTTTGTGCTCCAGAACTTGCCATGCCCCTAACTAAGCTGCTCCAGTCTAGCTACAATAATGGCATGTACCCAGCAATGTGGAAAATTGCCCATGTATGTCCTGTCCACTAAAAGCAGGACAAATCCAACCCAGTCAATTACTGCCTCATTAGTTTACTCTCTATCAGCAAATGTGATGGAAGGGGTCATTGACAATGTTATTAAGCAGCACTTACTTAGCAATAACCTTCTCACTGACACTCCGGTTCTGGCAGAGCTGATCAGCTCTTGCCCTCATTACACCCTTGATCCAAACACGGACAAAGAGTTAAGCTCAAGTGGTGAGTGGGACGACTTCCGGTGGCTGCCATGGTGGGAGTGGTCGCACACAGGGCAGCTCCTGTTTGAAGGCACAGAAAAGAGCTCTTTTTACGCGATATTGGGTGCTACTTCGACAGAAAGGTGTAGTTGAAGGTCGAAGGAGTACTCTCTCCCGGGAGTGGTACGTCCACTGGTTACCAAACCCGGCAGAAGACGGGTGAAAGACCTGGCCAAGGAGTTGGAGGAGACCTTTGGCCCTGCAGCCAGTGGAAGGATGGCGAAGGGGAAAGGGTTTGTGTAAGTTGGAAAGCCCCAGATGGAGCAGTCGATGGCTTTCATCAATGGGGCTGTGGCACTGGAAGGGCTTGATGGAGAGGGTGCAGAACTGTTTGGAGGCGCAGGGGTCGCAGAACCGAGAGATTGAGAGGGTGATGTTGGATCACATTGATCGGGTGGTGGCATTGGAGGCGGAGCTCTTAGGAGACATTTGTAAGATGTTGAGAGCAAAAGTGGAGTAGGAAAACAGTTCGAGAAGGCAGAATCTGTGGATAATGGGCCTGCCTGAAGGAGTGGAAGGAGCGAGTGCCACGAGTTAAGTGTTGAGGGTGCTGGCGGGGCTGGTGGCGGAGTGGGTGCTGGATAAGGGTCCTGAAGTGGACAGGGCGCACAGGTCTCTTGATGTAGAAGCCTAGAGGGGGGGGGAAGAGCCGCCGCGGGGGGTCGTCGTGAGACCTGATAAGATCGTGGAGAAAGCGAAGATCTAGGGGTGGCGAGGTAGAAGCGCAACTGTGAATGGGAGGGGAACAGGGTCCGAATATATCAGGACATTGGAGCCGATCTGGCAAGATGGTGTGCAGGGTTCAACAAGGCCAAGGCAGTGCTATATCAGCGGCAGATGAAGTTTGGGATGCTCTACCCGTCAAATATATAGGTGACGTTTCAAGGCCAGGAATATTACTTCGAGACCCCAGAATCGGCTGAGGACTTCATCAAGGAGCATAAACTTGGGGAGCACTGAATTGAACAATTCTGGGAAACGGAGGTGCTGGCACTTTGAAATGATTGGGAAAACGGGTAGAGTGGGGTTAGGGAGTGGGGTTTTTCTTTTCTGATCTGGAAGGGGTTCTTTTTCTTGTTTATTATTTACTGATGGATTGGCAAAGTGTAGCAGGGGTAAAAGATTTACACGGGGTGGCTGTCTCCATTCCCCCCCCCCCCCCCTCCCCTCCTGTTTCCTGGGGCTGTGTTTTATCTCTTGTTTGTTTGCTCTTGGGGGAGCAGGAGTGAGGGAGGGTAAGGTCAGCAGGAAGCTGTCACCTAGTTTGGCCGGGGGGGGGCGGGGGGGGGAGAGACGGGACGAGGTCAGTGGGAGGAGCCTTTGGGCAGGGGCTACCACGCCAGCAAGTAATGCTGGTGAACGGAAGTGAGGTGGGCGACAAGGCAGAGAGAGGTAGCCGGGGGGTAGAGAAGAGGGGAGGGAAGGGTGAGGGGTGGGTGGGTGAAGAGGGGAGGGAAGGGTGAGGGGTGGGGGGGGGGGTGGAGAAGAGGGGAGGGTGGGGGGGGGTGAAGAGAGAAGATGGGGCCTGTGGGGGGAAAAGAGAGAAGGGGCCTGGGGGAGGGCGTAGAGGGGGCCTTGAGGGGGTGGGGGAGAAGGGGGCCTTGAGGGGGGGGGGGGCGGAAGAGGGGGCCTGGGGGGGTGGGGAAGTGTGGGCCTGGGCGGGGGGGGGGGGGGGGGCCTTGGGGGGTTGGGGAAGAACAGAGGGCCTTGGGTTGGGGAGGGGCGGGGGGGTTAGGAGAGAGAACAGAAGGCCTTGGGGGGGGGGGGGGAAGAAAAGAGAGGAGAAGCGGGGGCATTGGGGTGGGAAGGGGAGGCCTTAGGGAGGAGGTGAGAAGAGGGGGCCTTGTGGAGGGAGGGGGGAGAGAAGAGGGGGCCTTGTGGGGGGAGGGGCATAAAGAGGCCGCCGGGGGAGTGGAGAGAAGGGGGGGAGGAGAGAAAGAGGGAGCCTTGGGGGGGGGGGGGCGAGGTGGAGAGGGGAGAAGAAGAGGTGGCCTTGGGGAGGAGAAAGAGGAGAGAAGAGGAGGCCTTGCTGGGGAGGGGGCGGGGAAGGGGGGGGGTTAGCATGGGGGGACCGGGGGGCCTTGGGGAGAGCAGTGGGGACTATGAAGGAGTGGGGGGTGGGAAGTGAAGAGGGGGCCTTGTGGAGTGGGGGGAATGGGAGAGAAGTGGGGGCCTTGTGGGGGGTGGGGAGGGGGGGGGGGAGGGAGAGAAGAGGGAGCCTTGTGGCCGGGGGGGGGGGGGGGGAAAGAGAAGAGGGGGTCTTGTGGGGGAGCAGAGGGGGCCTTGTGAGGGGGGGAAAGAGGGGGCCTTGTGAGGGGGCCTTGTGGGGGGGGGAAAGAGGGGGCCTTGTGGGGGGGGGGGTTGAAGGAGCGGGGGCCTTGTGGAGGGGACCTTGTGGGGGGTGGGGAGAGAAGGGGACGGGGCGGTGGGGGTGGAAGAGAAGAGGGGGACGGGGAGGGGTGGAAGAGAAGAGGGGGCCTTGAGGGGGAGGCGAGAAAGAGGAAGCCTGGGGGGGGGGGGGACACTTGGTTTTTAAAAAACAATGTTTATTCCATTAACTCAAATTAACCTTTTAAATAAACATTGGATCTCTCAACACCCCTTACTTCAAAGATAACGGTGAAAATAATACAACACTACCCAATCCTGCAAACTGTTCCTTTACACATCCAAAAGACTTCAAACAGAAGCACAGTAGATTTATATCCAATACGGAGACCTTTTTACAATTCCGATTTCACCAAATGATTAAGAGAAAGTCCTTCATGGCAGAGATCACCAGCAATGCAGCTCACAGCCACACCCAAGCTTTCTTCAAACTGAAACTAAAACTCCCAAAAGCAGAAGTGAGCTTAGCTACCCCCCCCCCCCCCCCACCACCGACATCAGTTCAGTAATATGATAAGCTTAATTTCTTAAAGTTGCATTTCTTAAACATCCAATTCTTAAAGGCACTCTCACATGACAGTGGGGTGAGCAGCGGAAACCATAAAGGGGGGTGGAAGAGAAGAGGAGGCCTCGAGGGGGGGGGGGGGGAGGAGAGAGAAGATGCCCCCTTGTGGGGGGAGGGGCATAAAGAGGAGGCCTGGGAGAGGAAGGGAGAGAGGAGAGAAGGGGGGGCCAGGGGGAAAGAGGAGGGGACTTGTGGGAGGGGAAGAAGAGGGGGCCTTGTGGGGGTGGGGAAGAGAAGAGGGGGTTGGGGGGGGGAGAAGAGAAGAGGGGGCCTTGTTGGGGGGGGGAAAAAAGAGTGAAGAGGGGGACTTGTGGGGGGGGGAAGAGAAGTGGGGGTCTTGTGGGGGGGGAGGAGAGAAGTGGGGGTCTTGGGGGGGGGGGGGAGAGAAGAGGGGGCCTTGTGGGGGGGGAGGAGGAGAGAAGAGGGGGCCTTGTTGGGGGGGGGGAAAGAGAAGAAGGGGCCTTGTGGGCTGGGGAGAAAAGAGGGTGCCTTGTGGGTGGGCGAGAGAAAAGGGGGACAGGGGGTGGAAGAAAAGAGGGGGCCTTGAGAGGGGAGGAGAGAATGGGCCGAACGGCCTGTTCTGTGCTGTATTTTTCTATGTTCTATGTTCTAAGAGGGAGCCTTGGGGGTGGTGAGAGGAGGAGAGAAGATGGTGTCTTGGGGGGGGGGGGGGCGATAAGAGAGAAAGAGGAAGCCTTGGGGGAGGGGGGAAAGAGGGGGGAGAAGAGGGGGCTTTGGGTGGGGGGGGGGGAGAGAAGAGGGGGCCTTGCGGGGTGGGGAGAGCAGCGGGGGCAGTGAAGGGGGGAGAGAGGGGGGCTTGGCGGGGGGGGGGGGGAAGAGAAGAGAAGAGGTGGTCTGGGGGGTGGGCAGGTGAAGAGGTGGTCTGGAAGGGGTGGACGGGTGAAGAGGGGGCCTTGAGGGGGGGGGGGAAGAGGGGGCCTTGAGGAGGGGGGGGGGGGAGAAAGAGGGGACCTTGTGGATGGAGGGGGAGAGAAGAGGAGGCCTTGTGGGGGGAGGGGGAGAAAGAGGAGGCCTGGGGTGGGGGGGGGGGGGGGGGAGGGGGGAAGGAGAGAAGAGAGTCTGGAAGGGGGGGGTGGAAGAGGAGGGGAAGAGAAGAGGGGGCCTTGTTGGGGGGGGGGGGGAGAGAAGAGAAGAGGGCCTTGTTGGGGGGGGGGAAAGAGAGAAGAGAAGAGGGCCTTGTGGGGGGGGGGAAGAGAAGAGGGGGTCTGGGGGGGAGAAGGGGGCCTTGTGGGTGGAGGGGGAGAGAGGAGGAGGCCTTGTAGGGGGAGGGGGAGAAAGAGGAGGCCTGGGGTGGGGGGGGGGGGGAGAGAGAGAGAGAGAGGAGGGAAGAGAGCCTGGAAGGGGGGGGGGTGGAAGAGGAGGGGAAGAGAAGAGGGGGCGTTGTGGGGGGAGGGGGGGGGGGGAAAGAGAAGAGAGGGCCTTGTGGGGGGGGGGGGGGGGGAGGAGAAGAGAGGGGGCCTTATGGGGGGGGGGGGAGAAAGAGGGGGCTTTGAGGGGGGAGGAGAGAAAGAAGAGGGAGCCTTGGGGTGGGTAGGTGGAAGAGGGGAGGAGAGAAGAGAGGGCCTGGGGGGGGGGAGGGGGGGGCTTGGGAGGTGGTGTTATGGGAGAGGTGTTTTCAGAACCCCGAAATCGATCATGGAGTTCAACCAACCCCCCTCCTTTTAATGGATTGTTGCTTTTGAAGCACACAGCTTGTTCCCCAGTGTAGTATTACAATTATGGAACGTGGTTTTTAAAACAAAACAATGTTTATTCCATGAACACAAATTAACCATTTCAATAAACTGAAACGAAAACTCCCAAAAGCAGGAGTGAGCTCAGCTCCCCCGTGACATCACTTCAGTGATATGATCAGCTTTATTTCTTAAAGGTACATTCCTTAAACATCGAATTCTTAAAGGCACTCTCATATGACAGTGGAGAGAGCAGCGGGGACCATGAAGGGGAGGGGAGGGGGAGAAGAGGGGGCCTTGTGCGAGAATGGGCATAAAGAGGCCTGGGGAGGAGGGGGAAAGGGGGAGAGGAGAGAAGAGGGGGCCTGGGGGGGGGGAATAGAGGAGGGGCCTGGGGGGGAGGAGGGGCCTTGTTGGGGGGGGGGAGAGAGAAGAGAAGAGGAGGCCTTGGGGGGCAGAGAAAAGGGGGCCTTGTGGGGGGGGGGGGAGGAGAAGAGAAGAAGGGGCCTTAGGAGGGGCAGAGAGGGGAAGAGGAGCGAAGAGAGGGTCTGGGGATGTGAAGAGGGGGTCTTGTGGAGGGAGAGGGGGGCCTTTGGGGGGGGTAAGAGGAGAGAAGAGGGTGCCTTGGGGGGGAGGGGGAAAGAGTGAAGAGGCGGCCTGGGGCTGGGGGAGAGGAAGAGGGGACATGGGGGGGGGGGGGGAGAGAAAGAGAAGAGGGGGCCTTGAGTGGGTGGGGGAGAAGAGGGGGCCTGGGGGGGGGGGGCGTGAAGAGGGGGCCTTGGGGGGGGGGGGGTTGGGTATAGGGAACCTGAGGTGGGGGTGTGAGAAGGCGGGGTCTTAGGGGCGGTGAGAAGAGGGGGGTGAGAAGTTGGGGCCTTGGTGGGGATGAGAAGTGGGGGCCTTTGGGGAACATAGAACATTACAGCGCAGTACAGGCGCTTCGGCCCTCGATGTTGCGCCGACCTGTGAAACCACTCTAAAGCCCATCTACACTATTCTCATATCGGCCATATGTCTATCCAATGACCATTTGAATGCCCTAAGTGTTGGCGAGTCCAATAATGTTTCAGGCAGGGCATTCCACGCCTTTACTACTCTCCGAGCAAAGAACCTACCTCTGACATCTGTCTTATATCTATCTCCCCTCAATTTAAAGCTATGTCCCCTCGTGCTAGACATCACCATCTGAGGAAGAAGGCTCTCGCTGCCCACCCTATCCAATCCTCTGATCATCTTGTATGCCTCAATTAAGTCACCTCTTAACCTTCTCTTTAACGAACCCAGCCTCAAGTCCCTCAGCCTTTCCTCATAAGATCTTCCCTCCATACCAGGCAACATTCTGGTAAATCTCCTCTGCACCCTTTCCAATGCTTCCACATCCTTCCTACAATGCGGTGACCAGAATTGCACGCAATACTCCAAATGCGGCTGCACCACAGTTTTGTACAGCTGCATCATGACCTCATAGCTCTGAAACACAATCCTCTACCAATAAAAGCTAACACACCGTACACCTTCTTAACAACCCCCTCAACCTGGGTGGCAACCTTCAGGGATCTATGTACATGGACACCGAGATCTCTCTGCTCATCCACACTGCCAAGAATCGTACCATTAGCCCAGTACTCCGTCTTCCTGTTATTCCTTCCAAAATGAATCACCTCACACTTTTCTGCATTAAACTCCATTTGCCACCTCTCAGCCCAGCGCTGCAGCTTATCCATGTCCCTCTGTAACTTGTCCGCACTGTCCACAACTCCACCGATTTTAGTGTCATCTACACATTTACTCACCCATCCTTCTACACCCTCCTCCAGGTCATTTATAAAAATAACAAACAGCAGTGGCCCCAAAACAGATCCTTGTGGTACACCACTAGTAACTGGACTTCAGTCTGAACATTTCCCATCAACCACCACCCTTTGTCTTCTTCCAGCTAGCCAATTTCTGATCCAAACTGCTAAATCACCCTGAATCCCATGCCTCCGTATTTTCTGCAGTAGCCTACCGTGGGGAACCTTATCAAACGCTTTACTGAAATCCATATACACCACATCAACTGCTTTACCCTCATCCACCTGTTTGGTCACCTTCTCAAAGAACTCAATAAGGTTTGTTGGACACGACCTACCCTTCACAAAACCGTGTTGACTATCTCTAATCAAATTATTCCTTTCCAGATGATTATACATCCTATCTCTTATAAACCTTTCCAAGATTTTTCCCACAACAGAAGTAAGGCTCACTGGTCTATAGTTACCTGGGTTGTCTCTACTCCCCTTCTTGAACAAGGGGACAACATTTGCTATCCTCCAGTCTTCTGGCGCTATTCCTGTAGACAAAGATGACTTAAACATCAAAGCCAAAGGCTCAGCAATCTCCTCCCTAGCTTCCCAGAGAATCCTAGGATAAATCCCATCCGGCCCTGGGGACCTATCTATTTTCACACTTTCCAGAATTGCTAACACCTCCTCCTTATGAACCTCAAGCCCTTCTAGTCTAGTAGCCTGAATCTCAGTATTCTCCTCGACAACATTGTCTTTTTCCTGTGTGAATACTGATGAAAAATATTCATTTAGCACCTCTCCTATCTCCTCGGACTCCACGCACAACTTCCCACTACTGTCCTTGACTGGCCCTACTCTTACCCTAGTCATTTGTTTATTCCTGACATATCTATAGAAAGCTTTAGGAAGGGGGTGAGAAGATGGATCCAGGGCGGGGGGGGGGGGGCCTTGGAGGGGGGCGGGGTGCGAGAAGAGGGGGCGTGAGAAGAGGGGGCCATGGGGGGGGGGGTGAGAAATGGGGGCCTTGGGGCGGTGAGAAGAGGGTGCCTTGGGGAGGGGGGTGAGAAGAGGAGGCGTTGGGGAGGGGGGTGAGAAGAGGAGGCGTTGGGGAGGGGGTGAGAAGAGGAGGTCTTGAGGGAGGTGGGGGTGAGTGAGAAGAGGAGGTCTTGAGGGAGGTGGGGGTGAGTGAGAAGAGGGGGCCTTGAGGGGGAGTGAGAAGAGGGGGCCTTGAGGGGGAGTGAGAAGAGGGGGCCTTGAGGGGGAGTGGGAAGAGGGGGCCTTGAGGGGGAGTGGGAAGAGGGGGCCTTGAGGGGGAGTGGGAAGAGGGGGCCTTGAGGGGGAGTGGGAAGAGGGGGCCTTGAGGGGGAGTGGGAAGAGGGGGCCTTGAGGGGGGGGTGAGAAGAAGGGGCCTCGGGGGGGGGGGGGGTGAGAAGAGTTTGGGGGGGGGGGGAAAAGAGAGAGGAGAGGCTGGTTTAGCACAAGGCTAAAGAGCTGGCTTTTAAAGAAGACCCAGGCAGACCAGCAACACGGTTCAATTCCCCTACCAGCCTCGCCGAACAGGCGCTGGAATGTGGCAACTAGGGGCTTTTCACGAACTTCAGTTGAAGCCTACTTGTGACAATAAGCAAGTTTCATTTTTCAAAAGGGGGGAGAGAAGGGGGGCCTTGGGGGACGGAGAAGAGGGGGCCTTGGGGGACGGAGAAGAGGGGGCCTTGAGGGGGGGTGAGAAGAGGGGGCCTTGAGGGGGGAGGGACAGAAGAGGGGGCCTTGAGGGGGGGGGACAGAAAAGGGGGCCATGGGGGGGGCGGAGAAGAGGGGGCCTTGAGGGGGGGTGAGAAGAGGGTGCCTTGAGGGTGAGGGGTGAGAAGAGGGGGCCTTGAGGGGGGGGGGGTGAGAAGAGGGGGCCTTGAAGGGGGGGGGGGTGAGAAGAAGAGGCCTTGAGGGGGGCTGAGAACATAGAACATACAGCGCAGAAGGAGGTAATTCGGCCCATCGAGTCTGCACCGACCCACTTAAGCCCTCACTTCCACCCTATCCCCGCAACCCAATTACCTCCTAACCTTTGTGGTCACTAAGGGCAATTCATCATGGCCAATCCACCTAACCTGCACGTCTTTGGACTGTGGGAGGAAACCGGATCACCCGGAGGAAACCCGCAGACACGGGGAGAACGTGCAGACTCCGCACAGTGACCCAGTGGGGAATCGAACCTAGGACCCTGGCGCTGTGAAGCCACAGTGCTATCAACTTGTGCTGCCATGCTGCCCCTGTGAAGAGGGGGCCTTGGGGGGGCTGAGAAGAGGGGGCCTTGGGGGGGGGGAGGGGGCTGAGAAGGGGGGGGCTTGGGGGGGTGAGCAGAGTGTGCCTTGGGTGAGGGGGGGTTTGGGGGGGGTGACGACAAGCGAGGTCCTTGCCGGGGGGGGGGGGGGGGGAAAGAGAAGAGGGGGCCTTGTTGGGGGGGGGGGGGGAAAGAGAAGAGGGTGCCTGTGGGGGGAGGGGGTGGGGAAGAGAAGAGGGGGCCTGGGAAAGAGAGAGAAGAGGGCCTTGTGGGGGAGGGGGAAAAGAAGAGGGGGAGAAAGAGAGGAGGGGCCTGGGAGGGAGGGGAGAAGAGAGAAAAGGGGACCATGGGGGGTGGGGGGGGGGGGGGGGCGTTATGGGCCCGGGTTTACAGAACTCCAAAGTGTTTCATGGAGTTCAACAGACCCACAACATTTAATAGATTGTGGCGCGGGAAGCACACGGCGTACTCTCCAGGTGTGATACAGCAGAAATGGACAAGTGGTTTTTAAAACAAAAACAATATTTATTCTATGAACTCAAGTAAACCTTTTTAAAACAAACATTGAATATCTTAACACCCATTACTTCAAGATAACCCCAAAGGACTACAACACTAAATAATCCTTCAAACTGTTCCTTTCAACACCCAAAAGACTTCAAACCTTCAAATATAAGAGCACATTGGGTTACATATATATATATATATATATATATTAGTCTTTGGATTGCAGAAATCAACAGACCAGCTCTGTGTTTCTTCATGCAGCTCACAGCAAAACAGACACTCCCAGCTGCGTTCTCAAACTGAAACTCAAAAAGCAGAAGTGAGCTCAGCTCACCCCACTCTTTGACATCACTTCAGTAATATGATCAGCTCCATTTCTTAAAGGTACATTGCTTAAAAATCCATTTCTTAAAGGTACTCTCACATGACACCTACCCCCAAGAAAAAAAAATAAACCATCAACTTCAAGATGGTTTCATTTTCACCTTTGCACCATCAATTAAGAAATGCACACAGTAAAAACTCTTTACCGGTTCAAAAAAAAAAAAACAGCACACGCAAACAGGTACAATAATATAGTCCATTTTTTTTGTCCATTCTTCTTCCTCCAACCGAAATCCTTTCATTCATCACATTTGTGACAAAGCATCGGCTATCACGTTTTCCCATCCTGCCACATGTACTATTTTTAAATGAAATGGCTGTAACAATAAACTCCAGCGAAACAGCCTCACATTGTTATTCCGGAATCGCTCCAAAAACATCAACGGATTATGGTCAGTATATATAATGGTGTCAGACGGATTGCTGGTCACATAAATGTGAAAATGTTGCAAAACCAGCACCAAGCTCAAATTCTCCTCCTCGATCGTCGAATACTTTTTCTGGTGAGAATTCAATTTCTTTGAAAAATAACCAACAGGCTGCTCTAGCCCTTCGTCGTCGTCTTGTCGAAGCACCGCACCTACGCCCGCATCACTCACATCAACAGCCACTTTGAATGGTTTGGTATAATTTGGGATGACTAACACAGGAGCAGTGGTTAACACAGCCTTCAGGCCGTCAAATGCCTGTTGACACGCTGCTGTCCACTGGAATTTGTTACGCTTCTTGAGCAAGTCAGTCAGTGGAGCGACCACACTGCTAAACTTTGGTACAAATTTCCGGTAAAATCCACTCAAACCAAGAAATCAAATTATTTCCCATGGTGTTGAGGGTATCGGAAACTCCCCAATAACTTTTGTATATACCATCTGGAGTCACAAAAGCTGAAATCTCCTTCGCCCTTTCGGATAAAGGTACCTGCCAGTAACCCTTAAGTAAATCCAATTTGGAAATAAAAGCGGATTGTCCCACTTGCTCAATGCAATCCTCCAAATGTGGGATAGGATAAGAGTCCATTCTTGTAACTGCATTCACCTTTCTATAGTCCACACATAACCGTTGGGTACCGTCTGGTTTAGGTACCATCACTATGGGTGAGCTCCATTGGCTGCAACCCACTTTAATTATTCCATTTTTAAGCATACTCTCAATCTCTTTGTTAACCTGTGCCAATTTTAAAGGATTAAGTCTATATGGATGATGTTTGATAGAAACAGCATTTCCCACATCTACATCATGTATAGCCATTTTCGTACTTCCCAATTTATCTCTACAAACTTGCCGATGTGATATCAATAACTCTTTCAGGTAAGTTTGTTTTTCCTCTGGAAGGTAACTTAACAATTCATCCCAATTTTTAAGAACATCCTCATTTTCCTATTTAATTTGAGGTATGTCAAATTCACAGTCATCTGGATTTGGTTTGTCACTTGGAGTTAGAATCATTAAAACCTCCTTTTTCTCTCCTTCCCAGTCAAAGTACTTTTTAAGCATATTCACAAGACACACTCGGTGAGTCTTCCTTGTATCTGGCGTTTTTACCACATAATTCACCTCACTTAATTTCCTTTCAATCTGATAAGGTCCACAAAACCTAGCTTTTACAGGCTCACCTACCACTGGTAACAACACTAAAACTTTATCTCCACTGGCAAAACTACGAACTTTGGATTTCTTGTCCGCTACCCGTTTCATCACATTTTGTGCAACTTTCAAATGTTGTCTAGCCAATTCACCTGCTCTATTTAATCGTTTCATAAAATTTGACACATAATCCAATAGTGTAATCTCCGATTTCTCACCCACCAATTTTCTTCAATCAATTTAAGTGGTCCTCTTACCTCATGACCAGAAATTAGTTCAAAAGGACTAAATTTGGTTGACTCATTAGGTGCATCCCTAATTGCAAACAGTACAAATGGAATTCCTTTATCCCAATTCTCTGGATAATCTTGACAATAAGACCTCAACATTGTCTTTAATGTCTGATGCCACCTTTCTAACGCTCCCTGCGATTCTGGATGGTATGCGGTTGATTTAAATTGTTTTATTCCTGAGCTATCCATTGCTTATTTGAATAACTTTGAGATAAAATTTGATCCTTGATCCGATTGAATTTCTGTGGGTAGTCCATATCTAGTAAAGAATTTAATAACTCCTCCACAATCTTTTTAGCTGTAATATTACGTACTGGAATGGCCTCTGGAAACCTAGTAGACACATCCATTATAGTCAAAAGATATTGATTCCCATTTTTTGTTTTCAGAAGCGGTCCTACACAATCAATTAGGACCCTTGTAAAATGTTCCTCAAATGCTGGAATGGGTATTAAGGGCGCTGGTTTTATCACTGCTTGAGGCTTCCCTGTCACTTGACATGTGTGACATGATTGACAAAATTTAACTACATCTTTATGTAGTCCAGGCCAATAAAAATGTTTCTGGATTTTAGCTCGACTTTTCCTTATTCCCAAATGACCTCCCACTGGTAACTCATGTGCCACTCACAACACCTCCTTTCTATACCCTACTGACAATACTTGATGAACTTCTGCCCACTTTTAATCTGCCTACATATGTACAGGTCTCCATTTTCTCATCAAGACATCACTTTTACGGTAATAACACTCAGGCATACTCTCAGATTCCTCTTCCGTATATGCTTGCTGATATATCCGTTTTATTTCTACATCTTTCTGTTGTAACTCCGCCAATTTTCCTGAACTAAAAATATCTGCCCCATCCACCACCTGTTCTTGTTCTTTTTCAACCATCTGATCAATAATCGTTTGATAATTGCACTTCAACTTCATCTTCACTCTTTGATTTCTCCTCTTGTCTTAACCTGTGACTTTGCGACCTTGTTACTACACAATCCGGAAAAATCCCAAGATATTCGTCCTTCAACACTTCAGTTGACTGATTTTCCACTGGCTTATCAACCACAGTAGGCATCACTCCCACCTGCGACCCAGCTATATCATTACCCAAGATAAACTGTATTCCTGGACAAGAAAGTTTCTCTATTACTCATACTACCACTTCACCACTCTTCACTGGACTTTCCAACCTTACCTTATATAATGGAACGCTACTACTCTCACCCTGAATTCCACGTATTACCACCTTTTCTGGCAACATTCTTCCCAAATTACATAATTCCTCATTTCTTACCATTAAAGATTGACTAGCTCCTGTATCCCTTATAATTGTGACTTCTTTACCTGCTCCGCCTGATACACGAGTAAACTTTACCCACACAATTAAACTCTTTAAAGACATCTGGCACCTTCTCATCAATTACTTCTTGAACAGACTGTACAATCGTTTGCACCTCCTTCGCTTTCCTTTACCACTCTAACAAACCCCACTGTCTTATCCTGTTTTACCACGTCAGCCTTTCCAGTGCTTTTCTTCAACCACCAACACTGTGACTTTACATGGCCTAGTTTATTAGTGAAAACATCTGAAACTTTTCATTTCTCTTCCACCCTCCTGGATTTCTTTTTTTAATCTGAGGTACACTCTTTATTATCTCCCATCAGATCACCTTTACCACTGAGTATTTCTCATGTCCCCAGTTTCCATCCCTCACCGGCTGAAACTGATGTCGGAAACCAAACCTTGATTTATGAACTAATTCAGAATCATCTGCCATTTCTGCTGCTAATCTCACAGTTTTAACCCTCTGCTCTTCCACACAAATTCTCACTACAAGAGGAATTGAATTTTTAAACTCCTCCAAAAGTATAATTTCTCTGAGAGCTTCATACGTATGGTCTGTTTTCAAAGCCCTTATCCACCTATCAAAATTACTGTTTGAGCCTTTCAAACTGCATGTATGTTTGACCAAATTCTTTCCTTAAATTTCTAAACCTTTGTCTGTAAGCTTCAGGCACTAGCTCATATGCACCCAAGATGGATTTTTTTTACCTCCTCATACGTTCCAGATGCTTCCTCCGGTAGTGATGCAAACACTTCACTAGCTCTACCTACCAGCTGTGTTTGAATCAGTAATACCCACATGTCCTGTGGCCATTTCATTTGTTTAGCTACCTTCTCAAATGAAATGAAAAAGGCTTCTACCTCCTTTTCATCAAACCTTGGCAATGCTTGGACATATTTTTAGTAGATCCCCAAGTCTTCGACTATGACGCTCTGTCTCACTATCCTCATCAATCTCATCCAACTGTATGTTTCCCTTTGCGTCTGCCAATTTTAACTAATTTTCATGTTTCATCGCCATTTTATGAAGTTCAAACTCTCTCTTTTTCCCTTCCCTTCTTATCTCTTTCTCTGTTTCTTTCTTCTCTCTACTTTTCTTTTTCTCTCATTGCATATTCAAGCTGCTTGAATTCTTTTTCATGTTCAAACTGCTTAACCTGCAACTGGAGCTTTGCCATTTCTAATGAGTCAGAATGTATCTCAGGCAAATTTAAATGCTCAGCTACCGCGGTAAGTACCTCATCTTTTCTCATTTTGCCAGGCAATGTTAACTGCAATGCTTTTGCCAAATCTAACAGTCTGCTTTTAGTCTCTGTCTGTAAGGTATTGCGTGTTACAGTGTCCACCCCCAAAAACTCCTGAGCCTCTGAAAGAGCCATTGTCCACAACACACTCCCCACTTAAACTAAAATACCACACCTGAAAAGCAACCACAATATTCTCACCCCTCACGGTCTTTAAGTTCGTTAAGCCAATCCAATCGATAGAATTTTATCCCCCTCGAGCCCTCAATTGTTATGGGTCCGGGTTTACAGAACCCCAAAGTGTTTCATGGAGTTCAACCGACCCACAACTTTTAATAGATTGTGGTGTGGCGTAGTCTCCAGGCATGATACAGCAGAAATGGACAGGTGGTTTTTAAAACAAAAGAATGTTTATTCTATGAACTCAAGTTAACCTTTTTAAAACAAACATTGAATATCTTAACACCCATTACTTCAAAGATAACCCCAAAAGACTACAAAACTAAATAATCCTTCAAACTGTTCCTTTAAACATCCAAGACTACAAACCTTCAAAATAGGAGGACATTAGGTTACATTCAATATATTTATAGTCTTTGGATTGCAGAAATCAACAGACCAGCACTGTGTTTCTTCATGCAGCTCACAGCAAAACACACACTCCCAGCTGCGTTCTCAAACTGAAACTCAAAAAGCAGAAGTGAGCTCAGCTCCCCCCACCCTGACATCACTTCAGTAATATGATCAGCTCCATTTCTTAAAGATACATTGCTTAAACATCCATTTCTTAAAGGTACTCTCACATGACAGTAGGGAAGAGGGAGAGTAACGCTGCGAGGCGTGATGGGAGGCATGGGCAGGTGCAGAGAAGTGGGCCATCTTGGATGGGCCAGACACGGTGGAAATAACGGGCCTAGAGCTAAAATGGGAGGATGACAGACAGTAGAGTGGAATGGAGGCATAAGCTTCCGGTAAGGCTGATAACGTGGAATATGCTCAATGGACCAGTTAAGGAATCTCAGATTTTTGCGCACCTCAAGAGCTTGAAATCGGAGGTGGTCTTTCTGCAGGAGACACCTCCAC
The DNA here is from genome assembly GCF_047496885.1 of Scyliorhinus torazame. Classification (NCBI taxonomy): domain Eukaryota; kingdom Metazoa; phylum Chordata; class Chondrichthyes; order Carcharhiniformes; family Scyliorhinidae; genus Scyliorhinus; species Scyliorhinus torazame. Next base: position 72,831,059 of record NC_092723.1, read on the forward strand.
AAAAGGGATCAGGTTAGACTAAGGAGGGAGTGGGTTGGTCAGGTTTATCCACTCAGGGGTTGATTCAAAGTCACGGGGAGTGGCAATTTTAATCAGTCAGAATCCGGGGTTTGTGAGCGTGAAGGAAGTGAGGGACCCAGGTGGGAGATATGTGATTGTGAGTGGGATATTAGAAGGGACACCAGTGGTGTTGGTGAATGTGCATGCACCGAATTGGGAATGATGTAAGTTTTATGAGGGGGTTGCTGGCAGCATTCCCGGACATGTCCACACAGCAGCTGATTATGGGAGGATATTTTAACTGTGTCCTAGAGCTGAGGGTAGATAAGTCGAACCCCAGGTCAATGGGTGGGATACAAAATGGCGAAGTAGCTGGGTGGGTTTATGGTAAAGATGGGTATGGTGGACCCGTGGCACTTAGAGAACCGGGGGAGGGGTATTTCTTTTTTTCCCACATGTCCTTTGGGTATATTCCAGAATTGACTTTTTGTGGCGAGCTGGGAGATTTTGGGTGGGGTGGAGGGGCCTGACATGCATGGAGTTGTTGTGGCGCAGTTGGTTAAGGGGAGATGGAGGCAGACATTTTGGGGAGGCGCCGAAGATGAGCAGGGCGTGGACCTGGGGAGCTGGCAAAAGAGGGGCTATGGCTAATGGGGGCGGGCAGGGAGCCCCAGACCCAGTTGTTTACATGGAATCCCTGGGGGTAGATTTTGGATAGTGAGTGGGTGCTGGTGCATGTGTATGCCCCAAATTGGGAGGATGTAGAGTTTTAACGCGGATTTTGGCAAAGATCCTGGACGTTGACAAGCACCGGCTGATTTCGTACTTCTTCCACGTCCACCGGGTATACTCTCAGATAGATGTCTTTGTCCTGGACAAGGCACTATTGGTGGGGTGGTTGGATCAGAGTACTCACCGATCATGGTGCCTGACCATGCGCCGCATTGGGTGGATCTGCAGGTAGCGAAGGGGAGTCCCCAACAGTCGCAATGGAGGTTGGATGTGGGGTTATTGGCAGATAAGGTTTGCAAAAAGATAGGGGTGGCTATCCAGAACTATGTGGCACAGAATAGGACAGGAGAAGTTTCCACCTCCACGCAGTGGGAGGCGCTGAAGGCGATGGTAAGGGGGAGTTTATCTTGAATCGGGCACTCAAAGCGGGTGGAGAGGGCTGAGAGGTTGAGGTTTGTGGAGGCCATTCTGAGGGTTGACCGGAGGTACTCAGCGGTGCCAGAGATGCTGTTGAAGGAGAGACAGAATCTCCAGGTGGAGTTTGGGCTTGTGACCATGGGAAAGACGACGTGGCAACTATGCAGGGCCAGAGGGGCAGTATATGAATATGGGGAGAAAGCAAGCAGGATGCTTGCACATCAGCTGAGGATGCAGGCGGCGGCGAGGGAAATTGGGAGGATGAGGGATGACAGGGGTACGGTGGTAATGCAGCCAGAGGAGGTGAATGGGGTATTTGAGGCTTTCTAACAGAAATCGTCCAGTTCTGAGCCTCCGATGGGGATGAGAGCATGAGGCAGTTTTGGGATGAACTGGAGTTCCCGAGGGTGGTGGAAGCAAAGGTGCAGGGACTGGGGATAGGGCTGAGGGAGGTCGGTAATGGACTGCGTGGGGTTGATGCAGGCTGGGTAAGCTCCAGATCCGGATTGGTTCCCAGATGAGTTCTACAAGAAGTTTGGTCGGAGCTGGGGCCCCTGTTGGTAGAAATTAATAATGAAGCGATGGAGAGGGGAGGGCAGCCCCCCGCATAATCTCAGGCTTCGATATTGCTCATTTTAAAGAAAGACAAGGACCCAGAGCAGTGTGGGTTGTAGTGCCTGATTCCACTGTTGAGTGTAAATGCAACGCTGTTGGCAAAGGTACTGGCGATGCGGATAGAGGATTGTGTGCCGATGGTGATAGGTGAGGACCAGACGGGATTTGTGAAGGAGTGGCAGCTGGCAACGAAATCCATACGTTACTGAATGTAATTGTGATGCCCTCAGAGGGCCGAGAAGTGGAAGTGGTTGCAGCGATGGATCGGAGAAAACCTTTGATCGGATCGAGTGGCATACCTAATCTAGGTGCTGGGGCTTTTTAGGTTTGGGCAGGGATTCGTGGACTGGGTTCTGCTGTTGCAGAAGGCGCTGAAGGCGTGTGTGCGGACTAACAGGGTCAGCTCGGGGGATTTTAGCCTCTTTTTCAGGGTATAAGTTCAAGGGGGCAGGCCCGGGGGGGGGGGGGGGGGGGGGGGGGGGGGGGGGGGGGGGGGGGGGGGGGGGGGGCTGCCGCTTTGGTTTGTAGGCATGGGTTTTCGTTACCTTGGAATAAAAGTGGCACGGAGTTGGGCCTAGCTCCATATGTTGAATTTGGCGCGGTTAGTGGAGGGAAAGAAGGCAGGTTTTAATTGCCATTGGCTGGTTGGAGGTCCAGATGGTAAAGGTAACAGTGTTGCCAAAGTTTTCCTTTGTGTTTCAGAACCACCACCAAATTGTTTTAGGAAGGTTAATGGGATGATTTTGAGGTTTGTGTTGGAGGGCAAGGCTCTGCGGGCATTGCTGGAGAAGAATTGACGGGGTGGGGTGGGGGTGGGGGGTAGCTTTGCTGAACTTGCAAAACTATTATTGGACAGCAAATATTACAATGGTTAGGAAATGGGCAGTGGAGGAATGGTCAGTGTGGGGCCGGATGGAGGCGGCCTCATGGAAAGGAACCAGTCTGAGGGCACTATTGTTGGTGCCCCTTCCGCTCTCACCAGCCAGGTACTCTACGAGCCAGGTGGTGGCATCAGCATTGTGGGTGTGGAACCAGTGCTACCAGCATTTTAGAATGGAAGGCATGTTCCTGTGGGCCCCGATTTGCAACAATCTTGGGACTTCATGAGGAAGGAAGTGCCTTCATTTCTGGCGCTGCCACCCCAGGGCTGCAGGACAAACTCCTGTGTGAGGAGGTAATAGGAGAGGGCAAGGTCTCAGATATATGGGGAGCTGTTGAAGATAGAGTGCGACCCGGTGGAGGAGATTAGGTTTAAGTGGGTGGAGGAGATGGGTGGGGCACTGGGTATGGAGTGAGGTGCTGCGGAGGGCTAATGTGTCCTCGTCGTTCAGGCAGCATGGTGGTGCAGTGGTTAGCGCTGCTGCCGCATCACGGCGGCGAGGTCCCAGATCCGTTCCCAGTTCTGGGTCACTGTCCACGTGGAGTTTGCACATTTTCTGTGTTTGTGTGGGTTTCGCCCCCACAACCCAAAGATATGCAGGATAGGTGGGTTGGCCACACTAAATTGACCTTTAATTGGAAACAATGAATTGGGTACTCCAAATTTATTTTTGAAAAATGTGTCTTCGTCGTGCACAATACACCCAGTTTAAGGTGGTGTCCAGGATGAGTGGGTTCTTTCCAGGGATGGAGGATAGGTGTGGGGGGGCGAACTGTGTTGATATGTTTTGGGCGTGTCAGAGGTTTTTAGGGGGAGGTTTGGACAGGATTTGCAGGTATAATGTCGAAGATTTTGGGGGTAACAGTAGCTCAGAGTCCAGAGGTGGCAATATTTGGAGTGTCAGAAGATCCAGGAGTGCAGGTGGGGAAGAGAAGCTGATATATTGATCTTTGCCTCCCGGATAGCCCGGAGATGGATTTTGTTGTGCTGGCAGGACTCAAAGCAGGGGGTGTGGATGAGCGATTTGGCAAAGTTCCTGTACTTGAGAAAGTCAAGTTCGTCATCAGAGGTGTAGAGGAGGGGCTCATCTCAAGGTGGAAGCTGTTCATTGACTTCTTTATTGAGTCGCCAGCCCGGGGCTGGGGACGGGGTTTGGGTTTAAAGTTACAGTTAAAGGTGGGGGGAAGTAAGGATGCTTTAGCGGTTTGCTGTTGCCACAGTTGTTTTTTGTTTTCCTTTTTAGTTATATTTAGATAAGGTTAGCTATGGGAGGTACAACGGTAGGCATACTGCAGCTCCTATTCACAAACACCCTGCGAATAGGAGCTTAGAATATAGTTTTGATGAGTATAGACATAGAACATACAGTGCAGGAGGAGGCCATTCGGCCAATCGAGTCTGCACTGACCCACTTAAGCCCTCACTTCCACCCTATCCCCGTAACCCAATAATCCCTCCTAACCTTTTTGGTCACTCAGGGCAATTTATCATGGCCAATCCACCTAACCTGCACGTCTTTGGGCTGTGGGAGAAAACCGGAGCACCCAGAGGAAACCCACGCAGACACGGGGAGAATGTGCAGACTCCGCACAGACAGTGACCCAAGCCGGGAATCAAACTTGAGACCCTGGCGCTGTGAAGCCACAATGCTACCGTGCTGCCCTAATTTAGATATTTAATATTACTGGGTTTGGGGGGGGGGGGAAGAGAACGGGAGGGAGGATGTTGAAATTAGCTGTTCAACGCTGTCCACTATTGTGTTTATCTGGCCTTTGGGCCAGGCCTGGCCACTGTCCTGGTGGGATCTCTTCACCTTGGCTTAATAGGATTCCTTATTTGTTCATTTTCAGAGGTACTGGCTGACCCTGGTGTGAGGGGCGGTGGGGATCTCCTTTCTGCCTTTTAACTTGAAATGTGAGGGGTTAGAATTGACCAGTGAAATGGGCAAAGGATTTTGCTCATATGAAGTGTCTAAATTAGTGTTTCGTATTCCTACAGGAAACTCATCTACGGATGAAGGACCAGATACGGCTTTGCAAAAATTGGGTGGGGCAAGTCTTTCACTCGGGCTTCAATGGTAGGGCTAGAGGCAGGATGATATTAATCTACTAAAAAATACAATTTACTCCCTTTCGGATTACCTCAATGGTCGTTATATTGTTATCTATGGTTGACTGGAAAACACTCGTTATTTTAGTAAATATTTATGCTCCCAACTGGGACGACCCAAATTTTATAAACCCCCCAGTGAACCGTTTCCTTGACCTTGACTTGAGGGGGGGGGGGCGCATTCTCCTCATTTTGTTTGTTTTTGTCCTTTTGAACAGCCACCCTCGAGACTAGACACCACTTTGTTGCCTGGTGCTAAATTTTGTGAGCATTTGTCTGAGCCATAGCAGACTTTATTAAGCGCAACAAAACAGAGTCAATAACGCCTTCAACACTCTGGGAAACCCTAAAGGCGGTCATAAGGTTGAGTGGGGGGAAAGAGTACATTATCTCAGAAAGCTCACATCATGAAAAGGGCACAGTAAGAAGTCTTACAACACCAGATTAAAGTCCAACAGGTTTGTTTCGATGTCACTAGCTTTCGGAGCGCTGCTCCTTCCTCAGGTGAATGAATGTGTTTCTGGAACACACCTCTTCATTCACCTGAGGAAGGAGCAGCGCTCCGAAAGCTAGTGACATCGAAACCTGTTCGACTTTAACCTGGTGTTGTAAGACTTCTTACTGTGTTCACCCCAGTCCAATGCCGGCATCTCCACATCATGAAAAGGGAGAGAGCGGATCTACAGAGGCTAGTGGGCTCCATTTTGGAGGTTGATCACCAATATTCAATTGCCCCAATGCCAGATCTACTGGTGCATAAACTTCAATTTGAGTTGATATCTACGAACAAAGCTGTGCATCACTTATGACGTTCCAGGGGCACCTTCTATGAACATGGGGAAAAGGCAGGTCATCTTCTTGCGCATCAACTCAAGAAGCAGACTACCTCCCGAGAAATCCCTCGGATCAGAATAAGGAAAGCAACTCAATGTCAGCCTCTCTCCAACCTCTCTGCGGTTTTCAATTTGTATCAGATGAGCTATGTGAGTCAGAGCCTGCTCCAGACACTTCGGACATGAAGAGGTTTCTAGAAGGTCTACACATCCCGACCATTAACGCAGGAAACTGGAACTGGAATTCCCCCCCCTTAAGCCCAGAAGAAATACAAAAATATAATCGGTCGGCTGCAATCTGGCAAAGCCCCCGATCCTAAAAGCTTCCCAACCAAATTTTAAAGGTTCTCAGGAGCTAGTACCTCTACTATTGGACATGTTTAATGATTTGCTGTCAAAGGGGTCAGTATCCCCGACCCTCACCCGAGCCACAATCTCTGTGCTCCTTAAAGAGGGCAAGGACACACTAGAGTTTGGGTCATATCGATCCATTTCACTCCTTAACACAGACGTTAAACTACTGGCTAAAGTCCTGACATCCTGAATGGAGCCCTGTTTTCTGGTTATGATATCAGAAAATCATAGTGGAGGGCTTGAAGGCTATGCAGGCCGGTAAGCCCCCCCCCCCCCCCCCCCCCCCCCCCCCCCGGAACGTAGGGAGGTTGAGGAGTGATTGTAATGGATGCAGAAAAGGCTTATGATTGGGTAGAATGGGACTACCTGTGGGAGATACTGGGACGGTTCGGATTAGAGTGGGGCTTTAGTGATTGGGTCAGGTTACTGTATCAGGCTCCTGTGGCAAGTGTACGGACGAATAGGACAACATCGGACTATTTTAGACTGCACCGGGGGACGAGACAAGGATGCCCCCTCTCCCCACTGTTGTTTGCGTTGGCTATAGAGCCGTTGGCAATTGCTCAGAGCTTCGAGGGGCTGGAGAGGACTGATCCGGGGGGGTTGGTGAAGCACAGGGTTTCGCTCTATGCGGATGACCTGCTTCTGTACGTTTCGGACCCAATAGAGGGGATGGAAGAAATCATGAGGACTCTAGGGGAATTTGGCCGGTTTTCGGGGTATAAGCTTAATATGGGAAAGAGATGCTTGTGGTCCAGGCGAGGAGACAGAGAGCTGCCGTTTAGGTTAGTAAAGGGAAGCTTTAGGTACCTAGGCATCCAAGTGGCGCGGGAATGGGACCAGCTGCATCAATTGAATCTGGCCCGGCTGGTGGACCAAACGAAGGACGATTTTCGGAGATGGGACGCGCTCCCGTGGTCTCTGGCTGGGAGGGTGCAAACGGTGAAGTTGATGGTCCTCCCGAGATTCCTATTATTTCAGTGTCTCCCCACCTTTATTCCGCGGTCCTTTTTTAAGCGGGTCAACAGAGTGATCACGGGCTTCATCTGGGCGGGCAAGACCCTGCGAGTAAGGAAGGTAATGCTTGAGCGGAGTCGGGGAGAGGGCGGGCTGCCGCTGCCAAATTTTAGCAACTATTACTGGGCGGCTAATATAGCCATGATCAGGAAGTGGGTGGTGGGGGAGGGGTCAGCATGGTGCGTATGGAGGCGGCTTCATGCAAAGGCACCAGTTTGTGGGTGTTGGCAACTGCGCCTCTGACGTTCCCGCCAGCACGGTACTCCACCAGTCCAGTGGTGGTGGCGGCCCTGAGAGTTTGGGGCCAGTGAAGGCGGCATGTGGGAGCAGTGGGAGCTTCGGTCTGGGCCCCAATCTGTGATAATCACCGGTTTGCTCCGCGGAGTATGGACGGGGGATTCCAGTTATGGCGGAGAGCGGGGATTGAGAGGATGGGGGATATGTTCATAAGAGGGGAGCTTTTAGAGTATGAGGGCGTTGGAGGAAAAGTTTGGGTTGGCGAGGAGAAACAAATTCAGGTATCTGCAGGTGCGTGACTTCTTTCGTAAACAGGTGTCAACCTTCCCACTCCTATCACTAAGGGGGAATTCAGGACAGGGTAGTTTCCAGAGGGTGGGTAGGAGAAGGGAGCGTCTCAGACATTTATAAGGAGCTTATGGGGTCGGAGGAGACGCAGACCGAGGAGCTGAAGCTCAAGTGGGAGGAGGAGCTGGGAGATGAGATAGAGGATGGTCTATGGGCAGACGCGTTGAGAAGAGTCAATGCATCTGCAACATGTGCCAGGCTCAGCCTGATACAATTTAAGGGTTGTTCACCAAGCTCACATGACAGTGGCCCGGATGAGCAGATTCTTTGGAGTGGAGGACAGGTGCGCAAAATGTGCGGGAGGACCGGCGAACCATGTCCACATGTTTTGGACATGTCCAAAGCTTAGGAGATTTTGGCAGGGGTTTGCGGACATCATGTCCACGGTGTTAAAAGCAAGGGTGGCGCTGAGTCCAAAGGTGGCGATTTTCGGGGTGTCAGAAGACCCGGGAATGCAGGAGGAGAAAGAGACAGACGTTCTGGCCTTTGCTTCCCTGGTAGCCCGGAGACGGATACTATTAGCATGGAGGGATTCAAAGCCCCCTGGCTATCAGACATGGGTCGCTTTCTCGGTTTGGAGAAAATCAATTTTGTCTTGAGAGGGTCACTGTTAGGGTTCACCTGGAGGTGGCAACCGTTTGTCGACTTCTTTGCGGGAAATTAATCATCAGCAGACCGGGTTTTGGGGGTGGGGGGGGGGGGGGGGAAGAGAAAGAGATTAGTTTAGATTAGAGTAGGGGGTCAATAAGGGTGGGACCTGTACGAGAGGTAAATGGCTTTTGCACTATGTTTATGGTTTCATGTATATTGTTTATTTTGTTGTTGTCACTATACCAAAAATACCTCAATAAAATGTTGATTAAAAAAAATATCAGAACATCAGACAGGCTTTATTAATGGCAGACAGTTGTCGACCAATGTCCAGCGCCTCTTGAACATTGTCCTTTCCCCTCCCTGTGTTGCTCGGGAACCTGAACTCAGTATCTTTGGATGCTGAAAAAGCATTTTATAGGGTAGAGTAGAACTACCTTTCGGAGATCTTGGGGAGTTTTAATTTTGGCCCTGAATTTTCCTCCTGTGTTCGCCTGATGTGCAATGCCCTGAAAACAAAAATCCTTGTAAACATGGTTTCCTCAGAATATTTTCCATTAGGCAGGGGCACTAGGCAGAGCTGCGCCTTTCTCCACTGCTCTTTGTGCTGGCCATTGAGCCCGTCTCAATAGCACGGAGGTCATCAGGTGGATGGAGGGATATAGACCAGGAAGAAGTGGAGCACTAGGTCTCACTCTACACCGATGATCTACTCCCATATATTACAGACCCGGCCTCCTCAATAGATAGCAAAATGAGAATACTCATTATTTGGCACTTCCTCAGGGTACAAATTAAATGGAGGTAAAAGTGTGAATTTTCCAGTGAACCCATCAGCCAGTTGTTTCGTCTCTCGCCCTCTCACTTCCGGTACCTGGGCATACAGATAGCCCATAACTGGGCTTTGCTCCACAAACTGAATTATTCAAGCCTCATCGGTAAGGTTAAAGCGGACTTACAGCAGTGGAATAATTTTCTTTTGACTCTTGCAGGCAGGATCCAACTGTCAAGATGAATGTGCTCACAAGGTTTCTATTTTTATTTCAATGTATCCCCATTAGTTTGCCCAAATCATTTTTTATTACGGTTAACAAATTAATATCAGATATTATCTGGGCAGGCAAGAGTCCCAGAGTCCAGTGCTCTGCTTCAGAGAGACAGAGGGTCAGGAGGCTTAGCCTTCCCGAATCTCCCGCTTTATTATTGGGCTGCCAACATACAGAAAATACTGCAATGCTTTAGTGGCCCTGGATCGAACAAGAGTAAAAAATGGAGGCACATCCTCCTCCCTACACGCCATAATTACTGCACCGCTGCCCTTCTCCTCTGTAGGTCTTTCCTGGAGTTGTGTGGTGAGCTTCTCCCCCAGGATTTGGAAACAGTTTCGGCAGAACCTCAACCTTCTATCACTGTCCTCGCTTGCCCCGATTTGTGACAACCACTTCTTCACGCCTTTGAGCCCGGACTCATCGTTCAGATTCTGGAGAACCAGAGGTCTTGTGCACTTCAGGGACTTATTTCTAGATGGAGGTTTTGCCAGCCTTGAGAACCTCATGGGCAGATATAGTCAGACCGGCTCCAACCTTTCTAGCTTTTTTCAAATTCGAAATTTCCCACACAAGTTCTTTTCTTTCTTCCCCCTGACCTCACCTTCTTCCTTGCTAGAGAAGGTCCTCTCCTTGGCACAACAGAAAAGAGGGTCTCTCAAACCTGTACAACCTTATTCTATCTTTGGATCCTGCCCCTTTGGATAGATATGAGAAATGGATTGGAGAGCTAGACCCCATACTTACTGAGGAGGCTTGGAGGGAAAGCCCTCTCCCGGGTGAATTCCACTTCATATTGTGCCAGACTGAGTTTGATGGAGTTCAAAGTACCACGTAGAACACATCGATCAAAGGCAAAGATGAGTGGATTCTTTTGAGATGTGGAGAAAAAGTGTGACTGCTGCTCATTTACACCAGCTAATCATGCATTTTGAAACCAAACTTGATGGATGCTGGGCTTCCTTTTTTGATTCGATTTTGGAGGTAGTCTGGACCTTGCCCACTGGTAACAATATTTGGAGTCTCAGACTCCCTGACATCCCATTCAGGGGTGGGGGCAAGCGTCCTTGCTTTTGCCTCCTTAATGGCCAGGTGGCAAATATTGCTTAATTGTAGGTCTACCTCGCCACCCAAAGCATCCGCATAGGTGGAAGACATGATGTAATTCTTACATCTAGAAAAGATTAAGTATACCATTCAAGGCTCAGTTGGGAGGTTCTGTCAGAAATGACAGCCATTCATTTCATTCTTTAAAGACCTGGACATCATAGAATTTACAGTGCAGAAGGAGGTCATTTGGCCCGTCGAGTCTGCACCGGCTCTTGGAAAGAGCACCCTACCCAAGGTCAACACTTCCACCCTATCCCCATAACCCAGCAACCCCACCCAACACTAAGGGCAATTTTGGACACTAAGGGCAATTTATCATGGCCAATCCACCTAACCTGCACATCTTTGGACTGTGGGAGGAAACCGGAGCACCCGGAGGAAACCCACGTACACACGGGGAGGATGTGCAGACTCCGCACAGACAGCGACCCAAGCCGGAATCGAACCTGAGACCCTGGAGCTGTGAAGCAATTGTGCTATCCACAATGCTACCGTGCTGCCCTAAGAGAGTTAGGCGGGTTGAGTTATAAGGGGTTAGTTTAAATATAAGAGTGACTTAAACCATTGTATCTGTTTATCACATTTTTGATTCTGCATTTATATGTTTATTTCTTTGTTAATATGTATGTTACTGTTTATATTTGATAATGTCATAAAAATATTTGTCACAAAAAAGAACACTCCAGGTACAGTCTCAAGACTCTGTACAATAGCACTAAGGCATCTTTACTCTTGTTCTCAAATCCCCTTGCAATGAAGACAAATATACCATTTGCCTTTCTAATTGCTTGCTGCACCTGCTTGCCAGTTTTTGGTGACTCATGAACAAGGTCACCCAGGTCCCTTTCGACAGCAACACTTTCCAACCTCTCACCATTTAAGAAATATTCCATCTTTGTCTTTTACTTCACAAGTATATTTCATATGCCATGTTCTTGTCCACTCACTTAGCCTGTCCAAATCCCCTTGAAACCTCCTTGCATCTTCCCCAACTTTTCCCGCCTAGTTTTGTTGCGTAAGCAAATCTAGAATTATATTATATTTGATCCCCACAGCTGTGGCCCAAGCACTGATCCTTGCAGTAGCCCACTCGTCATCCTGAGAATGACCAGTTTATTCCTACTCTCCATTTTCTTCTGTTAACCAATTCTTAATCCACACCAGGATATCACCCAATTCTATCCTCCAATTTTGTTTAATAACCTGTGAGAGACCTTATATAAAAAACCTTCTGAAAATCCAAACACACCACATCCACTGTATCCTCTTTATCTATGCTACAAGTAATATTCTCAAAAAACTCCCAACAGATTAGTCAAACAGGATTTCATGTCGACTGCCACGTCCTATTTTTTTTTAAGTATCTAGTGACCACATCCTTTCTAATGGATTTTAACATTTTCCCTACTTCTGGTGTCAAACAAAGAGATTTGTAATTCTCAGTTTGCTCTTTCTCTTAAATGTTGAGTTATACTTGCTGTTGTCCAGTTTTCATGAACCTTTCCAGAATCTACAGAATTTTAAAGGTAAGCGCCAATTCATCCACTATCATTATAGCCAACTCCTTCAATACTCTTGGGATGTAGTTCATCTGGTCCAAGGGATTTAGCAACCTTCAATCCCATTATTCATTTGAGTACTACCTCTTTATTAACACTAATTTCTTTCAGTCCGACTTTTTTCACAATTTCCTTGGTTCCAGAGTTCTTCTGGCAAACAAAGTCTAAAAAATAACCCCTTTTCCTTGCCTATGAAGCGATAGGGGTTTTTAATAACCCTTTTTCCTTGTCTATGAGGTCATAGGACTTCAGAGCAGCTCAGTGAGCTTAATTCAATTTCTGGGAATGTTTAAATGCTCATGGCTTTCACACACTGTGAACACTGACTCAGCAATTTATTTCAATCTTACCTCTGTCGTTTCAATGAGAAATTAAAATTTTAATAAAGTTCCCCAGTATCGCAAGTGGGCAAACTGCACTCTGATCTAGCACCGATGAAGGTCAATCAGATAAGTCCTGCTTCAAATCCTGGTCTCTGTTGTGTTACTCCAAACATGGAGTGGCGCAGTGAGCAGAGTATCCTTTGAAATTTTGGATTTGACTTTAATGAGATCAACTATCACTCGAGCATATAGGGTATCTGTTTTTGGTAGGATTGATCGAGTGAGCAGCATACATTAGAAAATTATTGAACTCTTTGTTCCGAACAGTGCTATGGCATTTTTCAGCTCCAACCTGAACAAACAGACAAGACCAGACTTTATTCTAATACACACAAACATACAACAACTTGCATTTATGTAGCACTTTTTAATATTGCAAGAGTGAATTGAATACGTGGATCTAAGAGTAGTATGGGTGTTTAATTCATGGATCACTAGCACCAGGACTGGGGAAGGACTGAAATGTCCCATTGGGATGAGTTCCACTTAAGTCCGGTAGCACAAGTGGATAGCACTGTGGCTTCACAGCGCCAGGGTCCCAGGGTCGATTCCCTGCTGGGTCACTGTCTGAGCGGAGTCTGCGCGTTCTACCAGTGTCTGCGTGGGTTTCCTCCGGGTGCTCCGGTTTCCTCCCACAGTCCAAAGGCGTGCAGGTTAGGTGGATTGGCCATGATAAATTGCCCTTAGTGACCAAAAAGGTGAGATGGGGTTACTGGGTTACAGGGACAGGGTGGAAGTGAGGCCTTAAGTGAGTCGGTGCAGACTTGATGGGCCAAATGGCCTCCTTCTGCACTGTATGTTCTATATCTATAAGCCAGGCTGGGACCAATGTTCTGGCAAATCAAATACCTAGGATTGTGGATAGGCCTTTAAACAGTCAAGGGATGGTTTGGGTGAAGGAAAATTTATAAGTCTAAAGTGAAAAGGTACAACAGCAGGGTAGTGATTTGAGTAAAAATAAATGCAGTGTGAAAGGAAGAGACAAAGGATTATTGGTAACAATGCATCGGTGAATTAGGTTGGTGGAATGAGTGGACAGGTGGCAAATGAAATTCAATACGGAGAAGTGTGAATCGATCCAGTTAGTAACAACATGGAAACAATATAAAATAGAGGGAACAACTCTAAAGGAGCAGAGGGACCTGGCCATATACCTCATTGAAGGTGTACTTCCGGTGGCGGCTGTGAACTGAGCGGTCACGCACAAGGTGGCTCCCACTAGGAGATTTGGTTTATGGCCCTTTTTAATCCAGCAAATGGGTATTGTGGTGGGAGGAATGTTGAAGTGAAGTTTTTTGGGTTTCTCCTCCGGTGTGTAATGTCTGTGGGGTACAACACGAGGCAACAATCGAATAAAGTCCCCATTCCAGATTCGGAGGACCCTCATGGCAAAGTAAAGGAGAACATGGCAGACCTCGCCATGTCGTCAGCACTTTCCCAATTGCCGGCGGAGAAGCTAATGGAATTCATAGTTTGATAATTCCAGAAGCACAGACAGGCAAGCAGGGAGGCCTGCCTAAGGCAACTGAGGTGGCAGTAGCTCCCCTTTGCGTGACGATGGAAAGGATGGAGCGGCGATTGGAGTCGCAGGGCTTGACGATTTAGGAGGTGGAAAGGGTGGTCTCAGACTCAATCGTCTCTTGGCAGAAGTATCAATTTGGACAGAGGCCCACAAAGTCTTGAAGGCCACGGTGAATGACAAGGAGAACCGATCCAGGCATCAGAACCTGAGGATAGTCAGATTACCAGAGGGAATCGAAGGTACGAGCCGCACCAAATACGTGGCAAAGATGTTTGGGAAACTGGTTGGGGAGGGGGTCTTCACGATTCCTCCCCACCCCGGGAAGCAGACTGAGCCAACTGGTCGTTATGCAAGAAGCCAAGATCCAGGGATTCACTGCAGTTGCTAATCACCCATTTGCACAAGTTTTTGGACAAGGAGCGAATCTTAAAGTGGGTGAAGACCACGCAAGAGTGTAATTGGGAGGAACACGCCATTTGAATTTATCAGAACATCGGGGCTGATCTGGATAAATGTTGAGCTGGGTTTAACAAGTACAAGACGGCAAGAGCAAACTATAGGTTGGAATGCTGTACCCGGCGACACTGTGGGCCACGATTAAGGACAGAGACCATTATTTCAATACGCCAGAGGAGGCAAATGACTTTGTGAGGAAGAATGCTTTGGGGATGAAGTAATTGTGGTTATGAATAGTTACAGAGTCTTTTTTGTTTGAATGTTGTTATGGGTCAGGGTTTAGAGAACCCCAAAGTGTATCATGGAGTTCACCTGACACACAACTTTTAATAGATTGTGGTATGGGGAGCACACGGCCCACTCAACAGGTGTGGTACAGCAGAAACGGAAAAGTATTTTTTAAAGCAAAATAATGTTTATTCTATGAACTCAAGTTACCCTTTTTAAAACAAAGTGAATATCTTAGCAACCATTAATTCGAAGATAACCCCCAAAGAAGACAACACTAAGTAATCCTTTAAGCTGTCCTTTTAACATCCAAAAGACTTAACAACCTTTAAACAGAAGCACATCAATACTGAAAACAATTAAATTTCTGAATTCACCAAATGATCAACAGATAGTCCTTCATGGCAGAGAGCTCAACAATACAGCTGCTTTGGCTGACTTCAGCTGCAACACACTGACAAACTAAACAAAAAAGACAGACACACCCAAGCTTTTATCAAAGTGAAACAAAAAACCAGAACCAGAGCTCAGCTCCACCCACACTCTGACATCACTGCAGTAACATGAGCAGCGAACCATTTCTTAAAGCGACATTCTTATGACGCCTCCCCACCCAAGAAAAAAATATATATATCAACTTCAAGATAGTTTCACCATCCTTTAAGAAATGCACACAGTAAATATACTTTATTGTTTCAAAAAAAAAAAAACACACGCAAACAGGTATAACAATATAGTCCATTTTCTTCTCGTTCTTCCTCCAACTGAAATCCTTCATGATTGACAGTCTCTTTGAACAAGAAGGTCTCTGCACTATCCGTCCATTCCTCTACGCCTCGGCATTTTTCTTTAAAGTCAGATACTTTAGTTCAATCTCATCAGAGTCTCTTGCAATTCTCCAACACAGAAGCATTGGTTATCACAGCTATCAGGCAGTCAAATGCCTGTCGAAAGTCCGCTGTCCATTGAAATTTTTGACATTTCTTCAGCAAGTCCATCAGTGGAGCAATCACGCTACAAAACTTTTGCACAAATGTTCGATCAAATCCACTCATGCCAAGAAATCGCATTATTTCCCTTTGTCTCGAGGGTATCGAAAACTTCAAGGAAAGTGACTTGGGCTTTTCCAAATTCACTTTTGGCTAGGTTTATCACCAAACCCGCCTCCTGAAGTCAATCGAATAACTCCATCAGATGTTTTAAATGTTCTGTCCATGTCTGGCTGAAAATTACCAGATCGTCGATGTATACCGCACAATCGGGTGATATCAATAACTCTTTCAGGTCAGTTCGTTTTTCCTCTGGAAGATAACTCAACAATTTATCCCAATTTTTAAGAACATCCTCATTTTCCAATTTAATTTGAGGTATGTCAAATTCTCAGTCATCTGGATTTGGTTCATCACTTTGAGTTAGAATCATTAAAACCTCCTCCTTTTTCTCTCCTTCCCTTTCAAAGTATCTTTTAAGCATATTCACATGACACACTCGATGAGTTTTCCTTCCATCTGGCATTTTTCCACATAATTCACCTCACTTAATTTCCTTTCAATCTGATACGGTCCACAAAACCTTGCTTTTAAAGGTTCACCTACCACTGGTAACAATACTAAAACTTTATCTCCACAGGCAAAACTACGAACTTTGGATTTCTTGACCGCTACCCGTTTCATCACATTGTGTCCAACTTTTAAATGTTGTCTAGCCAATTCACCTGCTCTATTTAATCATTCCCTAAAATTTGACACGTAATCCAATAATGCAATTTCCGATTTCTCACCCACCAATTTTTCCTTAATCAATTTAAGTGGTCCTCTTACCTCATGACCAAAAATTAGTTCAAAAGGACTAAATTTGGTTGACTCATTAGGTGCATCCCTAATTGCAAACAGTACGAATGGAATTCCTTTATCCCAATCCTCTGGATAATCTTGACAATAAGACCTCAACATTGTCTTTAATGTCTGATGCCACATTTCTAACGCTCCCTGCGATTCTGGATGGTACGCAGTTGATTTAAATTTTTTTATTCCCAAGCTATCCATTACTTCTTTGAATAACCTGGAGGTAAAATTTGGTCCTTGATCCGATTGAATTTCTGTGGGTAGTCCATATCTAGTAAAGAATTTAAGTAACTCCTCCACAATCTTTTTAGCTGTAATATTACATACTGGAATGGCCTCTGGAAACCTAGTAGACACATCCATTATAGTCAAAAGATATTGATTCCCACCTTTTGTTTTAGGAAGCGGTCCTACGCAATCAATTAGGACCCTTGTAAAAGGTTCCTCAAATGCTGGAATGGGTATTAAGGGCACGGTTTTACCACTGCTAGAGGTTTCCCTATCACTTGACATGTATGACATGATTGACAAAATTTAACTACATCTTTATGTAGTCCAGGCCAATAAAAATGTTTCTGGATTTTAGCTCGAGTTTTCCTTATTCCCAAATGACCTACCACTGGTACCTCATGTGCAACTCACAACACCCCCTTTCTATACCCTACCGGCAATACTACTTGATGAACTTCTGCCCACTTTTCATCCGCCTATACATGTAAAGGTCTCCATTTTGTCATCAAGACATCACTTTTACGGTAATAACACTGGTATACACTCAGATTCCTCTTCCGTATATGCTTTCTGATACATCAGTTTTATTTCTATATCTTTCTGTTGTAACTCCGCCAATTTTCCGGAACTAAAAACATCCGTCTCTAAAAAGCAGAACCAGAGCTCAGCTCCACCCACACTCTGACATCACTGCAGTAACATGAGCAGCTAGCCATTTCTTAAAGCGATATTCTCATGACAATGTTCATGTGTTTCTTCTTTACCGTTCCTGATGATGTTGAGATTTTTGTTATTCTGGGTTCCATGTTTCTTCTCAATGGAAGTTTGGGGTTAGTATGTCCCGTAATGGGGGTATGGGTTCTTTCTTCCCGGTACCCACCATTTTAGATTGGAGAATGGGGTATGGGGTAGTTTGAGCATGTGCTGTTTGGGTTCTTTTCTTTGCTTCCCAAATGGGGGTCACCATGTTGGCAGTTATGCTAGTTAATGGAAGCAGTGAGAGGGAGGGGGTTGGGCTGGTAGCCCGTGTGTGTGTGTGTGTGTGTGTGTGTGTGTGTGTGTGGGGGGGGGGGGGGGGGGGGGGGAGACTAGGCTAGGAAGCCGGTGGGAGGTGGAGAAGAAGGGTAGAATGCTGGTGGCGCAGATTTCTTGGTGGATGGAATTGGAGGAGGGTGCTGATGGTGGCCATTTGGTTTTTTTTTTTCAAATACTTAAAAGTTTAACGTTTAAAACACATTACAAAGAAAAGCCAACACGAAACCCCAAGCCCCTCCCCCCCCCCCAAACACCCCAACCAACCAAACTTGCCCCCTCCCCTCCCCCTAACAGTTGATGGTGACCAGTTCCTGAAATGCAGTATAAGCAAACCCCATCTCTTATGGAACCCCTCACTCACCCCACTCCAGAGAAAATGTCATCTTTTGCAAGAACTCCATTAAATCCTCCAGCCACACCGAGGCACAGGGTAGATAAACTGACCTCCACCCCAATAGGACCCACCTGCAAGCAATCAAAGAGGCAAAAGCTAAAACATCGGCTCCCGCTAACATCTGCTACTCCAGCATGTCCCACATCCCTGGCCCCCAGGCAACTGGGTTCTAAATCTACAAGATCGCCGCTATGTTGTTGAAGAATGGCCTCCAAAATTTCTTCAACTTCGGGCAGGACCAGAACATACGTGATTGACTGGGCCCCTCCCACACCACTCACAAATAGCCTCCGTCCACTCAATCAACCGGCTCATTGTGGACTTAAATCAGGTGCATTGTGTACTACCATTAGTTGCATCAACCCCAGTCTCGCGCACAAGGTTGAGGCATTCACCCTCCGCAGCACCTCATAGCCCCCTCTCCCATTTGGCCTTAACCCCTCTCCAGGAGATGCAATATCTTCCTCCAAAATCCTCTCATAGATCGCAAAGGTGACTCTTTCCTTCGCCTCCATATTTTTAGCGTGGCCACCATCACCGGACTCCCCGAGTACTTCCTTGAAGCAAACAGGAACGGCGCCATTGCCAGCTCCCGCAACCCCGACCCCTTACAAGAGCCTGCCTCCATCCTCACGCACAAAGCTTCCGTCTCCTTGCCCCAACCTGCACCTTGTCAGCATTTGCCCCCCAATAATAGTATAGTATATAGTTCAGAAGGGCCAGGTCCCCAACTGTTGCCCTCGCTAAAGTACCGTCCTCCTAATCTTTGTCACCTTACATGCCCACATAAACGATGAAACTAACCTATCCACAATTTGGCAAAAAGACCAGTAGGCACTGAAATAAAAAATAAAAAGAGAGACAAAATGTTCATCTTAACTGCCTGCACCTGCCTGCCAACGGGGGAAGGCTATCCCCATCTCAGAAATTCGCCTTGACCCTGCCCACCAGACTCGTAAAGTTCAACTTACGGAGCTGAGCGCAATCCCGAGCCACCTGCACTAACGGCGGCTATTCTGGGTGGGCCTAGAACAGAGGTAGGCCTGGGCCCAACTGGATCTTGTCACGAGATAGATTTTATTAATTTAAAAAGTGTTTTTTTCCCCCCAATTAAGCAGCAATTCAGTGTGGCCAATCTACCTACCCTGCTCATCTTTGGGTTGTGGGGGTGAGACCCACGCAGACATGGAGAGAATGTGCAACCTCCACACGGTCAGTGACCTGGGAGCGGTATCAAACCCAGATTATTGCCGCCATGCTAACCACTGCACCATCATGCCACCCACCTCATGAGATAGATATAATGGATCTTAATAGGAGATATGATTGATCTTAATAGAGGTAGAGTTCAGAGGCCCTCTGTCAGGATGGTCACATGGCACGAGGTTCAATGGTCCTGTCAAGAGATCCTGGGTGTTTGCTCCTTTGAAGAGCTTGAAAGCAGATGTAATCTTCTTGCAGGAGACGCATTTGAAGGTTAGGGACCACACGAGGCTAAGGATGGGAGGGGCAGGCGTTCCATTCCAATTTTGAATTTTTGAGAATGGTGACGATCTTGCTTAATAAGAGGGTGGCTTTTACAGCAGCCGGTATTTTGACAGATCCTGGGGCGTGATATATGATGGTGAGTGGGTTGTTGGCAGGGGCGCCAGTAGTGTTAGTAAACATATACGCTCCAAATTGGGATGACGTAGACTTTGACGACCTACATCATCAGTTGGTCATGGGAGGGGAGACGTCAACTTTACATTGGACCGGTGGATGGACAGGTCGAGTCCCAATTCCTTTGGACCTTCGGGGATGGCAAAAGAGTTGGCAGTGTTTATGGAACAGTTGGGGGGTGCGTGGAGGTTTAGTTACCGAAGAGAGAGGAGGTTCTTCTTCTCGCATGTGCACGGGTATAATCCCGAATATACTTTTTTGTGGAGAGCAGTTAATAAAGCATTTAGTACCCTGGGTGCTATTAATTGGGCACAGAGAGGCAGCGCGGTGGTGAGCACTGTGGACCCGGGTCACTGTCCGTCTGGAGTTTGCACATTCTCCCAGTGTTTGCGTGGGTATCACCCCCACAACCCAAAAGATGTGCAGGTTAAGTGAATTGGCCACATTAAATTGCCCCTCAATTGGAAAAAAAAAAGGATTGGGTACTCTAAATTTGTTTTCGTTTTTAAAATTGGGGTATAGTTATAAGATTAAGGAGAATATGTTGAATTTATATAGGACACTAGTTCGGCCTCAGTTGGAGTATTGGGTACAGTTCTGGGCACCAGTCTTTCAGAAAGATGCGAAGGCATCGGAAAGGGTGCAGAAAAGATTCACAAGAATGGCTCCAAGGATGAGGAACTTCAGTTACAAAAATAGATTAGAGAAGTTGCCACTGATTAAAGAGAAGGTTGGGAGAAGTGTTACGATCCCAGTTGCTGTTATAACTGGATGGGAAGACTCCAGAATGGAACCCTGACTCAAAGGGTCGTAACTTTTACTCTTTTTAAAATAAAATGTGGAGGAAATGAGTCACAGGACCACTAGTTGTTTTAAACAAGGAAAAATAATTTATTAAACATGAATAAATTGGATGAAAATATAATACTCCTTTACTCCTCTCCCCACCGCCCCAGATTAACAGTACACATAGATTTAAAGATTAACATGGATTACAAAGTAGATCTTCAGCTAAAATGGTCTCATGAGCTCAAGAGGTCCTTTTAACCACACAAGATGAATGTGGTCAAATACACACTCTGCTCTGAACCCAAGTTAGTGTCTGTGGTTTTCTCCTCCGAATCGCCTCAGATTGTCACATGAGTTTCCAAACTCCACTCCCAAAAACACACTTTAAAATCTCCTCATAATAAAGCTTTCCTTGATGGTTTGCATTTGAAATTTAGCCCTGGTTTTACAAATGACTCTTTCAAGCAAAGCTTCCCACACAACTTTTAACAGTGAATCCAGTGAGCGGCGTGGTGGTACAGTGGTTAGCACTGCTGCCTCACGGCACCGAGGACTCGGGTTTGATCCCTGCCCCGGGTCACTGTCCGTGTGGAGTTTGGATATTCTCCCAGTGTCCGCGTGGGTCTCACCCTCAGTCCAAAAAATGTGCAAGGTAGGTGGATTGGTCACGCTAAATTGCCCCTCAATTGAAGAAAATAAAAGAATTGGGTCCTCAAAATTTATTTTTAAAAACACTGCTGCCTCAAGCACCAGGGACCCAGGCTCAATTCCAGCCTTGGATGACTGTCTGTGTGGAGTTTGCACTTTCTCCCCATGTCCTTTGTTTTCCTCTCACAAAGATGTGCAGGTTAATTTAAAAGTTTAAAATAGATGAGGAGAAACTACTTCTCCCAAAGGGTTATGAATCTGTGGAATTCGCTACCCCAGAGTGCAGTGGATGCTTGGACAGTGAGTAACTGGAGTTAGAAGATTGTAGTTTAGTCGGGCAGTATGGTCGGCACGGGCTTGGAGGGCCGAAGGGCCTGTTCCTGTGCTGTACATTTCTTTGTTCTTTGTTCTTTGAGTTTGACTGATTTTTAATCAGTAATGGTTATAAACAAGGGTTACGGAGAACAGGTAGGAAGATGGAGTTGAGGCCATGATATGATCAGCCATGATCGTATTGAATGGTGGAGCAGGTTCGAGAGGCTAAATTGCCTACTGTCGTATGAAAAAAATTACCACCTTTCAGCTCTTATAATAATCTTTATTATTGTCACTAGTAGGCTTACATTAACACTGCAATTAAGTTACTGTGAAAATCCCCCAGTCAGCACACCCCGGCGCCTGTTCGGTAACAGCACCTCTAGCACAAATCTGGTGTTCTTGATTAATAAAGGGATTAGGGATTATGGGGAGAAGGCAGGAGAATGGGGATGAGGAACAAATCAGCCCCCACAAACGAAAGATGTGCAGGGTAGGTGGATTGGCCACGCTAAATTGTCCCATAATTTTTTTTTTAACTGTTTCTCTCCACAGATGCTGCTGAGTCTATCCAACATTTTCTGTTTTTATTTCATATTTACAGCATTCGCAATATTTTGCTTTTATCTGATCTTACAAGAGATGGTGGATAAGACATACCAAATAGCCGTCTTCTGTGCTGCAAACATTCTATGATTCTATGACAAACTGCATTAACCGAACATATGAATTAGGAGGAGTAAGCCATTGAGCCCCTCAAACCTTCTTCGCATTCAATATCATGACTGATCTGATTTTGATCTCAATTCCATTTTTTGTCCTACCTTCTTTCCCCCTGTCAATCAAGGATCTATCGGATTCAGCCTTGAAAATAGTCAATGACTCTGCCTCCACCGTGCTCTGTGAAAGAGAGTGTTATATGGTGTCTCTTGAAATGAAAATCGCTTATTATCACAAGTCGGCTTCAAATGAAGTTACTGTGAAAAGTCCCTAGTCGCCACATTCCGGCGCCCGTTCAGGGAGGCTGGTACGGGAATTGAACCATGCTGCCTGGCCTGCTTTAAAAGCCAGCGATTTAGCCCAGTGTGCTAAACAAGCCCCTCATGCCCACAGAATGTCAAAAAGTGGTTTACAGTCGATTAAGTTTTTTTTAAAGTGTGGTCACCGTTATAATATAGGAAATCCAGCAGCCAATTTGCCAAGCTTCCACAAACAACAATGTGATAATGACCAGATAATCTTGATTATTTTGATTGAGGGATAAATAATGGCACGGTCACGGTGGCTAACTCCCCTGCACGTCTGTGAAACAGTGCCATGGGATCTTTTACAATCCACTCGTGAGCATAGATAGGGGCTCATTTTAACACCTCATCCAAAGACCACCAGAATTAGTGATGGGCCACAACAACATTTAAGAATGAATTAGGCGTGTGACTGAAAGAAATGAGAATAGAATCATAGAATTTACAGTGCAGAAGGAGGCCATTCGACCCATCGAGACTGCACCGGCTCTTGGAAAGAGCACCCTATCCAAACCCACACCTGCAACCTATCCCTGTAACCCAGCAACCCCACCCAACACCAAGGGCAATTTTGGACACCAAGGACAATTTAGCATGACCAATCCACCTAACCTGCACATCTTTGGATTATGGGAGGAAACCGGAGCACCTGGAGAAAACCCACGCACACACTAAGGGAACGTGCAGACTCCACACAGACAGTGACCCAAGCCGGGAATCGAACCTGGGACCCTGGCGCTGGGAAGCAATTGTGCTAACCACTATGCTACTGTGCTGCCTTAATAAAGAGGAGAACAATCTGGGATTAGTATTATTACCCGAGTAGAAAATAAACTCCAACACGATTGATTAGGCTGAATAGTCCTTTTCTGTACTTTAATTTCTCGATTGTTCGCTTGATAATGTATCACTCCTTGATACTGCACTTGAGACTTCCGCTTGTGACCATGGAGTGATTAAAGGACCATTCCTGTTAAAAGTCACAGGAAAGGGCTCTTTTTACCCAGATCCGGGTGGAATTTTGATGACAAGGCGTAGGTGAATGTTAGAGGAGTAGTTTACCCCTGGAATGGTATGTTTTCTGATCACCGGACCTGGCAGAAAACAGTGAGAGGTTTAGCTGGAAAGTTGAAACAGTCTTGTGCTTCACAGACAGTCTCTTCCAGCATGCAAGCAGGGGAGGGGCAAGCTAGAAGGCCCCAGATACAGGAACTGATGACTTTTATCAAGGAGGAATTCCATAAACAGTGGAAAGAAATGCACGAGGGTCATGCAAAGGCTGTGGCACCCCTGAAAAGTACTTTGGAGCGGATGGAGAGGTGTTTGTAGGTGAGGGGTCACAGATTCGGGAGATTGAAGGAGTGATCTCGGACCACAGCGAGCGTGGGGTGGTTCTGGAGGCGGAGGTGGGGCTCCTAAGTGACCTTTGTAAAACACTGAGGGCAAAGGTTGAGGAGCAGAAGAATACCTTGAGAAGACAGAACCTGCGAATAGTGGGCCTGCCTGAAGGAGTGGAAGGTGTGAGTGCCACGAGGTACATCTCGAGGATGCTGGCAGGACTGGTGGCAGAACGGGTGCTAGATAAGGCACCTGAAGTGGACCGAGCGCAGAGGTCTCTGAGGCAAAGGCCTAGAGCTGGGGAGCCGCCGCGGGCGGTGATCGTGAGACTCCATAACTTTGTGGAGAAAGAGAAAATTCTACGGTGGGCCAGGGAGAAGCATAGCTGCGACTGGGAGAGAAATAACGTCTGGATTTATCAGGACATCGGTGCAGAGTTGGCAAAACGGCAGGCAGGTTTCAACAAGGCCAAGGCGGTGCTGTACCGGCGGCAGATCAGGTTTGGGGTGCTCTACCCAGCAAAATTATGGGTGACATTCAGAGGCCGGGAGTATTATTTCGAGACCTCAGAAGTGGCCGAAGACTTCATTAAGGAGCATAAACTGGGGGAGAACTGAGTGGACAATGCTTGGGAACCGGGCACTATGTAATGGTCACTATGTAATGCTGGCACTATGTAATGGTCGGGAGCATGCTTAAAGTGGGTGTAGGGATTGGGGGATTTTCGCCTTTTTTTGTGGGTTGGGGGGGGGGGGGGGGGGGTTCTGTTCAATGTTGAGATTGTAAGGAGTTGTAGGGGTGAAAAGTTTATGTGGGGATGGATGTTCCCATCCCCCCTCCTGTTTTATATGGGACTGTGTGTTTCACATCTGTTTGTTTGCTTTTGGAAAAGGCTACCTGGATTTCAGGAGAAGTCCTTGTTTGGGTGGGGGAAGGTAAGGCCAGCAGGAGGCCTTCTTCTTTGAGCTGAGGAGTGGTGGTGGTGGTGGTGGTGGAGGGGGGGGGGGGGGAAAGAGAGAGAGAGAGAAAGAGAGGGGGAGGTCAAAGAAGGCCACGAGGGGTGGCCGGGGGAAGGGGGGAAAAGGGGAAGTGGGGGAGAAGGGGGGTTTCTGCAACATGGCAGGGGTGAGAGATGACATGGTCAAGTGCGAAGAAAGGGGCCATCAGGGATGGGCTAGGTACAGAGTTAAGGGGCTCAGCAGGGGAGTTTGAGAAAAGGTGGGGGATGTTCGTGACTGTGTTTGAGGAGCTGTCGGCGCAGGGGGGTGGGGTGAAAAAGGAGAAAAATCTGTACAAACTGTTGATTGTTGGGAAGAATGTTTCCCGGGGTGTTTATTTGCTGTAACCTACTTTGATACAAGTTTGAATAAAATGTGTTTTTAAAAAAAGATACTGCACTTGGATCATTAACCAAACCCTATGCTGAAACTACTTCTTACACCCAAAACTCCACTATCTCATTATCAATTATACCCTACCATTTAATCTTCAGAGGGAAAGTTCAATATAAATACTTTCTGATCTTCAGGAGAATCAAATAAATCAGGATCCATTCTCTCAGCTGCACTATGCACCCTTCGCCAGCTGTTCACCGTTGACAATATTCTTCCACCACCCCACTATGCCAAAACTGAGCACTATATTACCCATGCAGTATTTAATTATCTCCAGTGCACAACTCCCATTTCTAGATATCTGATCATTTCCCATCTCTATTTAGGAGGCAACTTTGTTACACT
The DNA here is from genome assembly GCF_047496885.1 of Scyliorhinus torazame. Taxonomy (NCBI): domain Eukaryota; kingdom Metazoa; phylum Chordata; class Chondrichthyes; order Carcharhiniformes; family Scyliorhinidae; genus Scyliorhinus; species Scyliorhinus torazame. Next base: position 72,856,516 of record NC_092723.1, read on the forward strand.
GATTTCCGCCAAAGACTCACTTAGTTCTGACTCGCTAGCTTCAAGAAGCATGGTGTATAATTTGTTTTCTGAATAAAATGTTTAATTTTATGAATTCATCTTCTTTTCTCTAATTTTTTTTAATTAAATAAATTTAGAGTACCCAATTCTGTTTTCCCCAATTAAGGGACAATTTAGCATGGTCAATCCAACTACCCTGCACATCTTTTTGGGTTGTGGGGGTGAGGCCCACACAGACACGGGGAGAATGTACAAATTCCACACGGACAGTGACCCAGGGCCGGGATCGAACCTGGGACCTCGGCGCCATGAGGTAGCAGTGCTAACCACTGCACCACTATGCCGCCCTCTTCTTTTCTCTAATAGCATTCAACCGCTGTTGCATAACACAGCTCAAATCCTGCAATCGTTGTCACTGTTTTTTTCAGAGTCCTATTATTTCACCTTTTTAAAGACATTTTTCACATATGCATACAAAATCCAAATAGCGCCATGCTAGCATAACTTGCAGCCAGATCTCAGGATGCAGCAAATCCAGAATATTTCAAAAGCTTTGCATATGACACACATTTTGTCTTCAAAACATCAGTGTTACAATTTGAGGCACTTATGCCAGCATTTTTAGCAGGATATTCTAATAGCATTTAAACATTTTATTATGGGAAATTATGTAAACACTTTTTGATAAATGTCCATCAACATTAGATTAATTAGGTTGTAATTACAGGTCTTCAGCAATTTGATGATTTTGTGCTAGCAATTTTGCTATCTCCATGTTTTAAATTTTTAAGATGTGTTTTAAAATGCTCAATATTACCACCCACCTCACCTGCCCACTCCACCCATTATATCCATTTACATTAACCCATTTCTAATCTCAGGCCTCAACCTCTCCCTCTTCCTGCAGCCCAACTGCTTTATTTCCATAACAAAGATGGATTGGCTCCAACACTTGGCTGCAACAACCCAACCCCATAACAGTCATTAGACTGGCACCAGTCATTTTTCACATTCAGCTTTTATGCGCTCATTAACAGATGTTGGACCTTAAGCTCTCCACATTAAAATATTCCACTCCACAACTCTCCAAAATGTACCCCAATACCTACATCCTTCTGCCCACACTGAAACATTCTGGATTTGCAGCACTGAGCTCTTCACAAACTCAAATAATATACTGATGTGCGTTTTTTTTTTTTTAAAATAAATTTAGAGTACCCAATTAATTTTTTCCAATTGAGAGGCAATTTAGTGTGTCCAATCCACCTACCCTGTACATCTTTGGGTTGTGGGGGCGAAACACTCGCAAACACGGGGAGATTGTGCAAACTCCACATGGACAGTGACCCAGAGCCAGAATCGAACCTGGGACCTCGGCGCCATGAGGCAGCAATGCTAACCACTGCACTGCCCTACTAATTTGTTAACTGTATCAACAAGCAAAGAGTCCACATCTCAGTAACTTTAAATACGCTTTTAGGTTTAAAGTGAATTTTCACTTCAGAATGATGATTCACAATTCACCACAGGAGATTGTAGATATTTCCCAGCTGCTTCATCAATGGCCTTCCCTCCATCATAAAGATCAGAAATGGGGATGTTCACTGTTGATTTCCCAATGCTCAGAGCCACTCCTCAGATACTAAAACAGAGCGTGTCCATAAGCAGCAAGATCTGGACAATAATACTCAGGGTTTGGCTGATAACATTTTTGCACCCTAGTACCAGGCTAATCAGCCTGCCCACAACTTTCAATTACACATTCAACGACACGGTAGCACAGTGGTTAGCACTGTCGCTTCATTAAGCAGAAATTTAACAAGAACAGCCACATAAATCTTGTGGCTACAAGAGCAGCCACCACAAAGCTGGTCTACCATCTACAAGACATAAGTCAGGTGCGTGATGGTATACTGTCCACTTGCTTGGATAAATGCAGCAATAGGTGCTTTACATAATCCAGGACAAAGCAGACTGCTTGATTGGCACCCCATCCACTGCTTAAAAATTAATTCCTTCCATCACTGATCAAGTGAAAGCAGTGTACAACATCTACAAGATCCACTGCAGCAACCTGCTAAGACTCCTGCAACAGCACCTACCAAACCCGCAACCTTCATCATCTGGAATAATAAGGACAGCAGATGTGTGGGAACACAAGCATCTCCCCGCCAAGCCACACCATTCTGACTTGGAACCATAATCGGCATTTCTCCACTGTTGCTAGATCAAAATCCTGTGGGGTCACTGTGGACCCAAATGGACTGCAGCGACTCCCCACCACCTTCTCAAAAGCAATTAGCAATAGTCAATAAATGCCAGCCTCATCAGCAACGGTCACATTTCACAAATTAATTTTTTTTTTCTTTTTAAATGGTCATGTAGTCAAATAGTGTCTCCCAAAAACATGGAGCATCACAGGATATGCAACTAATATATTAAGAGTCTTGCCTATATCATGCCAGTATCCATTAACCTTACTTCTTGTGTTATCAGTTTTATCATAGAATTTACAGTGCAGAAGGAGGCCATTCGGCCCATCGAGTCCGCACCTGCTCTTGGAAAGAGCACCCCACCCAAGGTCAACACCTCCACCCTATCCCCATAACCCAGTAACCCCACCCAACACCAAGGGCAATTTTGGACACTATGGGCAATTTAGCATGGCCAATCCACCTAACCCGCAAATCTTTGGACTGTGGGAGGAAACCGGATCACCCGGAGGAAACCCACGCACACACGGGGAGGATGTGCAGACTCCGCACAGACAGTGACCCAAGCCGGAATCGAACCTGGGACTCTGGAGCTGTGAAGCATTTGTGCTATCCACAATGCTACCGTGCTGCCCCCTATATGTCAACGGTTGTAATGGTAAAGCCCCAAGTTATCATGTTACTGTCACACTTGCTTGAATGGCTCAAAATAGAAAAGCAGCAAATCAGAAATGGCCAAAAAGCTGCTGGACTATTATGGCCTTATAAAATAATGAAAATAGAATTACACTGAATTTACAGCACACAAGCAGGCCATTTGATCCAGCAGGTTTGTGGTGGTGCCTATACTCCACACGAACCTCCTCCCACCTTACTTCAGTGCACACCCAATCAGCATAGCCAATCCTTCATAACCTGTTAGAAGATGCTACCAATTTAAAAAAATGAATCATTCAAATTTCTCAGGAATTCCGAAAATAATTGTTCACCTCTTTGTAGAAACCAAGATTGCTAATGTTCAAAATAAGTTTTTTTAATTAAGGGACAATTTAACGTGGTCAATCCATCTACCCTGTACATATTTGGGTTGTGAGGGTGAGACCCTCATAGACACAGAGAAAGTGCAAACTCCACATGGACAGTGATCCAGGGCCGTGAGGCAGCAGTGCTGCCCAAAATAAGTTTTTCAATGAAACCTACATATTCATAAATTCAATTGCATTAACAATTCAACAGTCTTTTAATGCTTTAAATTCTTAACTTGTACATCATGAAAGGTTTTACTTCAAGAATATAGCCCGTCCCAGACAAACTGGTATTTTCAATTAGTTTTGTATTCTGATCTGGAAGTGAAGGTTACTGAACTTTCCAGTATATATCAGCAGATTTCTGAGCCCAACTAAAGGATGTCTTCTTCATCCTGAGATTTTCTTGCTTTTTCAGCAACACTTCAAAACTAATGTGAGAATCAGGGGGGAAACTCTCCGCTGGTTGATGTCATACCTGGCACAAAGGAAGATGGTTGTGGTGGTTGGAGGTCAATCATCTCAGCTCCAGGACATCATAACTCAGGGTAGTGTCCTAGGCCCAAACATCTTCCGCTGCTTCATCAATGACCTCCCTTCCATCATAAAGTCAAAAGTAGGGACGTTCAACACCATTCGCGACTCCTCAGGTAATGAAGCAGCCCCATGTCTAATTGCAGAAAGACCTGGGCAATATCCAGGCTTGGGCTGACAAGTGGCAAGTTATATTTGTGCCACACAAGTGTCAGGCAATGACCATCTCCGATAAGAGAGGATCTAACCATCGCCCCTTAACATTAAGCGGGATTACCATCGCTAATTCCCCCACAATCAACATTCTGGGTGTTACCAGTGATCAGAAACTGAACTGGACTAGCCATATTAATACTGTGGCTACCAGAGCAGGTCAAAGGCGACTAAGTCACCTCCTGACCACCACAAAGCCTGTCCACCATCCAAGGGGCACCAGTCAGGAGTGTAATGGAATACTCTCCACTTGCCTGGAAAGTTCAAACAACACTCAAGAAGTTCGACACCACCCAAGACAAAGCAGCCCACTTGATTGCTCCCCTTCCACAAACACTCAAACTCTCCACCATCGAACAGTGACAGCCGTGTGTACCATCTACAAGATACATTGTAGTAACTCGCCAAGGTTCCTTAAACAGCACCTTCCAAACCCTTGACCGCTACCACCTAGAAGGACAAGAGCAGCAGATACTTGGGAACCCCACCACCTGGAGGTTCCCTCCAAGTCGCTCACTATCGTGACTTGGAAATATATTACCGTTCTTTCACTGTCACTGGAAAAAATCCTGGAACTCCCTCCCAAACAGCATGGTGGGTGTACCTACATCTCAGGGACTGCAACTGCTCACGAAGGCAACTCACCACCACCTTCTGAAGGGCAATAAATGCCAGCGTAATCAGCAATGCCCACATCCCATAAATTAATATTTTTAAATTTTCACCATGCTTTTATAGTTCATATTTATTTTTAACCGAAGGCACCGCGGTAGAAGATGAGAAAACCAGACAAAAAAGGGAGAGAACGCAATTCTCATTTTCTAATAATTGTTTTTCTATACTGATTTTTTCATTTTGTTAAATAAATGTGATTATAGCATTCTTTTGCTGACATTTATAAAACATAGATTTTTGATTTTTTTTTTTTGAATAATTTTTATTAACGGTTTTCATAAAATATCAATAACAAAATGAGAAAGAAAAAAGAACCCAACAGGGTTAAGTACAAAACACAATCTAAAAAAGCAACCCCCCAAACCCCTCCCCCGCCCCCCCGTACCGAAATAATAAATTAACATTAACACCCCGACTTAAGACAACAGGTGTATACACCCCCTCAGACCCTTCCAGTGTAAATAACATAAACAAAAATAAAGTAAACACCCCCCCCCCCCCCCCCCCCCCGAGCTGCTGCTGCCATTGACCAATGTCTATCGTTCTGCCAGAAAGTCTAAGAACGGTTGCCACTGCCTAAAGAACCCTTGCACCGACCCTCTCAAGGCGAATTTCACCCTCTCCAATTTAATGAACCCTGCCATATCGCTGATCCAGGATTCCACGCTTGGGGGCCACGTATCTTTCCACTGATGGAGAATCCTTCGCCGGGTTACCTGGGACGCAAAGACCAGAATTCCGGACTCTTTCGCCTCCTGCACTCCCGACTCCTCTGCCACCCCAAATATTGCGAGCCCCCAGCCCGGTTTGACCCTGGATCCTACCACCCTCGACACAGTCCTCGCTACGCCCTTCCAAAATTCCTCCAGCGCTGGGCATGCCCAGAACATATGGGTGTGATTTGCTGGGCTCCCTGAGCACCTAACACACCTGTCCTCACCCCCAAAGAACCTGCTCATCCTTGTCCCGGTCATGTGTGCCCTGTGCAGCACCTTAAACTGTATGAGGCTGAGCCTCGCGCATGAAGAGGAAGAGTTCACCCTCCCTAGGGCATCTGCCCACGTCTCCTCTTCGATCTCCTCTCACTTACCTTTCAACTCCACCACCGAGGCCTCCTCCTCCTCCTGCATCACCTGGTAAGTTTCCGAGATCTTCCCCCCTGAGAGCACCCTGTCCTGTACTGTGTGTGGCAGTAGCAGTGGGAATTCCATCACCTGCCGTCTGGCAAACGCCCTTACCTGTAAGTACCTGAAGGTGTTCCCCGGGGGGAGCCCGTACTTCTCCTCCAGCTCACCCAAGCTCGCGAACTTCCCGTCCACTAACAGGTCCCCCAACTTTCGTATGCCTGCCCTGTGCCACCCCGAAAACTCTCCACCTGTTCTTCCTGGGGCAAACCGGTGGTTCCCACGTAATGGGGTCCACGCCGAGGCCCTAACTTCCCCCCTATGCCACCTCCACTGCCCCCATATTTTGAGGGCCGCCACCACCACCGGGCTCGTGGTATACCTCCTTGGAGGGAGCGGCAGCGGCGCCGTTGCCAGCGCCCCCAGACTCGTACCCACACAGGACGCCGTCTCCAGCCTCTTCCATGCAGCCCCCTCCCCCCTCCATCACCCACTTGCGCACCATTATCACATTGGCGGCCCAGTAGTACCCACAGAGGTTGGGCAGCGCCAGCCCCCCCCATCTCTACTCCGCTCCAGGAACACCCTTCTCACCCTCTGAGTCCCTCGCACCCACACAAACTCCATTATACTCCTGTTAACCCACCTGAAAAAAGCCTTCGGGATAAACACGGGGAGGCACTGGATCAGGAACAAAAACCTTGGGAGCACCGTCATTTTGATTGACTGCACCCTACCCGCCAGGGACAGCGGCAACGCGTCCCACCTCTTGAACTCCTCCTCCATTTGCTCCACCAGCCTTGTAAAGTTAAGCCTATGCAGGGCCCCCCAGCTCCTGGCCACCTGGACCCCCAAATATCTGAAACTCCTCTCCGCCCTTTTTAGTGGGAGCTCGCCAATCCCCCTCTCCTGGTCCCCTAGCTGAACTACGAACAGCTCGCTCTTCCCCATATTGAGCTTGTACAACATAGATTATTTATGATCAATTCCACCCCCCGCCCCACACCAGCCCTCAAATGCAAGAGCCAAACAGTTTCTTTTTAAATAATAATAATCTTTATTAGTGTCATAAGTAGGCTTACATTAACAATTAAGGGGCATAGCCTCAAAATAAGGGGAAGTAGATTTAGGACTGAGTTTAGGAGGACCTTCTTCACCCAAAGGGTTGTGAATCTATGGAATACCTTGCCCAGTGAAGCAGTAGAGGCTCCTTCACCAAATGTTTTAAAGATAAAGATAGAAAGTTTTTTGAAGAATAAAGGGATTTTAAGGGTTATGGTGTTCGGGCCGGAAAGTGGAGCCGAGTCAACAAAAGATCAGCCATGAGCCCATTGAATGGTGGAGCAGGCTCGAGGAGCCAGATGGCCTACTCCTGCTCCTAGTTCTCATGTTCTCATGTTCTAACACTGCAAATGAAGTTACTGTGAAAATCCCCTAGTCGCCAGACAACGGCGCCTGTTCGGATACACGGAGGGAGAATTCAGAATGTCCAATTCACTTAACAAGTACGTCTTTCAGGACTTTTTAAGGAGGAAACCGGAGCACCGGGAGGAAACCCCTGCAGACACGGGGAGAACTTACAGACTCCGCACAGAGTGACCCAAGCCGGGAATTGAACCCAGGACCCGGGCGCTGTGAAGCAGCTGTGCGAACCACCGTGCTGCCGTGCCACCCATAATCACCACCCCTACTCCAAATGTTATAAATCAAGTAGGAAAACACATTTGAATTACTTCTCCTGATTGGTTGCTGTCAGTCAGTGCCAACCTTCAGCATTTAAATTTTGCACTTAAATTCAGTTAAATAAATCTCTCTTCCGATCATCTCTATGGTTTACAAATATAAATGTTTGCATTAGAAAATTGAAGACTAAATAATGAACTTTTGGACGTGTTATGATGCTTAATCCATATATTTAAGCAAAGTTATAAACATATGTGCCCTAGGTAGGAACTTAAAGTTGAGAGCTGACAGAATAACAGTGGGTGTAAGCTTGTGGCTTAGAACAACAAGAGATCAGACTTCCGGTTGCGGCGATGCACTGCTAAGCCGCACGTTTCGGCAGCTCCCGTTCTAACGGACTTTTGGGCTCTTTTCGGGAGCCCCAACGGAAATGTTTTCAGACCAAACCCAGTGTGGGGTGACGAAGGAAGGTGTCCCCCCGGGGGAGTATGGAAAGGACCAGTGGCAGTGGCCAGATTGCGAAGGATCCTCTGGAGCAGCGGCAGAGAAGAGAAGGAAGAAGCAAGGTGGCGGCGGATGGAGCCCAGACGACATGGGGCCCGGACCAGCAGGAATTCCTCCAACGGTGTGTGGAGGAACTAAAGGAGGAGGTGCTGGCGCCGATGTTATTGGCAATCGATGGGCTAAAAGAATCACAAAAGGCCCAGGCGATAGAGCTCCGTGGGGTGAAGGAAAGGCAGCCGAAAACGAGGATGAGATACAGGGCCTTGTGGTAAAAATGGAGACGCATGAGGCGCTACATAAGAGGCATATCGAAAGGCTCGAAGTCCTGGAGAACAGCGAGGAGGAAGAACCTCCGGATTCTAGGTCTCCCCGAAGGAATGGAGGGAGCTGACGTTGGGGCTTATGTGAGCACGATGTTCCATACGCTAATGGGAGCTGAGGCCCCCTTGGGCCCCCTGGAGGTGGAAGGGGCTCACCGGGTCCTTGTGAGAAGACCAAAGGCTGGAGAACTACCAAGGGCAATAGTGGTTAGATTTCACCGCTTCACGGACAGAGAGGCTGTCTTGAGCTGGGCCAAGAAGGTACGGAGTAGCAGGTGGGAGAATGCGGTGATACGAGTGTATCAGGACTGGAGCGCGGAGGTGGCGAGAAGGAGGGCGAGCTTTAATCGGGCCAAGGCGGTGCTTCACAGGAAGAAAATAAAATTTGGGATGCTGCAGCCGGCGCGATTGTGGGTCACGCACCAGGGCAAGCACTACTACTTTGAAACGGCAGATGAGGCATGGACCTTCATCCAAGAGGAGAAACTGGACTAGAACGGAGGGACTGATGTTTGGGGGGGGGGGGGGGGAGGAGGAAGACAACGAGGTTGATGTACAGAAGAAGTGTAAATTGGGGAGTGGCTGGCCTAGAACAGGGGATGGCATGGCTAGTCGGCGGGGGGGGTGGGGGAGGGGGGGGGGGGGTCCCCACCAATCCGGCTGATCACGTGGAATGTGAGAGGCCTGAATGGGCCGATCAAGAGGGCCAGAGTGTTCGCGCACTTAAAAAGCTGGTGGAGCAGATGGAGGAGGATTTCAAGAGGTGGGATACACTGCCGCTCTCACTGGCGGGCAGAGTGCAGGCGGTAAAAATGATGGTTCTCCCAAGATTTCTTTTCGTGTTTCAATGTCTCCCCATTCTGATCACGAAGGCCTTTTTCAAGAAAATAGACAGGAGCGTTATGAGTTTTGTGTGGGAAGGGAAGACCCCGAGGGTAAGGAGGGGGTTCCTGCAGCGTAGCAGGGACAGAGGGGGACTGGCGTTGCCGAACCTGGATGACGACTACTGGGCCGCCAATGTGGCGATGGTTTGTAAGTGGATGAAGGAGGGAGAGGGGGCGGAGTGGAAGAGGCTGGAGATGGCGTCCTGTAAGGGAACGAGCCTAAAGGCGCTGGTGACGGCGCTGCTGCCGCTCTCCCCGAAAAAGGTACACCACAAACCCAGTGGTGGTGGCAACCTTAAGGATCTGGGGGCAGTGGAGGCGACACAGGGGGGTGATGGGTGCCTCGGTGTGGTCCCCGATCAGGAACAACCATAGGTTTGTCCCAGGAAGGATGGACGGAGGGTTCCAGAGCTGGCATCGGGCAGGAATTAGGAGATTGAGAGATTTGTTTATTGACGGGACGTTCGCGAGCCTGGGAGCGCTGGAGGAAAAGTATGAGCTGCCCCCGGGGAATAATTTTAGGTACATGCAAGTGAGGGCGTTTACGAGGCAACAGGTGAGGGAATTTCCACTGCTCCCGACACAGGGGATCCAAGATAGAGTGATTTCCGGGGTATGGGTCAGGGAGGGCAAAGTGTCCGAAATATATCAGGAGATGAGAGATGAGGGGGAGGCGCTGGTAGAGGAGCTGAAGGGAAAATGGGAAGAAGAGCTGGGGGAGGAGATTGAGGAGGGGCTGTGGGTTGATGCCCTAAGTAGGGTAAATTCCTCGTCCTCGTGCGCCAGGCTTAGCCTGATACAATTTAAGGTTCTACACAGAGCACATATGACGGGAGCAAGACTGAGCAGGTTCTTCGGAGTGGAGGACAGGTGCGGGAGGTGCTTGGGAAGCCCGGCGAACCATACACACATGTTCTGGTCGTGTCCGGAACTGGATGAGTACTGGAGGGAAGTGGCAAAGGTGATCTCAAAGGTGGTGACGGTCCGGGTCAAGCCAGGCTGGGGGTTAGCTATATTCGGGGTAGCAGAAGAGCCGGGAGTGCAGGAGGCGAAAGAGGCCGATATTCTGGCCTTTGCGTCCCTGTTAGCCCAGCGAAGGATCTTACTCATGTGGAAGGAAGCGAAATCCCCCGGCGTGGAGGCCTGGATAAACGATATGGCAGGGTTCATAAAACTAGAACGAATGAAATTTGCGCTGAGAGGATCGGCTCAGGGGTTCTCCAGGCGGTGGCAACCGTCCCTTGACTATCTTTTGTTACTTTGTTAGTTCACTATTTTATTTAAATAATGTTATTTATCAGTTATTGTGCTATTTTTATGTTGATTTGTAAAGTGGAAAAATTCTGTTTGAAAACTTTAATAAAATATATATTTTTTTTAAAAAGAGATCATGAAGGAGGTTAGTAGATGGGACACAGAGCAAATGATGCTAAAGGGGCCAAGTACAGATAGACTACAAGACCACTTTTCCTCAATGTTTCCAGATTCCAGATCACCCCCAAAGCTGATATGTGCTCTTGACACTACTTTGCACAACATCCCTGTCCTTAAAAAAACATGCAACTCGATATGAGAAAAGTATGGGATATCAGCTAGTATTGATTAATTCTGTTGACAGTTTGACATTCATAGTACACAAGTCAGTGAATGATGAATCCCATCCAGATCCTCTTCTGCCTCCACATTTACTAACATACTCGAGACATGTTTGCTGTTCCAGATCCACGATACATTATTTACCTCTATCTGCATTAAAACCCATCTACCATGTCTTAGTGAATGAGCTTAACTGGGTCAGATGTTTTTCAGTGCCGTATATCCTGCTTGTTATAGTTGTCACCTTGTCACATGGTTTTACTTGTCAGAAAATGTTTTATTACAAGTACAACTCTCCTCCAAGTAATTTATAAATGAGTGTGAATATAAATGGTACCAAAAAATAAATCCTTTCAGAACTCGTAATATGTAGAACACTTCTGCACAACCAATTGCTACTTCAAATTAAAACTACCAGAACACAAGATTCATTTTTACTGATTCTGTCCAACTACCAAAGACTATTACCATCAAAGGTTTCTAGAACAGCAACAACTACAGCACCTTGATAATAATTACATTGAGAGTTGGAAGAATTAGCATTTATCAATTCCTGATTGCTGCAACAACGGAGTAACTTGCTGGGCCATTTCAAAGGGCAGTTAAGGGTCAATTAATTTGATACAAAGCTGGAGTAACACAGGTCAGACCAGGTATAGAATCACAGAATTTACAGTCCAGAAGGAGGCCATTCAGCCGATCGAGTCTGCACCAGCCCTTGGAAAGAACACCCCACTTAAGTCCACGCCTCCACTCTATTCCCATAACTCTGTAACCCCACCGAACCTTTTTAGACACCAAGGGCAATTTATCATGGCCAATCCACCTAACCTGCACATTTTTAGACTGTGGGAGGAAACCGGAGGAAACCCACGCACACATGGGGACAATGTGCAAACTGCACACAGACAGTGACCCCAAACCAGGAATCGAACCTGGGACCCTGGAGCTGTGAAGCAACTGTGCTAACTACTGTGCTACCTTGCTGCCCAAGGTGACAAGTTTTCTTCTTTGAATTGTTCATTAATGCCATCCTTAATAATAAGTACATGCTGTTAGCACACTCTACCAAAACATGGACTACAATATAAAAAGCAACAATATTCACAAACTGAGCATTTTCCACTCAGTACTACTATAGCCTCCTGTTCCCAAGCCAGTTTCAAAATAATCCCAACTTTCTGTTACCATCATATGCCTTATCCGTCTTTAAAAGTATCACATACACCTTCTCAAAATCCAAATAAGTTTGTCAGTGGCTAGCGCTCCTCAAATAATTCTGAATGAATGAGGAGCAATGAGCTCACGCTGAATATTTGTTGCGGTTCCACACTCTTTAGATGGAACAATGATAGCACTGTTCATGCACCCGATTCCATGTTAAGATGTCCACTTTTTGCTTCTTTTAAATACGAGGATAACATTAGTTTTTTCTAATACTCCAGTCATTGTTCCTGGCTTTCACTTATTTGAGGAGACCTACGGCTGCTGCCAAGTGGTGAGCAGTCACACACATGGTGGTTCCCACCAGGGTACTTTGTTTTTTGGCACTTTTCACCCAGTTCTTGGGTGATGTTTGGGGGAAACTTGAGTAGTTCAATGGGATAGGGTCCCCACATAAAAGTAATGCCCAACAAGTATAACACAAGGTAAGAATTGGGCAAATAACCGTCTCCGGACTCAGGAGCTCCTTCAGCCGTTGGTGGAGAAAATGGCGGAGGCTCCTGCTGAATCTTTGGCCACTCTGTGGACGGCCGAGGTGATGGTAAGCTTCCTGGTGGAGGAATTTAAGAAGCCGCGGCAGGTGGTCTGTGGACGGCAGAGGTGATGGTAAGCTTCCTGGTGGAGGAATTTAAGAAGCCGCGGCAGGTGGTCGCTGAGGATGTGGAGAAGGCCCCTATCCGTGCAGCCTTGGAGAAGATAGATCGGAAGGTAAAGGAGCAAGATGTGGTGATTCAAGGGGTAGAGGTGGCCCCCTTGGACCAGAGTTACTGGATTGTTTCCTGGAAGCAGTTATGGCAGTGCTAGCTGATGGGCATAAAGCATTGAAGGCCAAGGTGGATGATCTGGAAAGCCGCTCCAGATGGCAAAATATGAGAATCGCTGTGCTGCCGGAGGGTCTGGAAGACCCGCATCCTACAGACTATATGTCCAAGATGTTTGGGAAGATGGTGGGGGAGGGGGGGCTTGCTTTCCCTCCTGAATTTACCGGGCCCATTGGTCGCTCAGGCAGAAATCCCAATTTGGGGAACCACAACGAGCAATCATCGTCAGGTTCTACAGTTACCAAGAGAACAAAGAACAAAGAACAAAGAAATGTACAGCACAGGAACAGGCCCTTCGGCCCTCCAAGCCCGTGCCGACCATACTGCCCGACTAAACTACAATCTTCTACACTTCCTGGGTCCGTATCCTTCTATTCCCATCCTATTCATATATTTGTCAAGATGCCCCTTAAATGTCCCTATCGTCCCTGCCTCCACTACCTCCTCCGGTAGTGAGTTCCAGGCACCCACTACCCTCTGCGTAAAAAACTTGCCTCGTACATCTACTCTAAACTTTGCCCCTCTCACCTTAAACCTATGCCCCCTAGTAATTGACCCCTCTACCCTGGGGAAAAGCCTCTGACTATCCACTCTGTCTATGCCCCTCATAATTTTGTATACCTCTATCAGGTCGCCCCTCAACCTCCTTCGTTCCAGTGAGAACAAACCGAGTTTATTCAATCGCTCCTCATAGCTTATGCCCTCCATACCAGGCAACATTCTGGTAAATCTCTTCTGCACCCTCTCTAAAGCCTCCACATCCTTCTGGTAGTGTGGCGACCAGAATTGAACACTATACTCCAAGTGTGGCCTAACTAAGGTTCTATACAGCTGCAACATGACTTGCCAATTCTTATACTCAATGCCCCGGCCAATGAAGGCAAGCATGCCGTATGCCTTCTTGACTACCTTCTCCACCTGTGTAGCCCCTTTCAGTGATCTGTGGACCTGTACTCCTAGATCTCTTTGACTTTCAATACTCTTGAGGGTTCTACCATTCACTGTATATTCCCTACCTGCATTAGCCCTTCCAAAATGCATTACCTCACATTTGTCCAGGTTAAACTCCATCTGCCATCTCTCCGCCCAAGTCTCCAGACAATCTAAATCCTGCTGTATCCTCAGACAGTCCTCATCGCTATCCGCAATTCCACCAACCTTTGTGTCGTCTGCAAACTTACTAATCAGACCAGTTACATTTTCCTCCAAATCATTTATATATACTACAAAGAGCAAAGGTCCCAGCACTGATCCCTGTGGAACACCACTGGTCACAGCCCTCCAATTAGAAAAGCATCCCTCCATTGCTACCCTCTGCCTTCTATGGCCTAGCCAGTTCTGTATCCACCTTGCCAGTTCACCCCTGATCCCGTGTGACTTCACCTTTTGTACTAGTCTACCATGAGGGACCTTGTCAAAGGCCTTACTGAAGTCCATATAGACAACATCTACTGCCCTACCTGCATCAATCATCTTAGAAAGAACAGGTCCTGAGGTGGGCAAAAGTCCATCAGACTATATAGATGGGAGGGTCACGCCATGAGGATATATCAAGACGTGGGAGTAGAACCAGCTAGAAGGTGTGTGCCGTTCTACAAGGCCATGGCCATGTTGTACAAAAGTAACGTGCGATTCGGGATAGTATACTCTGCATGTCTGAGTGACTTTTAAAGAGAAAGTCTATTATTTTGTGGCGCCGTAAGATGTGGACGAGTTCATAAAGAAGCATGGGCTGGAGACAAATTAATTGTTAATTGCTCAGTGTATTTGTATCTATATTGCAAGGTTCATGTATTGTGGGTGAGGCATTTGCTGGGTGGTGGGGTTGTTTTTTGGGCATGCTTGGAGTTTGTATTTTGAGGGTTGCATGAGCGATGGGTGTTGGTTTTCTTTTATCCTCATGTTTTTGTATTAAAGTTGGATGTGGGCAGGGGAATGGTTGCCGGTGTGATTATTTTTCTGATTTACTGAGCGGGGGTCATCCCGCTAACTGTACAGTTAGTTAACGGGAGCAGAAGAGTGGGGGTATCTGCTTCTCATTACTTTAGGGATTTTTTTTTTTAAAGTAATGTTTTGTTTGGGGTTGGGGGGCAGGGGTTTTGGTTCTTCCTTTGGCTGTTTATTGGGGTGGTTCTGCTGGGAGACGGGGGGGGGGGGGGGGACTGCTGACGGTGAATAACTGTCTTTGTTCTAGTCTTATTGGCTGGGCCTGATATCGGCACTTGCGGAGTTGCTGCTGGAAACCACACATGATGGGAATGGCTGACTTGGGATCTTTTGGAGGTGGGGCGTTATTTTGGATCATGCTCCACATTTTGTGGACCTGGAGCCGGGCTCCTCTCAAGATTGGACACGGCATTGCTAGCGCACAAGGGATTGTGAGCTACATCCTCCGCCATGAGAGAGTACATGGAGTTCAACAGAACAAGGCGGCTTAGCCTTCCACTCTGTGGGAAGCTCTGACGGTGGTCATTAGAGAGATAATCTCCTACAAGGCACATAAAGACAAAGCTGGAAGGGTGGAGAGACAGAGGCTGGTGGACTCCATCCTCGAGGTGGACCACCAATACTCGACTGCACCAGCACCAGAGTTGTTGGCACTTATTAATAAATTGCAGACAGAATTTGAACTGCTCTCGACGAGCAAGGCGGGGAACCAGCTGCAACGCTTGAGGGGAACATTTTATGAATATGGGGTGAATGCCAGACATATTTTAGCACACCAGCTGAGGCGGCAGGCTGCTTCCCAGGATATAGTTCCCAGGACTTGGGTAGTGGGTTGGTTTCTGCCCCCAGGAATGGTTAATGCGGCATTTGAAGCCTTTTATCAAGAGCTATACAAGTCAGGGCCTCCAGGGAGAGATTGCCAATGATGCAGTTTTTGTGCAGATCGTCTTTCCCAGTGGTGGAGCAAGAGAGAAGAGAGAAGTTGGGAGTCGATGATGGGACCAGAGGAGGTTATGAAGTATGTTGGATTAATGCTGGTGGGTAAAGCTCTGGTTCCGGATGGGTTCGCTATCGAATTCTATAAAACGTTACGGGATATGTTCAATGATCCTTTATCCCAGGGGACGATTTCCCTGATCCTGAAGGATAAGAATCCTACGGACATACAAACCCATTTTGTTGTTCAGCACTGGCGCTAAGCAGTTCGTGAAGGTGTTGGCAATGCATTTGGAGCCCTGCCTACTAGGGATGATTTCAGAGAAGCAGGCTGGTTTTGTGAAGAGCCAGCAGTTATCAGCCAACATATAGTGATTGTTAAACGTAAGTTTATCCCCCACCCAGTGCCCGAGCCATTATCACAATAGATGCTGAAAAAGCATTTGATAGGGTTGAGTACTTATTTAAAATTCTTGTGAGTTTTGGCTTTGGGCCAAAATTTACAAAACAGATGTTCTCTTTTGTACAGGGCCCCACTGCAAGTGTGCATACGAATGCCCCAGGTTTAGGTTACTTTCAATTGAACAGGGGCACAAGGCAGGGTTGTCCATTGTCTCCACTTTTGTTTGCCTTAGCAATCACGCATCTGCCCACTGCATTGAGGTCAGCCATTTGATGGAGAGGGATAGAACAGTTGGGGAGGAGAGGAGAGTATAGGGTGTCTTCATATACGGATGATCTGCTTCTCGATCATGGACCACTCTCCAATGTAGAGGAGATAATGAAGGTACTTGGGAATTTTGTCTCCTTCTCGGGATGTAAGCTGAATCTGGACAAAAGTGAATACATTCCAGTGAACCCCCCAGTGAGGGGTGCTGATCTGGGGAAGTTGCCGTTTCGCCTGGTCAGGATTAGCTTCTATTATCTGGGAATCCGAGTGGCCCACGATTGGACCTCGCATCACACGCTTCACTCGTCTGGTGAATGGGGTTAAGGCCGACTTGAAAAAGTGGGACAACCTCCCTCTAACCTTGGCGTGCACACTATAAAAATGAACGTCCTGCCGAGGTTTTTGTTTCAGTGCATCCCGGTCCTTCTCCCAAATTTTTCTTTGGTAGGGTCAACAAAATGGTATCCTCCTTTATTTGGGTGGGCAGTACCCCATGGATTCGTTGGACGTTTCTACAGAGAGAGGTAGCAGAGGGGCTTGGCGTTACCCAATTTATTATTTTATTACTGCGCTGCAAATATTACGGATACAGATTCTATATTGGGGTGGATGGAGGTGGACCCCTGCAGAGGTTAGAGTTTGAAGGCCCCGGTTGCTGCCCTCCTTCAGTTTTCCCCTGCGAAGTTTACCTCGAGCCTGGTAGTAGTGGCCACTATGAGAATTTGGAGGCAGTTTAGGCAGCATTTTAAGCTGGGCTCCAAGTCAATGTTGGCCCCTGTTTGCAGGAACCATTTGTTTGTGCCGTCTGGCTTGGACTTGTTGTTCAGGACATGAGGGAGGGAGGAGGTTGGAGAGGTTTGGGGACATGTTTATTGAAGGGAGGCTCGCTGGTATTGAGGAATTATTGGAGATGTTCTAGCTTCCGAAATTAAATGTTTTTAGATATTTGCAGGTTCATGATTTTTTTTTGCGCAATGAGATTCCTTCATTTCCCCTGGAACTGTCGCCCTCGCTCTTGGATAGGGTCCTGTCTCTGGCCGAGTTGGGTGAAGGGAGGATTTCAGATATCTATGGCTGGTTCTTGTCGACGGAGCAGGCTTCGTTAGAGGAAGTAAAGAAAAAGTGGGAGGGTGAATTGTGTCTGGTTTCTGATGGGGGGCTCTTCAGAGTGAACTCCCACCTCCTCTTGTGCTAGGCTCAACTTGATCCAGTTCAAGGTGGTGCACAGGGCACACTTGACCAGGGTGTGGATGAGTGGTTTCTTCTCAGGGGTGGAGGATAGCTGCAAATGTTGCGCTAGGGGACCGGCGAATCATATGCACATATTCTGGTCTTGCCCTAAACGTGTGAGCGTCTGGTCTCATTTGTCAACACCATGTCAGGGATTCTGGGGATTCAGTTGGAGACGTGTCTGTTGGTGGCTATTTCTGGATACTGGACTCACTGGTGCTACAGACCAGGGTGAAGGCAAGCGTCCTCGCCTTCGCTCGTTGATAGCCCAGACGAGAGTTCTGCTCGGATGGAGGTCCCTGGTACCATCCAGTGCCTCGGCCTGGCTGAGCGATCGAATGGAATTTTTGTATCCGGAGAAGGTTAAGTACACCACGAGGGGGGGGTCGGTGGAAGGGTTCTACATAAGGTGGCAGCCTTTAATTTCCTTTTTCAGGGAGTTGGTTACCGTCAGTTGCTAGGGGGTTATGATTTTTTGTTTTGTTTGTGTATGGGAGAGTTGGGATTGGTGGAATGGGGAAAAAAAAAAAAGAGTTAGATGTGGGTCGGTTTATTTTGAAATGGCATTTGCTGTATGTTGCTTTATTTTTCATTATACAAGGTAAAACATACATATATTTGAGGATTCTAGGGTGTGCCCCATCTGATGTTAAACATTTTAAATTAGTTTCTTTATAGTGCATTTTGTACAGTAGGTTTGCCATAAATCAGATCCCACAAGCAAACTTGGAGATGTGGCTGATATCAATTGACTGCAACAGGACAGCACGGTAACCTTGTGGATAGCACAATTGCTTCACAGCTCCAGGGTCCCAGGTTCGATTCTGGCTTGGGTCACTGTCTGTGCGGAGTCTGCACATCCTCCCAGTGTGTGCGTGGGTTTCCTCCGGGTGCTCCGGTTTCCTCCCACAGTCCAAAGATGTGCGGGTTAGGTGAATTGGCCATGATAAATTGCCCTTAGTGTCCAAAATTGCCCTTAGTGTTGGGTGGGGTTACTGGGTTATGGGGATGGGGTGGCGATGTTGACCTTGGGTGGGGTGCTCTTTCCAGGAGCCGGTGCAGACTCGATGGGCCGAATGGCCTCCTTCTGCACTGTAAATTCTATGATAATCTATGATGACAGAGACAAGCTAGCAGAATGGGCTGACAAGTGGATGGAATTTAATACAGAGAAGTGAGGTGATGTACTTTGGCAGGAGGAGGACCGGGCTTACCGAGAGAGCTGTTAACAAAGTGTATGGAAACTTGGGCTTCATAAATAGTGCTTAGAGTATAAAAGTGGGGCAGTTATGCCAAATCTGTATAAAGCTCTGGGTATAATAATAATCTTTATTAGTGTCACAAGTAGGCTTACATCAACACTGCAATGATATTACTGTGAAAATCCCCTAGTCGCCACATTCTGCGTACACTGAGGGAGAATTCAGAATGTCAAACTCACCTAACAAGCACATCTTTTGAGACTTGTGGGAGGAAACCGTAACACCTGGAGGGAACCCACAGGCCACAACTACATCCAATTCTGGTCACCACACTTTAGGATGTGAGGGTCCTTCAGAGGCTGCAGAGAAGATTTACCAGAATGGTACCAGGGGTGAGGGAATTTAGCTACAAGATTAGGTAGGATAAGCTGGGATTCTTCTCCTTGGAGTAAAGGAGATCAAGGGGAGAACTGATAGAAGTGTAGAAGATCATGACAGGTTTAGATAAGGTAGACAATGAAAAGCTGCTCCCAGCAAATGATGCTACAAGGACTAGGGTACACAAATATAAAGTTTTCGGCCAGAAGAACAAGGGGAAGAATTTTTTTTAATGCAGCAATTGGTAATGACCTATAACTTGCTGCCTACAAAGGTGGTGGAAGCAGAGACGATCAACGATTTATAAAGGAAATCAGATGGGCAATTGAGAAAGATAAACTTACAGGTCTAGGGTGTGGGGTATTGTGATTGACTGGGTTGCTCTACAAAGAGCCAGGATGAAGTCAACTGGCCGAATGACCACCTCCTTTGCGGTAATAATCTGTTATTGTCACAAGTAGGCTTACATTAACACTGCAATGAAGTTACTATGAAAAGCCCCTAGTCACCACATTCCGGCGCCTGTTCAGGTACACAGAGGGAGAATTCAGAATGTCCAAATTACCCAACAGCACGTCTTTCAGGACTTGTGGTAGGAAACTGGAGCACCTGGAGGAAACCCACGCAGACACAGGGAGAATGTGCAGACTCTGCACAGACAGTGACCCAAGCTGGGAATCGAACCTGGGACCCTGGCGCTGTGAAGCAACAGTGCTAACCACAGTCGCCGTGCCGCCCAACACTAACTCATGGTAAAGGACACCACTAATCTGCATCAATTCAGGTAAATCCTCATGCATATTTCATAGATTGAATACTTTTGCTGAAATTTCATTGCAGGATGATTTTTAAAAAAAAATATATAAACTAGTTATGAAAGGTCTAACTTGAAATTAGGACTACCAACTGACAACGGTCACTGATCCAATGACAGAAACCATTGGGGGAAAAAAACAGCCACTAGATACACACAGGTGCACACATTTTACAAAACAGCTCCAATACAGGCTTCCTGTGGGTGAAAGCTCAATCCACTGAGCATGTGATGACACATGAATGCAATCATTGGCTCAGTCAAGGAGTCAATACTCCCACAGTCACTGATCTATTAAATGAACTGGTTTCGGTCTAGCTGGCCAATATCATTTGTCTTGTTAACATGATGCACGATAAAGCTAAGACCAAGTGCACTGCATTTCCTCATTCCCTTGTACTATGCATTACCAAAGCAGAGCTAAAGCCAAGGCAGAATAATATTAGTGAGTCTCCTGTATTGATGGCTTATTAATAAAATCAGTGGGACTGTTTTTCTGTGTGTCAACAAAGCAGTTAAAGTAACAGGACTTAAATAAATCAGCATCGCACAAAGTTTTGCAACATGTTAGCACAGAAGCAAACAGATCTGATGGACCTGGACAGTCTAAAATGTAATGCGGCCGTACAAAATTAAGAGGATCATTATAACACTATACACAAAGTATTTCAGAGGTCAAATTACCCCAGTGTACTAAAAGCAGTAAGAGCAGAAAAACAACTGGCGAAGCGCAAGCAAAAAAAAATGACAGCACTTTTCACAATAGACAGACTTGATGAATGTTACTCAGGAGACCAAATAATAAAACCCCTCTGTTGAAAAACAGAAATTTAGAGTTACAGAGTTTTGTGTCTTTACTTATAAAGCACAATAAAACCACTTAATAAAAGTGGAGAGTACTGTGTCATTATCCCGAAGGCCAAGTGGAATTATCCACTAAAGATTAAAGGTACAATATCGAGAGGACTTGTATCCCACTGAATTCAATGCTCTGCTTCACCTTAGGGACAGAATTTGAAAGCAGCTCCAACTGATGGAAACTGACTAAGGCTCCAATGGGAAATGAGTAAGGAACTATGTCAGTCCAACTCTCAGCGAGCTGCACAATACACCCACAATTTGACACCTAATTAGCAGCTGCATTCAGATAGGCCGTTCAGACAGCTGGTTCAGCACTGGAAATATCACACTGTTGCAGTAGTCTCTTCAACTTGTACTATTCATGACAAGAAATTTGATTGGTGATATTGGGTACTAAATGTAAATAAGCAAAAACAAATTGTGTTCTTTCTCGGTGTTGCTGAGAAGGTAAGCCATTTATTGCCCATTCCTAAGTACCCTAGGAAGGTGATGATGTGAGTTTGGTCATTTTAGACAGCAGTTAAGAGTCAACCAGGTTGATGTGGGACTGAAGTGATAGATATACCAGACGGATAAGGATAACAGGTTTCCTTTGGTAAACCAGCTAGTTTTAACAACAATCCAAAAGAATCAATCGCTTTTTACTGAAACGGATTGTTTGATGTATAAACTGAATTTAAATTCTCAAACTGCCATAGAATTCCTACAGTGTAGAAGGAGGCTATTCAGCCCTTCAAGTCTAGGGCAGCACGGTGGTGCAGTGGTTAGCACTGCTGCCTCATGGTGCTGAGGTCCCAGGTTTGATCCCGGCTCTGGGTCACTGTCCGTGTGATGTTTGCACATTCTCCCCACTGTTTGCATTGGTTTTGCCCCACAATCCAAAGATGTGCAGGGTAGGTAGATTGGCCACGCTAAATTGGCCCTTAATTGGAAAAAATGAATTGGGTACTCTAAATTTTTTTTTTTTAAAGTCTGCACCGACCCTCTGAAAGAGCACCCTATCTAGGGCCACTTCCCTGCATTTTTCCCCTAACCCCATAAACCCTGCCTAACCTGCACATCTTTAGACTCTGGGGGAGGGGGGTGGGGGTGGAAATGGGACCACCAAGAGGAAACCCACACAGACACGGGGAGAATGTGCAAACTTTACACAGTCACCCAAGGCTGGAATTGAACCCGGGTCCCTGGCACTGTCAGACAGCAGTGCTAACCACTGTGCCATGGAAGGATCTGAACTCTCATTCCCTGGATTTTTAGGCCATGCTTCTGGACCACTATGTTCTTGCGTAACCTATTGCTCACCTTAATCTATTACTTTAGAGAAATAATTGTCAGACCTTTGATTCAATAAGAACAGTTCTGGCCCACTGCAGTGTTACACAGTCAGTTCCCAAAGCACAGATCCAGTACAGCCATAAACAATGTAAACCTGTTCGATTCACTGAGCATATCCTTCAGGAAGACCAGATATTCACTCATGCCTTCAGGTGCAAGAGTATTTTGAAATTCATCAGACAACATATTTGGTACATCTTAACTACTTTATAAATAAGTGATCCATGCATAGCACGATTCAGTCCCTTTGCAAAACAACCTGAAGCATTCTTCAGAGGTTGCTCACAAACATCCACCCTTTCAAACAGCTTTAGCCACAGCGCATATAAAAGAGAAAGGAACAAAACTTCCAAAAGGTTCAACTTTGAAGATTCACACTGTAAACTTCCCAATCTCCAGATACTGTCTCCCCTTCAAAACTGTCATCACCCCTCCTTACAAACCCATCCAGATTCCTCTGTCCTTGCAACTATCATCCTTTCTTCCAAAGTCTTACAACATTGACTCTCAAATCTGTGCCCTGAATTTTGCCTCTCAAATCTATGCCCTTTTTCCTGCGACTTCATGCTTAAATCTATCAAAATTAGTTTCTGCACCTGCCACAACATTTAATGAAAGTCACGTATGGCATTTTAAAAAAAAACTGTGACCATATTGCATTATCCCTCTCAATCTCACAACAATCTTTGTAGGATCAACAAAATATCCCCCAAAGACTGCTTCTCTGCTTGCAGTACTGCCCATGTTTGGTTCCATTTTAACCATTTACAGCATCTACAGTAATGTTTCTCTTTCTGTACCTGAGCCATTGCTCTCTGGATTCCCCAGGATCTGTCCTGGTCTCATCTAGTCACAGCTCTTTGGCAATATTATTTGTGGTCAGGGGATTGGATTCCACACATGTTGACAATACCAGCAACACTTCTACACCATCTCCCAACCTCCCCATTCCCTCTGTACTATCAAGACTGCTTGATCAACATTCACTCTTGAATAGGTCACAATTTCCTCCATTTAAATATAGGAAATACCAAAAACATAATCTTCAATTCCTGCCACAAACTCCTCACCCTCACATTCTCTTTCCAGTCACTGCCTTGGTTTAAGTTAGCGTGTTTGTAACCTCAGCATCCTATTGGACACAATACGGAGCTTCCAACCTTGTACCTCTGCATCACGACCACCTCTATCTTAGACCATCTGCTGCTGAAAAGCTTAACACATGCCTAGTGTCAAGTGAGAGTACCTTTAAGAAATGGGTGTTTATAAATGGGTGTGTATATAAATACCTGTAGTGAGTGTATCTTTAAGAAATGGGTGTTTATTACTGCAGTGATGTCAGAGTGGGTGGAGCTGGCTGTCTGTCAGCTTTTTACTTTTTGCTGCAAGGTGGGTTTGATTTCATTTTAGTTTTGGAGAAGTTGAAATCACAGCAGGGTGTGTATGAATCTCTGCAAGCTTATGAATGTTCATTTGGGGATTTCAATGTGGTAACTGGCCTCAGTAGTGAAGTTAAGCCTGATGTCTTTCTGTAAAAAGGTGTTTTTAAGTCTTATGGATGTTAAAAGGAAAGCTTAAAGGATTACTTAGTGTTGTATTCTTTGGGGGTTGTATTTGAATTAATGTTTGCTAAGATGGTCACTGTATGTTTTAAAAAGGTTAACGCGAGTTCATAGAATAAACATTGTTTTGCTTTAAAAAATACTTTTTCATTTCTGCTGTACCATACCTGTAGAGTGGGCCGTGTGCTCCCCATACCACAATCTATTAAACGTGGGGGTCAGGTGAACGCCATGATACACTTTGGGGTTCTCTAAACCCTGGCCCATAACACTAGACAACTTTTTCAATGCTCTCCTACTGACCTCCCACCCTCCACCAAATATCAGCTGCCACATTCTATCACATAATAAGATCCATTCATGTGTCAGCATTGTCCTTACTAACCTACAGAGACATTCAATCTTCCAATAATGCCAATTAAACATTTTCATGATCCTGTTTAAATAAATAGGACTGGCTCACACACCCAATTACTATGCAACAACCTTGGCTGGAAATGAGCATGTTGTTCCATGCCATGATTGTACTTGTCCAAAATTTCATTGGGTATGAAACTGTACCCCAAAAAGGAGTTAGACGAGGAGGAAAATTAGCAAAGAAACGTTTTGAGAAACATTCCAGCAGAATCTTAAAATAGCCTAAAGTCCAAGGCAACCAACCAACTTTGAATTTAATGTTCGGGTATTGGCCCTAAGTTTCCAAATTTGTACACTGGCTCTGAACTTAACATCACTCTGTTCTGAGATTGGAACACAGACTACAAGACCACTTAAAATATTCTACATCATTTGTATGAACAAACTAGAGTTTCCTCAATAGTTTTTTTTTATAAAGTGCACTCATTGTTCTTTTCTTCATTCACCAAAGCTGTGGCAATGAAGAAACTAGCCTCAATCCAAGGATAGAGGGTATAAAAAGTCAACTAGAGTTCCAATCCACATTACTACCCAAGGACATCTGGCAGAGAGTTTGCACGCTAGATAGCAGGCAAGAGGAAAACTATTCTTAATTGGGATGTCAGCTACAGTAAGAATGGTAACATACTCTCCTCAGTCATAAGTTTCTGGGTTCAAGTATTTGTCCAGGACTTGAGCACACAAAAAAAAATTCAAGACTGATACTCTAGCAACACTGAGGTAGTGGTTGTACTGCGGGAGGTGTTGTCATTCAGAAGAGAGGTTAAACTAAGAACATAAGAACATAAGAACTAGGAGCAGGAGTAGGCCACCTGGCCCCTCGAGCCTGCTCCGCCATTCAATGAGATCATGGCTGATCTTTGTGGACTCAGCTCCACTCTCCGGCCCGTACAGCATATCCCCAAATCCCTTTATTCTTTAGAAAGGTATCTATCTTTTTCTTAAAAACGTTTAAAGAAGGAGCCTCAACTGCTTCACTGGGCAAGGAATTCCAGAGATTCACAACCTTTTGCGTGAAGAAGTTCCTCCTAAACTCGGTCCTAAATCTACTTCCCCTTATTTTGAGGCTATGCCCCCTAGTTCTGCTTTCCCCGACCAGTGGAAACAACCTGCCCACATCTATCCTATCTATTCCCTTCATAATTTTATATGTTTCAATAAGATCCCCCCACATCCTTCTAAACTCCAATGAGTACAGTCCCAGTCTACTCAACCTCTCGTCATAATCTAATCCCCTCAACTCTGGGATCAACCGAGTGAATCGCCTCTGCACTCCCTCCAGTGCCAATGTCATTTCTCAGGCAAGGAGACCAAAACTGAACACAATACTCCAGATGTGGCCTCACCAACACCTTATACAATTGCAGCATAACCTCCCTAGTCTTGAACTCCATCCCTCTAGCAATGAAAGACAAAACTCGATTAGCCTTCTTAATCACCTGGTGCACCTGCACACCAACTTTTTGCGACTCGTGCACCAGCACACCCTGGTCCCTCTGCACAGCAGCATGTTTTAACATCTTACCGTTTAAATAATAATCCATTCTGCTGTTATTCCTCCCAAAATGGATAGCCTCACGCTTGGCAACATTGAATTCCATCTGCCAGACCCTAGCCCATTCACCTAACCTATCCAAATCCTTATGCAGACTTCCGGTATCCTCTGCACTTTTTGCTTTTACCACTCATCTTAGTGTCGTCTGCAAACTTTGCCACATTGCACTTGGTCCCCAACTCCAAATCATTTATGTAAATTGTGAACAACTGCGGGCCCAACACTGATCCTTGAGGGACCCCACTAGTTACAGGTTGCCAACCAGAGAAACTCCCATTTATCCCCACTCTCTGCTTTCTGTTAGTTAACCAATCCTCTACCCATGCTCCCACTTTACCCTCAATGCCATGCATCTTTAGTTTATGCAGCAACCTTTTGTGTGGCACCTTGTCAAAAGCTTTCTGGAAATCCAGATATACCACATCCATTGGCTCCCCGTTATTTACTGCGCTGGTAACGTCCTCAAAAAATTCTACCAAATTAGTCAGACACGACCTACCCTTTATGAACCCATGCTGCGTCTGCCCAATGGGACAATTTCCCTCCAGGTGCCCCGCTATTTCCTCCTTAATGATAGATTCCAGCATTTTCCCTACAACCGAAGTTAAGCTAAGGCACAATCTCTGCCTTTTCAAGTGGAAATATAGATCGATGGCATTAGTTGTAAGAGCAGGGGAGTTATCCCCAGCGTCCTGGCCAATATTTATCCCTCGATCAACAGAAAAATAAATTTGGTCAACGTCACGGTGTTTGCGGGAGCTTGTTATGTGCAAACTGGCTGTCATGTTTCGCAGATTACAACAAATCAAAGAACAAAGAAATGTACAGCACAGGAACAGGCCCTTCGGCCCTCCAAGCCCGTGCCGACCATGCTGCCCGACTAAACTACAATCTTCTACACTTCCTGGGTCCGTATCCCTCTATTCCCACCCTATTCATGTATTTGTCAAGATGCCCCTTAAATGTCACTATCGTCCCTGCTTCCACCACCTCCTCCAGTAGCGAGTTCCAGGCACCCACTACCCTCTGCGTAAAAAACTTGCCTCGTACATCTACTCTAAACCTTGCCCCTCTCACCTTAAACCTATGCCCCCTAGTAATTGACCCATCTACCCTGGGGAAAAGCCTCTGACTATCCACTCTGTCTATGCCCCTCATAATTTTGTATACCTCTATCAGGTCTCCCCTCAACCTCCTTCGTTCTAGTGAGAACAAACCGAGTTTATTCAACCGCTCCTCATAGCTAATGCCCTCCATACCAGGCAACATTCTGGTAAATCTCTTCTGCACCCTCTAAAGCCTCCACATCCTTCTGGTAGTGTGGCGACCAGAATTGAACACTATACTCCAAGTGTGGCCTAACTAAGGTTCTATACAGCTGCAACATGACTTGCCAATTCTTATACTCAATAGCTACACTCCAAACGTATTTTGCTGGCTGTCAAGTGTTTTTGAGGCATGGTTGATCATAAATGCACAACATGAATGAAAGTATTTTTCTCTTTCCCCTCTCCCCATCCACCGAGATAGGCTGCAATACTCATTGGTGCCGGGTGGCAAGTCATGGCATGCTCAATTTTCTCTTTTTAGATCAACCCTGGACTCTTCTAACAGAGCAATTATGATTTTTTTGGAAAAATTACACACTGTGACACTTTGATGGGGAGGGCGGAAAGAGAAAAGAAGTTTGTCTCATGATACCAATGGTGTTATTACCAGTTCAAGGTTAACAAGGGCATATTCGGGGGACTCATTTCTTTTCCTTAACTTCTGACCTTCCAGCAGTATGCTGAGCAATTTCTCACACAAGAAGCACAAAACACATCAACCTGGCTCAATGGTACCACACTCGGCTGTGTCAGAACATATTGCATTTCAGCACATCACTTCAAAACTTCAGCACATAATCTAGAGTCTAGATAGATCAGTTCAGTTGAGCTGCATTGCCCATAGTGCCATATTTTGAATGGAACTTAAAAATAATATACCTTACATGCTTTGGCTGTAAAACAATCCTATGTCACTATTTGAAGCAAAGTTGGGAAATTTTTGCCCAGTGGCATAGAACATACAGTGCAGAAGGAGGCCATTCGGCCAATCGAGTCTGCACTGACCCACTTAAGCCCTCACTTCCACCCTATCCCCGTAACCCAATAATCCCTCCTAACCTTTTTGGTCACTCAGGGCAATTTATCATGGCCAATCCACCTAACCTGCACATCTTTGGACTGTGGGAGAAAACCGGAGCACCCGGAGGAAACCCACGCAGACACGGGGAGAACGTGCAGACTCTGCACAGACATTGACCCAGCAGGGAATCGAACCTGGGACCCTGGCGCTGTGAAACAACAGTGCTATCCACTTGTGCTACCGTGCTGCCCTGGACATTTATCCTTTGGTCTACAATTATACTTCAACCAACACCATGAAAACAGATTATTTCTCACATTTGCTGTTTACTCACAACCCTATGTGATGCTTTCACAACAATAAGTACACTTCAAAGCTAAATGCTGAAGAGTTTAAAATAGCCTAAGAACTTGAAAGTTGCTATAAAATGCAAGTTCTTTCTTTTTTCCCTTACATTCTGCCATGTATATATTGGGAGCCAATGTGGCCAAATACATATGAAGGATTTGTAAAACCAGCAAGATGTGTCTATAAAGAACTGAAGAAAATTAACCATGCATATGCAAATACAATTTAAAATCTTGCATTTAACACACACCCATGTTAAGACAAAAACATTATATCCAACGACTCGATACAATCAAAATCTAATTTCATTACTTAAATAAACTATCACGACAATAAACATCAGAAAACCACTCAAATTATTTGGTTTGCACTGCAATTTCTTCGAATCACATTTCTCCTTTTCACTCCAACCAAGACCCCCATTTGCCAGTTTTTTTAAGCTAATTCTTCGGACATTCCCTTCCTGAACTGAACAATCTGTCCTCAATAAAGGAACTTCATCCTTGAAACCCCACATTAACGACATTTCGACATGCTGAATTTTATTCTTGCTGCCTGCAACCCAGAGGTTTCTTTTTAGTCAAGACGTCTCTTTGGAAGTCAGGCCCTTCATCATTCAACCATCTCTATTGATCAAGATTCTGCCCTTTAGCATCTTGTTTTCTCAAATTTCATTGAGAACTGCTGAATTTTAATCTATCTGAATTTTTCCACTCCTTTTACCCACTCTCTTGAATTCGTAGTTCTCCATTCCCAAGTCTGTCTAACCCTGCTACAAAGGCTATCACTGTTTTATGATGTAACAGCCCAACTTCCAGAGGACAATTGCTAACCAACTCCCAATTCCTACCAGCCCACAACTCTACTACCAGTGCCAAAGTATTATTTTGGATCTTCGCCGTTCTTTCCCCCCCCCCTCCTTTTTAGCTTGCTCCTGTCGCACTGAATCAGTCTCTTACCCAGTCTCTATTCCCCATCTCCGCCATCTTGTCCAGTCTCCATATACCTTTCCATTTTTGTGAGCTTCCATTTTTCACTTGTCAGTCAGGCTTTTTGGCCTCAAAATCTTTGATTCAACATGAAAAGTATAGCTCTTCTACACTTCCATTCACTAACCAGACACTCCACCTCTTACTCAACTCTGATCCAACCAGACTAGCCTGCTGCGATCACACTCCTACATTGAAGAGTTCATTTTTTATATGGAGGAAGGTCATGGACATAAAAGAGGTGCTACCATGCAGGTCATATGGAAAACTCTCATCACAATCCTACTTCAGCCTCCACATTACACTGACCAATGTTAACACTATTCTTTCACTCAGATCCTCAGAACTTCATTGACTACACTTCTGATTTCCACCCATCCCTCACCATGATGTAGTATATTACTCTTCCTGGGTCAACCAATTGGCAACAGCTTTCTAAAGAAACCCAAATACCAAAGATTCCAAGCTATTTGGATTATACTTCTTCCCATTTTACTGGGCTAAAATTTCTATCACCCCCCTCCCCCAATGTCATACTTACCTGTAATGGCAACATCAGTTTCCATGCCACAGCTGAAAAATATATTTTCTTCAACCAAGGTGTCCCAGTCACCCATGATGACACGGCCATAAATTATGTCCGCAATTGCCAAGTTATCTCCCCGATGACAATGGCAAGGTTAATCCTGCCCTCAACTCCTATCCAACTAGTCCCTGCATCACATTCCACTATTTCTAGCATTTAAAATCTCTCCTTTACATTGAGGTGACTGACACAGATCAACCTAACGCCTCTGTTCTGTCCAGAAGTGTGTCCCTAACCTCATGAGTTGTCTGTCGATTTTCTCTCTCATTGCCACTCTGACCTCTGTCTTTAAACTCCTTGAAAATTTCAACTAAGGTCAACACAAGGTTCATTTGATTTATTCATTTTGTGCCAATTTTGATTCATTTAGTTCCTGGCATGCCTGAGCTCCACGTTACCATGTTGCTCAGTAAGAGGCTTGGGGTTTCTGCTCGGTTGTGCTGTTTTGTGGTATGCAATGTTCCACAAATTCATAGAACAACTACAGAGCTGAAGGAGGCTATTTGGACCATCGAGTCTGCACCGACCATCTGAAAGAGCACTCTACCTAAACCCTTGCCCGCAACCCCACCAACCTTTGGACACTAAGGGGCAATTTAGCATGGCCAATCCACCTAACCGGCACATCTTCGTACTGTGGGAGGAAATCGGAGCCCCCGGAGGAAAACCACAGACACAGAGAATGTGCAAACTCCACACAGTCACCCAAGACCGGAATTAAACCCGAATCCCTGGCACTGTGAGGCAGCAGTGCTAACCACGGTGCCACCGTGCCGCCCAAATTGCCCAAGTCAGCACAAAAGATGGCATAATTCCAAATGCAAATTACGGCCAATGCAAATCAAGATTCTGCTATCTTCTGCACTAGTTTAAAAAATGTTGAGCGAGAAGTTTGCTTGACTCAAACTGGCTATGCCCACAGATCAAATAATCCATCACTGCAAGTTTCCACTAATTCAGCTCATTTGCAGGCACTCAAGGAGGCTCTTAAAACTAAGCGGTTTGTTTTGGGGAAAGGACAATAGAAATGCTATTAAGCTCTGAATTTTTAAAAATACTAAGAAACTGTCCACTGTACCCTAACATAACTAGCAAACAGTTCTATTTTCTTAAATTATTTAAAGTCAGATTACGCAACAGATGGACTATACACTCCGATTAAAAACGCTCGTGATAAGAACCATTTTTAGCCATAATAATCAAACTGCATCAAGTTGCCACTCAAATAAATCAAGGAGTATTTTTATAAAGTAAAAACATTTCTTTAAAAATATTATACTCAAAAACATTGCCTAATGGTGATGGCTCATGGAAGATTTTGCATTCAGGAAATTAGTTTGAGAATAAGTCTGAGAAAAAAGAAAAATTCTCAAAAGTAATGCAATTTTGGCCATGATTTAAGCTCTGAACATCAACTGCACCCAAAGCTAAAACTTCTTTCCCTCTCAAGGTCAATTTCCCCTCCATTTTCCATTGATCCCGGATGTGTCTACTTTCTTTCTATGTGCCTCTTGCTGCCCAATCTTACACCATCAAACAACATTTCAGCACAAGCTTCATATGCTCCCCGATGTCATTTGTCAATGTTCTTATTTGGTTCCAACAATGTTTTTCCTTCAACTGTGTGATTATTACACAATTACTGTAGTAATAATCTTCAAAAACCATAAAATCTCATTTTCACTTGAGAAAAAAAAAAACCAAACTGCTAAAAAGATCACCATTAATCGATTTAAAATAAGTCAAATCTAGAGCCCTCTGAATGTTAAGGCAAAAAAGGGAAACTTATGCCAGATACAAAGAGCTGAACACTTCAGAAAGCCTTGATTGATACAGAAAGCGTATGGGTGAAATTAAAAGGGAAATTCGGAAGGCAAAGAGAGGGCACGGGAAGTGAATTCAAGAAAAATCCAAAAGAACAAGGAGATAACGAAGGGCCTATTAGGTACCAAAAAGGTAACTTACATGGGGAGGCAGAGGACATGGGAACACTTTGTGGTCAGCTTCATAAAGGAGGAAGCCAATGATGGTATCATAGTTAAGGAAAAATGTGAAATATTGAATGAGATAAATATTGTATGAGGGGAAGTATTCAAGCTTTTCGCCCCCACAACCCAAATCAAACGATTGCCTTGCCCAGGTGAAAAATATACCAGGTTGTTGAAAGAAGGGCGGGGGGGAAATTGTGGAGGTTCTGATTTTCATATTTCAACCCTCCCCGGCTACAGCAGTAATATCAGAGAATTAGAAGACTACCAACGTACAGCAGTAAAAGGGAGGAAGGAATAATGCAAGTAATTAAAAAAGCCAATTAGTTTAACTTCAGTTGTGGGCAAATTACTGAAATCAATTCTGAGGAACATGTGAACTTTCATTTAGTAAGGCATAAATTGCGGGCAGCACGGTGGCACAGTGGTTAGCATTGCTGCCTCGTGGTGCCGAGGTCCCAGGTTCGATCCAGGCTCTGGGTCACTGTCTGTGTGGAGTTTGCACATTCTCCCAGTGTTTGCATGGGTTTCGCCCCCACAACCCAAAGATCTGCAGGGTAGGTGGATTGGCCACTCTAAATTGCAGCTCAATGAGAAAAAATTAATTGGGTACTCTAAATTTTAAAAATAGCAAGGCATAATCAACGAAAGTCAGCATGAATTTGTTCATGGAAGGTGATATCTGACATGATTGAATTTTGAGAAGGTGACAAGTAGGGCCGATGAGGACAATGTGGTGAATGTGGGCCACATGGGTTTCAGCAAGGCAAAAAGGCTGTGTTTGCTGCCAACACCATGCATGCGCAGTTGTAAGCTGATGGTAGACCCAGGTTAATGGCCACCATCGCTATTGGAGCAATATGAAGCAGGGTGCATGTGTAGCCGCTAACTTAAAGGGGGGCAATGTGCAGCAGAGCTCAATCATGGTCATCATTGCCCACCAGCAGGAGATAAATATTGAATGAGGGGCAGTATTAAAGCTTTTCACCCCTACAACCCAAATCAATCGATTGCCACGCCCAGGTGAAATTACTATTCTGGTCTGACAGTGATGGACTTTGGAAACACCTTTTACAAGTGAGTTGAAGGAATAACACAGCCAACGTAAACCAAGAGAAATATTTGCCTCTTCTGAATTTCTATCCTGGACTGACTGGATTATGGAAATTCCTTTTAGAAGGGAAGGATTTGCAGGTGGGGCAGTCATGTTGATAAGTGTTGCTAAACTCTGTCTCACTATCCCAGTAATGTAAGTGGATTCCAGGTTGCTGCGAGTGCTAGATTATATTGCCTCTCCTCATTCGTCGCCCCCCACCCCACCTTCTGCCGAGTTTCAGGTTGCATGCTCCTGCAGTGACGGCATTCGATTTCAGCACATGCACAGGCCAGTGCAAGCATGCAAAGAGGAATTGGCGGAAATATTGCATGGCCAGATTGTGGCAGGACACAGTCAAAAAAATAAAAGCCCTTGAAATCCATGGGCAAGTGACAAAAATTAGATCCAAAATTGGCATAGTGGCAGGAAACAAAGGGTAATGGTTGACATTTTTTACAAATGGGTTGACTTAACCAAGGTGCACAAAATTGGAAAGGGTCTAGATAGAATAAATAGGAATGACTAATTTCCTAGCAGAGGCATCAAAACCAGGGGTGTAAATTCAAAGCAATTTGCAGGAATGGGGGAGGAAACAGTGTGGATCTGGGACTCGCTGTCTGAAAGGTGGTGGAAACTCTCATCACATTTAAACGGCATTTGTATTTCTACCTGAAGAGTTGTGACCTGCAGGACTACGAAACAAGTGCAGGAAGGTGAGATTAGGTTGGGTAGCTCTTTGTCAAACTGGCATGGACACAATGGCTGGATGGCCTCCTTTTGCCTTGTAGATTTTCTATGTTTCTACCAACAAGTGGCAAAGATGTGCAATATTTCTCAAATTCCCACTTGGTCTCCATTGTTCTTGCCTTCTTTTAACTTGCTGCTTGCTCCACAACCGCTACTCGCTAACTTTATAAAATTAATAAATCTAACTCCAGCATTGCCAAACCCCAAACTCAACCTCCAAATTAACTCTGCTGTAGACCCATGCTTTATATGCTCCCCACTGTCCTATTACACCTTTCATCATCTCCCTTTTGTTTTTGCAGACCAATGCAAGAAATGCGTTCATCACATTTATAGTATTACTCGAAAATTTATGTCACAGCAAAAGTAAAAATTTACAATGCACCAATAGAAAATACCTGACTTTTGAAATCATTTAAAAATTATTAAAAATGTAACGCTTGACTAACCTCTAACTGACCAGTGGGCAGCACGGTAGCATAGTGGTTAGCACAGTTGCTTCACAGCACCAGGGTCCCAGGTTTGATTCCCGGCTTGCGTCACTGTCTGTGTGGAGTCTGCACGTTCTCTCAGTGTGTGCGAGGGTTCCCTCTGGGTGCTCCGGTTTCCTCCCACAGTCCAAAGATGTGTGGATTAGGTGGATTGGCCATGCTAAATTGCCCTTAGTGTCCAAAAAATGTTAATTGGGGTTACTGGGTTAAGGGTTTGGGGTGGAGGAGGTGTGTGCTTTAGTGGGTGCTCTTTCCAAGAGCCGGTGCAGACGCGATGGGCTGGATGGCCTCCTTCTGCACTGTAAATTCTATGAAATCTATGACCTGCAGATTTAGCAGAGAACAATTAGCCTCTAATTAATTCAGAAAATCACAACAACGTCACACAGCAATACCTAACATGTTGCTGTCTTATGATGGGTATACTCTCTGACTTATGGCGAGAACTCCCATTGGAGATCGCTAGCAACCACATAAAGCATAGATTTCCTACAGTGCAGGAGGCCAGTCAGCCCATCGAATCTGCAACAACCCTCCGAAATAGCACCCTATCTAGGGCCACTCCCTGCCCTATCGCCATACCACCTTACCTACACCCCTTGGACACTAAGGGGCAATTTAGCATGTCCAATCCGCTATACCTGCACATCGTTGGACTGTGGGAGGAAACTGGAGCACATGGAGGAAACCCATGCAGACACAGAGAGAAAGTGTAAACAGACAGTCAGCCAAGGCCGGAACTGAACCTGGGTCCCTGGCGCTGTGAGGCAGCAGTGCTAACCACTGTGCTGCAAGTTAAAGACAATAAACAGCCAAATTGCCTCCTAAAACTCCAAATTTCAGTACTCAATTCAACCTAGAATTCTGCTGGATTTCAGTGACCCCGATGTTTTGGCCTCAAACGTTTGACAAGTTTCTACTAATATCCGTTTTAATTTACTTATTAATAATTTAAATGTATATATTGTCTTGCCATACTGTTTTCGCCTTAACTCGGTAGTGCTTTGTGTTTACCTTTACAGATAATATGAAATCCATCTCAAAACTGCACTTTCACATTTCTCTGCAGCCCCCATAATCCTAATCCCTTGTAAAATCACAAGTTAATTGGGAAAGGTAATTTGATCCAATGTGGTCATTAATCAGAAAAATTGTACAATGCAGTACCCGACTCTTTCTTTAATAATTCCAGGGTTGTGCCTCCACGACTGCACCAGATTATTTCAGGTATTATAATTGTGTCTGTAAAGATCACCTTCCCTGACATCTTTCCCAAATATGCCTTTAACTAATTTGAATTGGAGTTTATTGCTTAACTGTCATAATTAGTCTTGAAATAATATCCCAAATGTCATGCTTCCCTATTGTTTACTACCTTAAATATCTCAATACAGTCCAGTATCAGTCACTTTCTTTTAATGCTCAAAAGCTCCAGCTTCTCCAAAGTTTCCTCACATAACTATGCCTTGAGAAAATAAACTTGTGGGTACTTGACACCTACTCCAGTAGTCATTGACCAAAACTGGACACGGTATTCAAGGTTTGATGTGAACAGATTACTGAGGCTTGGGTTGGATTGCTTTCAGTATATATTGTAGCATTTTACTTGATTTGTTTTTGATGGCAAAACCTGCCCAATCGCTATTTAGAAGCATCAAGTCTACCAGGAACCCTAGATTTTATATAACTCTTTAGCTGTAGGAGTGTTGCTCTATTTTTCTCTATGTATTACTCTTATCCATCCATCCTAACTGTCATCTGCCATTATTCTGCCCACTTATTTATGTTTCTCGAGCAGTTTCGCCTAGTTTGGCATCATCAAGGGCGCATAGTGGCATATTGGTTAGCACTGCTGCCTACGGCGCTGAGGACCCGGATTCGATCCCGGCCCTGGGTCACTGTCCGTGTGGAGTTTGCACAATCGCCCGTGTCTGTGTGGATTGGCCACACTAAATTGCTCCTTAATTGAAAAAAATAATTGGGTACTCTTAAATCTTTTTTAAAATACGAATTTCTGGCTCACCCAGTCAGAACTTCCCCCTCACACTGGTCAATCTCTTAACTATCACCCACTTTCCACACTTGTCAATTTCATATCAATTCAACAACCTAGGGGCAGCACAATGGCGCAATGATTAGCACTGCTGCCTCACGCCACCGAGGACCCGAGTTCAATCCTGTCCCAGATCACTATCCGTGTAGTTTGCACATTCTCCCCGTGTCTGCATGGGTCTCATCCCCACAACCCAAAGATGTGCAGGGTAGGTGAATTGGCCATATTAAATTGTCCCTTAATTTAAAAAATTTTAATTTTATTTCAACAACA
Organism: Scyliorhinus torazame; assembly: GCF_047496885.1. Taxonomy (NCBI): domain Eukaryota; kingdom Metazoa; phylum Chordata; class Chondrichthyes; order Carcharhiniformes; family Scyliorhinidae; genus Scyliorhinus; species Scyliorhinus torazame. The sequence goes on from NC_092723.1 coordinate 72,892,940, forward strand.
TGTAGTGCCTTGAACAGAGTTAAACTTCGCCAGGTGCTTCACATGAGCATTGCCAAACAAAATGTGTCACTAAGTCACAAAAGGGAGGTACCAGGCCAGATGGCCAAAAGTTTGGCCAAGAAGAATCTTAAAATGATCAGCTAAACAATTGTCTGCTCTACATGTTTAAGTCTCTATTTCTTGGAGGGACCAGGGTAAGAGACTAGTGAACCACGGCATCAAAAGTGAAGGAGAGGGTGCGACTGATCAGATGGTTAACTGCTAAAATAAATCTAAAGTGCTTGCAGGCCAGTCACCTCCGGTGGGAGGAGGGGAGTAACAGAAGGGGGGTGGGGGGGGTCCCTAGAATAAGAATGCCAGTAGAGATCAATACAAGAAACAAAACTCAGAAATGGACTCATCTGTGTTTGGCATGATGGCAATAGCAAAGCCATATGAGATAGTATGATCAAAGAGGTAGCCATGGAGAGATTAGGGAGGATAGATGGACAGTGAATTTGGATAACTAAGAGCTTGGTGAGTGGAGATGGAGGGAGAACAAAGAACTTGATGAGTGGAGATGGAGGATGAAAAAAAAAAACAGGATAAGAAATTGTTTGAATCTCTGCTGAACTGAGGTAATGCAGTAGCCTATGTTACGGAACCGTGTCAAATGCTTTTTGGAAGTCTAGGTACACAATACCTGGAATGTCACCCCTCAAAACAACTGATAAATAATTCTCAAGTTGTCAATTACTTGTCTGGTAAATTCACTGCCTGGGAGAATAGTAAGTATTACAGATCACATTCGGCTTTGTGCTAGTTTAGCTGATAGCAGCTTTGACAATACTGAGAATACAACAGTGGGTCACAATGGCCCTGAACGGGAACAAAAATCAGATGCATCCCACCTGATTACAACGCAACTGTATCTGCTGGGAAGTATGCTTTCGCAGACATCAACTGAGAACAGATTTAGGTACAGTGCCATTCCTTGTACAGTCTGAATCATAGAATTTACAGTGCAGGAGGCTATTCGGCCCATCGAGTCTGCACCAGCTCTTAGAAAGAGCACCATACCCAAGATCCACACCTCCACCCCATCCCCAAAACCCAGTAACCCCACCCAACACTAAGGGCAATTTTGGACACTATGGGCAATTTAGCATGGCCAATCCATCTAACCCCCACATCTTTGGACTGTGGGAGGAAACCGGAGCACCCGGAGGAAACACACGCACACACGGGGAGAATGTGCAGACTCCGCACAGACAGTGACCCAAGCCGGGAATCAAACCTGGGACCCTGGAGCTGTGAAGCAATTGTGCTATCCACAATGCTACCGTGCTGCCCAGGCTCATTGATCAAGGGCTGCCAATGCCCAAAGAACTGCAATGGCGAGTCGGTCAGTAAGTTCAGGAAATTAAAGAAAGGGAGATTTTCTTTTAATGCTCACAAACGTACAGATGCTGCAAGTGTGAGCTTGGAGGTTTGCTGTGTCAATCAGAAATTTAAACTAGTACATTCTCCCCGTGTCTGCGTGGGTTTCACTCCCACAAGTTAAATGGATTGGCCACACTAAATTGGCCCTTAATTGCAAAAAAAAATAATTGGGTACTGTAAATTTATTTTAAAATAAATAAATTAAAACTGGGAATGTGAACAAAGGCATTTGGAAAACGGCCCAAGAAAGGGCATTTTGTCCACTCTTAAATTGAAAAAGAAGTTGATGATAGCCAACCCAACAGGGCCCCACAGCAATACAGTTTACATACTCCTTCTACCCAGTCGTAGCCCCTTGCCCTCCCTACCCTCATATCCATAAAAATATGAACTTCCACCAATTCGGAATCTCAGCATTTTTATCAAACTCACATTTTTCATTTACGTACCTGACATGGAGCAGGCCAAAATGCTAAATGTATGAAAAATGGCCAAAAGAGGCTCCCAGGATAAAGGGGGGGGGGTGGGAGCTTCCAGAAAATGCACATGTAGTATAAATTGGGTTAGCTCTTTGATCAATCTAGATCATTGTCTAATACATAGCTCCAGATGGAAACACAAATTCATGCCTTCAAATTAGAGTCTAGTTATTAAGCAACAGCTTTGCCTATGAAAACAGCACATACAAGATCAAGAGTTTTCTTCAAATGCTGCATTAAATCATATATACCCTACTAAATTACCAAGTTATACACTCACCAAAAAACAAAGGTACATAAATATGGCTTCCTTACAGTTCAGTATTTGGAAACATAGTGACAGCGCCTTTTTGCCCCCCCAATCTGAATCAGTTGGTTGCACTATGTAAGCATAATCATATAGTTGATAAAAGCAAATGACTATGGATGCTGGAATCTGAACAGTTGATTGTTTGGCATCATTAACTCTGTCCCCCTACAGGACAGGAGGCCATTCAGCCCATCGAGTCTGCACCAACCCTCTAAAAGAGCACTCTACCTAGGTCCACTCACTCCCCTACCCTATCCTCATAGTCCCTCCTAACCTGCACATCTTTGGACCATGGGAGGAAACTGGAGCACCCAGAGGAAATCTACGCAGACACAGGGAGAACATGCAAACCACAGTCGCCAACGGCTAAAATCAAACCTAGGTTTCTGGCACTGTGAGGCAGCAGTGCTGACCACTGTGCCACCGTGCCGCCCTCAGCCTACAACACTCACCGCAGTGAAATTATCTCAAGATGTCAGGCTGATGATACCAAGCTCTACCTCACTGCGCACTCTCTTGATCCTACCGCTGTCTCCTGCTGTCATCCTTCCCCTCCAGGTGAGCTGAAATTTCCTCCAATTAAACATCAGAAAGCTGACAGCCATCGACTATGGTCCTCCACAAATTCTGCGTTTTGCCACATCCCTTTGCAATGGTCTCAAGCTGAACTAAATTGTTGTGACCGAGTTCATTTCTTTGACCCCCTCATCCTTTCAATCACAAAGCCGGTCTGCCTTGTAACATTCTCAGTCTCCTCCATCTTAGCACATCTGTTGCCCATGTCTGTGGCTCCAAGCTCCAGAATTCCCTCCCTAAAGTCATTTACCTCTCTTTTAAGATTATCCTTAAAACTGACAACTTTTCATTTGCCCAATATTCCATTATGAAACTCAGTGTCTGATTTTGTTAGATAAAACCCATGTGAAGATCCTTGGGGTGTGTCCCTATGTTAAAGGTGCTATATAAATACAAGTTGCTGTTGTTGATCTCTAGGCATAACCATTTCAATGCTCTCCTAGCCAGTATATCATCTTTGATCCGCTATAAATCCAACTCATCCAAAATTCTACTACCCACATCCTGACTCGCATCAAATCCTGTTCATTCATCACTCGCATGCTTTCAACATGGGCTCCAAATTCAACAATGCCACAAATTTTAAATTATTACCATGTGTCAAAATCATACCATCTCTCTCTGATCTCTTTCAGCCCTACAACCCTTCTTGAACTTTCTATTCTATATCACTGCAAATGTTTGCCTCCATTCCAGGTAATAAAATCACCTCATCCACTGAAGCTATGCTAGTTTCTTGTAATGTGCAAAGTGCAGATATCACTCCAACTATTGCAAGAAAAATTACAAGCCAAAAAGCAATCTTAGTTTGTTCAAGTGAATACTATGTTGGCCAATCCCAACTCAGCTAGTTAAGAAAGAAATCAAAATTGCCCTCCAGCCCCATATTTGATGGAAGAATTGGGGAGGTGTCATGCAGTTGTATGATCATTTTATAACAAATAAATTGATTTTATACCATCACTATGCTGGAGTAAATGGGGGAAGGAAAATGTATCAGTGAAGCTTTCTGTCTATTTTAACAACGAAAATTTTCCTACCCAATATCTGCGAACAAACACTTTTCTATTCCATTTTCAAATATATAAATATTTAACGTATAGTCTTTAAAATTGTTAAGCAAATTCTAAAATGCGAAAAAAAATCCCTTCAATAGTCCTAAATGCCTTTTGCTGATGCTTATTTCAATGTATGTTGATTGAGGCCTCCACAAGGCCTAGTTGGGCATAAAGCCTAACAACCGATTTTTTGTTAAACAAATACCCGCGATCTATATACCCTTTAAGAGCAATTTAACTGCAACAGACGGTTGGATTACAGACTCTCAATGATCCTCACTGCGCTGCCCTACGTCTCGCTCACATTATTGATGTTACATAGTCGCTAATTTTCAGTTTCATTCACTCGCTCCCTCACTCTTCACTGGGAGAAGGGGCAGGCCTTAAAGGGCTCGCACAAGCCGGTCCATTCCGCAAAAACGGATTATCTTTCAAATAATCACACAAAATAGCTTCCAAAATTGCACAACTGATGCTTTTCTTAAAATAATGTTTAACGGTGTTCTTTTATTTTTAAATATATATATATATTTATTATATACAGCCGGGTTACGTCCAGTTCATAGTAACAACACTGGAAATCAGTCTTTAAAATGACTATTGAAAATGAAGGTTAATTTTCCATATATGTCAATAACCGTATATAAAAATACTTATTATTGAGGAATCTACAAATATGTTAAGCTGAAAACGTGAAGTAAATGCGAGACTCATTCTGCAGCTACATACAAGGCTGTGAGAGACCCGAAGATTCCTGGATCTAGTTTGTCAACAATGGAAGCGATTTGTAAAAATATTAAGTCACACCAACTAATCTATATTTTTAAATAAACAAGTCAATGCCAGCGGTAAAGAAAAGTGACAAAGGAGAGAGAACTAAGAAACAGGGTACGTTTCAATTGGTGGGGCACCAATTATAGCCTTTTATTTATAAAAGGCATCATTATCCAGTATTTTTATTATTGGAAAAGTATATTACCTTGGCGAATCCCCCGAGTGAGGTGACTCTGCTGTATAAAGCACTCAAATCCAACTCTCTCCCTCCGATTATTGGGATTTTTCTAAAGGATGTCCTAAAAACATTAAAAATAGGTCTCAGCTATACATGCTTTTAAAGGTTGAAAAGGGAACTTTAATTCGCAAACGCATATCCCACTCAAGTCAGGGGTGATAAAACATTGGGATATAAAAAATTATTATATTTGTATTGTAAATACTGAATGAGGTAGTCTCGAAGTTAGTCATATACTGGTGTCAAATCCAGTCACCTAAAAAAGTTAAATTGTTTAACAGGCGAAAAATGTTTTTTTTAAAAGGTTTCGAAAAAAAAAGGGGAATAAAAATGTAAAGTATTTTTAAAGTTCTACTTCCTTCCAACACACAGCGGTGGAGAAAGACCCCTCCCCTTACAATCTGACAGATAATTACAACAATTGGGCAGTAGAATGTAAAAAAAATGCAATTCCAATCATTTGTCTCAACAACAAAAAGTGGAAATGAAAATTGGAGAAAAATACTTCCTTGCCAATAATTACTGCCTGGCACATGGTGGTGAAAGGCCAAAAAACGGCAGTTAATGCCCAAGCCTCTCTGCTACTCAACTCCCCCCGCTATTTATTTTGAAAGTTTTTTTAAGTTAACATATTTCGGTCTTCACAATTCAACAAAAGCAAAATCCTCCTTCCCTGTCGCCTTTGGTGGATGTCCTGCTACCGAGTGACAAGAGAAAGCCTACGAAGGCCGCTGTATAAAACCACCACAGAAAACCTCCCCTTGGTATTATTGTTAAACGGTTAATTCATGTCCAACCCCCCCCCCGCCGCTGATTAAAAGTTGTATTTATTTTCTGAATATATTTTCTTTACCCTTTACTCCTGTGAAAGTGCCGCAGCTCATCCAGGAAACTCCTGCCAGTCCTCAAACCGCCGCTTTTACTCGGAGTTTTAGCCATAATCTTTCTCTCTCTCTCTCACAAATTAAAAAAAATACTCCCCAAATAAATAATAAGGAAAAAAAACCCAGAAGATCAGATGGGAGAACTCCCGGGATAAATCAATCCTTGTCCGATAGGATTATCATATATTCTCTACAGTCTATCCTTGCTCATCTCCGGAGAGTCGGGCGCCCGAGCCCGAGCCATCGCCGGCCACGACGGGAATTAAAGCGGAGCTTTGGGGGGGGGGGGGGGGGGGGTGTGGGGAGGAAAACGCTTCGCCGAGAGATCGAAGCCCGGTCACTCTCGGCACGGCAAAGCCGGAGCTCGGTGCCGCTCGTCACACCGGGGGGAGGGTGTTATTTTCTTCCGTCGCTCTGCTATAACAATCCTGCCAGCCTGTGAGGGGGGAGGTGAGATTTTAATCTCCTCATCACCGTCTCTCGCCTGCTTTTTTTCTCTCAAAGGGCCGGGGGTTTTGGCAGGAGTTCTGTTCGTTTCTCTCCATCGGCTCCCGTTCTCTTTTTTTTTTTGATTGAATTTATAGGGGGTTTTTTTTCGAAACGAATCGAATTTTAATTTTTTTTCAAATTTTTTTCTCTCCCCGTCTCTCTCTTCCCTCACAGACAATGAAAACCGAGCGGCCGAGCAATTACCCGCCAGAGGGGGGGTCCTGCAATTCCGCAAAACAGCCTGCCGCCATGGCTGCCTTGCCTAGCACACGCAGGGCGGGCTGGGAATTGGAGTCAGCCGCCCCGCCGCCGGACGTTAGGGGACAGGGGAGAGGTCGAGGGAGGAAGACTACGACTCCCAGAGTGCGCCAAGCCAGCTGCACCTGATGCTCCGGCCGGCAGACGCCGTTGGAAAGGAGAGCGCAGGCGCCAGGTGCGCGATGGTTCTCGGGAGATGTAGTCTGCGCGCCTCGGAGGCGCGGTTAAAGGAGTCGAGTGATAGCGAGGGGTGAGTGCGCGCGCCCGGCAGCGTTGTAGTTCCCCCGAGCTCCGCAGCCCAACTAGGGAGCGGCGGAATGAACTACAAGCACCGGCATGCAACGCGCACAACTAGTTTGTTGCTTCAAAATGGCAGGATGCTAGGACGCTGTGCTTAGAAACGAATTACTGAGGACTGTTTGAGTTTTGACTGCAAATAAACGGCCTACGCTCAACAGCCAGCAAATCGTAAATTTTCCTATTGGAAATTAGGCTCCTGTCACCTCCTTAACTATCGGTAGAATAACACAGTTAGTACCCATTGGTGTTCAATAGTTGACAAGTTATTCATGACAGAATAAAGTCAGGCGTCGGTTTCTTTAGTTGGAAACGTATATTTTGTATCTAAATCTTTCAATGATAAATGGATATATGCTCAATTGTCTTTAAATAGTGTCTGTATTACTGTTTTTATTTACTTTGTACTATAAAAGCTAGTTGAGTTGAGGAACTGCTTTTAAAGTGGTCTGAGACGAATGTCAGTTTTATCACCTGTCAATGTGATTGGAGTTGTGCTGTTATTTCGGGAGTTCTCCACACAAAGCGCAGAACTGCAATTTTCAACTCTCCGCATGTTAAAGGAGCAATCTCGCTTGTGTAGTTGCTAATATTAAACATAACCACTTTGTGATTAATTTTAAAAAAAATTAGAGTACCCAATTCATTTTTTTCCAATTAAGGGGCAATTTAGTGTGTCCAATCCACTTAGTTTGCACATCTTTTGGGTTGTGGGGGCGAAACCCACGCAAACACAGAGAGAATGTGCAAACTCCACACGGACAGTGACCCAGAGCCGGGATCGAACCCTGAGGCCAAAGTGCGAACCCACTGCTCCACCGTGCTGCCACCACTTTTTGATTAATTCGACATGAATGAGGATTATATTGGTCCCACCGAATGGTTATAGTACAGATGGAGGCCATTCGGCCCAGTGCCTTTGCTGACTGCACGTTTCTAGATTAAAGGTTAGTTCCACTCCCCATACCCTTTCCCCGTTTGTTTTCAGATAATTGTCCAATTTCCTTTTGATATCCATGATTGAATCTCTGCCTCCACCACATTTTCAGGCAGTGCATTTTCCTTCCTGACATTCGACTGGAATGTAATCTCTTAAATTATTGTTTAATTTAGATCGAGGATGGCTATGCGTTGCTAAAATTGTTGAAGCAAAGCAGGGGCGCCGTTTTATAATTCCTTGTTTCCGTTCTTCGTGTTCTCACAGCGGAGGGAACATATTTTACAAAAGACGTAAAACGCACTATTGATATCTGTGTAGCTGAAAGTGACAGTATTAACAAATCATTTTTAACTTAATAAATTCAGTGTTCTGGGATGAATGTTTACTGGAACATTCATCCTTTAATATAAAATTTCGTGGTCATTCATCTCCCTTCTGTTTACAGACAAACTAGCTGCTGGTGGGAGCTATCGGTTTTGGTCAGTGATCAGATTATGAATGTTGGTATTCGCGAATGACTCCAGATAAAACTTGGTGAAAGGTCGCAGGTTATGAGTATTGTGACTGAGAAAGTGAAAGTTCTGCAAAGACATAACCCCAGAAGAATTGTGACGTGGGATTGCAATCATGTGGATTTAACTGGAATCTTGTAAGTTTAGGTTACGAATATGTAGACTTATAACTTAAAGTAAAACAACATGGAAGAATGGAAGTAGGTGTTAATTCCGAAGGATGAGAGTACTGGGTGAATATATTTTTTATATAGTTAATTTAGGGAGGGTGACAAAGCAGATGTAGAACACATTGCATCTACTTTAAACTGAATTAAAGCACAAAAAGATATATAATTTTTGAAATGTCCCATGCATGTTAGTGACTACTCTGTTGGAATGTGAATTAACCTTGTCCAACAACATTGTAGGAGCACTTTCACCACCACAGAGACCACAGATGTTCAACAAGGTGATTCACCCCCACCTTTATCAGGGAAATTTGGAATGGGCAATAAATGCCAATGAAGGCTACTTTCTGTGAATGAGTTTAAACGAATACACTTGGTACAAGTAACAGATTCTAATTTTGTTATTTTTAGTATATGAATGCACACAAGAAAGTCACTGTGGGCGAAGGTGTAGTACAGTTAACAGTCATCAACATTCTTTGTGTCAGATCTATATTCTCGCTGCCCCGTCTCTGTTGATTGTACGGATTTCAATACTAGACCAATGTTAACTCCTGTGCCTCATAATAGAATTTATTTTTAAATTGATTTCAAAGGGCAAGGTGAAAGGAAACATTGCTCCACATATTGAGAAGAGTAACTCCAATTGACAGCTAATGCTTCACAAATGTGCAATTATTATTCTGTATAGCTACTCATCAAATATCTGAATCTAATACCAATGTTATCTTGAAAGAATATTTTGGGGTACTTGTTTGTGTGTGCATATATATATGAGTAATTTGAAACATGATTTGCAATAAATGTAACATACTTGTAAGGAGCAGTAACTTTGGGCCTGTGGTATCCCAAGGTTTTCCACCTCTGGGGCTTTCCTCATGTCAAGTCTGAGCCTGTTACAGACTAATTGTTAGAGATCGCCATAATTAGTCAACAACTCTGTTAGCATTGTGCCATGTGACTGCCAGGATGGTGGAAGGCAGATACACTTTTTTTCATTTTGTAATCCCAATGTTCCTGTCAATGAACCCCTACTGAATGCATGTCCATGTTATGGATTTTATTGAGATAGAGGGTGTGATTTACTCTGGTCCATGTGGAAGTTGTTGAATCTTCCAACCTATACAATAGATGCAGTTTGGCAGTGAATGATCAAATTCTGGAATGAAGCAAATAAATGACCTGAATTTATGGGTATTGCTAAGTCCTCAAAATGTTGTACATTTGTTTTTAAGCCCCAGTTCCTTGCCCCAGAAACATTAAGATTGGAGGGGGCAGTGCAAGTTATGTGAAGATAAATTTACCTTTGAATGCAGATATGAATGATAGACTGTAATAAAGAGCAAAAACTGGGGCCACCTAGGGTAAATGCATCACACTAACCAATAATGAAAACAATAACTGCCAAAATCCAATAAAAAGCATTGTCCTTATTTAGATGAGAATGTAGACTCAACAGGAATCCATAAGGCAATACATTGATTATGATCTGACTGATTAAAACCTTTAAAAGATTATTCAAATAAAAGTAACCTTTGAAGTCAAAAATCATTCTTGGAGGAAGTATAATTTACAATGTACAGTACATGGTCTGCTGCAGTCTTATTATGAAGGAGTCAGAAAATACCAATTGTAAAATAATATACGCTCAACTCAAATTAAGACTTAGTTAAGGACACTGGTGGCAACAATGTGGAGAGTGGGAAGCAAAACCATTGCAGGTTATTCTGTGGCCTCAACCAAATTGGTGGGAATGAAATCCGGAAACTGCAGTCCCACACAGCTGGGTGACAGAAGAGGTGTTGGAGCAGAGTTTCAAGGTGAACCATGTCAAAGTCTGCACAGGTCAAAGAGGAGTATCGTTTACTATTGTGACACTTACTGAGGGTAGGTTGTAATTTTGACTTTGGTAAGAGCTGCTTCAGCACTGTGATAGGGGTGGAAACCTGATCAGACAATTTCTGAAGAAGATAGGAATGGATTTGGAAGACCACCACACATTCAAGGGCTTTGGAGAGGAAAGGGACTTTTGAGATGGGGCACAGTTTTCAGAGCTGGATTTTCAAGACATTTGTTTAGGAGAGGGGTGATTTCAATATATCTAAAGGTGAGAGGGATTGAATTTGATGAGCCCTTTAATATGTCAGCTAACACAGAAGCCAGGAAGGGAAGCGGAGTTATCAGCAGTTTAGTGGGAATAGTCTAGAGAGCAAGACTTGGATCTCATCAAGAAGTTAAACTCAGAGAGGCATGAGGTTAGGAGAGAAACTGGTGAAAAATATGAGTACAGGGTAATGAGAAAGGCAAATCTTAAAGCAAGTTAAGCCTGATGGGCTACAGGATGGGAGGGAAACAGCAGAGGTTGCACTCAGAAACTAAATCAACTTTTAGATAAGTTACCTACCCTATTTAAAAATGTTATAAAAACATGTTTATCAAAAACGACTTTACTTATTGAATGTGCTGCCAGATAAGTTTTAAGACTGAACAGCATTTTTAAGTGACTTAAATACTAGCTCCGAAGATGCCCAAACTTGCTGTAAATACTAGCTGTAACTTCCAATGCCTTCAGAAAGGAGCCAGGCTGTCTAGAAATAGCCCTTGGTGACAATCAAGATAGACCTATCTCTTGAACCATTCACAAAACATCCAGGTGTAACTTATGTATTCAGCTGGATGTGGACCAAAGCATGAGACTCAATCATGTTGGAAAATGGCTCCGCTGAGAAAGGAACTCCACCAGCCACAATCTAATAATTTTTAAACAAACCTGGAATCAGCTTGCGATGACTATGACAGTAAATGGTCAGTTTGTGAGAGGAAGTCATGTGATGAGCAAGTTACCCTTGTGTTTTACGAAACTGCTTCCAGGGACAGAATGAGAACAGAAAAATTCTTGAGTTGGCTCTCTTTCTCCAGTCATCCTATTACCTTGTGCCCTACCTGCTTTTTGACCAGCTATCTTTTTTTAAAAATGTATTTTATTACAAACATGTATCAAAACAGGTTACAGCGAATAAACACAGGAAACATACTTCCCAACAGTCTGTACAGAATTTTCCCCTTTTTCACCCCCTCCCCCTTCCCGCGACGAACAGACCCTCAAATACGGTCACAAACATCTCCCACCTTTCCTCAAACTCCCTGAAGAGCCCCTTAACTCATACTTTATCTTCACTAATTGCAGGCCTTCCTCCTCTCCATGAGCTCCGGCCTCTTTAAAACCCCAAATATTGCCACCAAAGGGTCCGGGTCCACCTCCTCCTCCACTAATCTGGCTAAAACTGCGAACACTCCTGTCCAGAATCTTCCCAATTTTTCGCAACCCCAAAACATGTGCACATGATTCATTGGCCCCCGCCCACACCTCACACTCATCTGCTACCCCCTGAAAGAACCCACTCATTCTCACCCAAGTCATATGCACCCTGTGCACCACCTTAAACTGTATCAGGCTCATCCTTGCACAAGAGGAGGTCCTGTTTACCCTATGCAGTGCCTTATTCCATACTCCCCAATTGATCTCCCCTCCCAACTCCGCTTCCCATTTCTCCTTGATCTTCACCCCCCACTTGCCTCCCTGCTCCCCCAGACACTTGTTTATATCCCCAATTCTTCCCTCCCCTCCTACATCCGGAAGCAGCAGTTGCTCCAGCAGGGTGTATCCCGGCAACTTGTGGAACCCAATCCAGAGCTTTCGCGCAAAGTCCCTAACCTGCAGAGACCTGAAGTCACTCCCCCTCGGCAGCTCTACCCCCACTCCCTTAGCTCCTCCAGACTGGAGAATCCTTCCTCCAAATACAGATCCCTCACCTTGACCAGCCCCACTTCCCTCCACCTCCTGTATACACAATGCATCCCCCCCCCCCCCCCCCCCCCCCCCCCCCCCGGCTCAAGCCCATGATTCTCACACAGCGGCGTTAGCACCGACATCCCTTCCACCCTAAAATGCCTCCTCAACTGATTCCATATCTTCACTGTGGATTGCACTACCGAGCTCCTTGAATACCTATTTGGAGCTATTGGCAACACTGACGTCACCATAGCCCTCAAACTAGACCCCTTACAAGATTCCTCCTCCATCCGAACCCACACTACCCCATCTCCTTCCCACCACCGCCGTACCTTATCCACATCCGCTGCCCAATAATAAGGAAGCAAGTTCGGCAACGCCAAACCCCCCCTGCTACCTCTGCCTCTAGTAGGGTCCTCCCCAGCCTCGTCACCTTCCCCGCCCATACAAAGTCAGAAATGATCGTGTCCACTTTACAAAAAAAGGCCTTTGGTATAAAGATAGGGAGAGCTTGAAAGATAAACAAGAACCTCAGCAGAATATTCATTTTCACCACTTGGACCCTCCCCACCAGCATTAGGTGCAGTGTATCCCACCTCTTAAGATCACAGAATCATAGAATTTACAGTGCAGAAGGAGGCCATTCGGCCCATCGAGTTTGCATCGGCTCTTGGAAAGAGCACCCTACCCAAGGTCAACACCTCCACCCTATCCCCATAACCCAGTAACCAAATCCAACACTAAGGCCAATTTTGGACACTAAGGGCAATTTATCATGCCCAATCCACCTAACCTGCACATCTTTGGACTGTGGGAGGAAACCAGAGCACCCGGAGGAAACCCACGCACACACGGGGAGGATGTGCAGACTCCGCACAGACAGTGACCCAAGCCGGAATCGAACCTGGGACCCTGGAGCTGTGAAGCAATTGTGCTATCCACATTGCTACCGTGCTGCCCACAAGATCCTCCCTAGCCTCCTCCACAAGCTTCGTTAAGTTCCACATATGGAGCCCAGGCCATCCCCTCGCTACCCGAGTCCCCAAATACCTAAACTATTGTTATGGGCCAGGGTTTAGAGAACCCCAAAGTGTATCATGGAGTTCACCTGACCCACAACTTTTAATAGATTGTGGTATGGGGAGCACACGGCCCACTCTACAGGTGTAGTACAGCAGAATTTTTTTTAAAGCAAAACAATGTTTATTCTATGAACTCAAATTAACCCTTTTAAAACATACAGTGAACATCTTAGCAACCATTAATTCAATTATCTTCCCTGGCTCTGACACCACATCCCCAGCCCCAGTCCGTATCTTCAATATTTCCCTGCATGCAGCCTGCCTCCGCAGCTGGTGCTCTAGCATGCGGCTCCCCTTCTCCCCATTCTCATATTGCACCCCCCTTGCCCTACGCAGTTCCCTACTGCCCTCCCTGTTGTCAGCCTGTCAAACTGCCCATGCACCCTTTTCCTCCACGCCAATCCCTCCACGGTGGGCACCCTCGAATATTCCCTGTCCCCCACCTCCACTATCTTGCTCATGAGACGGTCATGTTCCTCCCTTTTTTCCCTATCCGTACCAGCCTTAAACAAAATAATTTCCCACCGGATCACTGCCTTCAGTGCTTCCCAAAAAATGGCCGCTGATACCTCTCCATTCTGATTCAACTCCACATACTCTTTAATTGCCACCCGCACCTTATCACAAAAACCTCCATCCGCCAAAAACCCCGAGTCAAACCTCCAACCCGGCCTCTGCTCTTGTCCCGACCTAAACCAAATGTCCAGCCAGTGAGGTGCATGGTCCGAGATAACTATCCCCGCATACTCTGCCCACTCCACCCCAACCAAAATCTCCCGACTCACTACAAAGTAATCAATCCTGGCATACACCTTATAGATGTGTGAAAAGAAGGAATACTCCCTTCTCCCTGGGTATTGAAATCGCCATGGATCCACCATACCCATCCTCTCCATAACCCCCTCCCCCAGCTCCCTTGCCATTCGTACCCTACTGTTATGGGCCAGGGTTTAGAGAACCCCAAAGTGTATCATGGAGTTCACCTGACCCACAACCTTTACTCGATTGTGGTATGGGGAGCACACGGTCCACTCTACAGGTGTGGTACAGCAGAAATGGAAAAGTATTTTTTAAAGCAAAACAATTTTTATTCTGGATTGGATTGGACTGGATTAGTTTATTGTCACGTGTACCGAGGTACAGTGAAAAGTATTTTTCTGCGAGCAGCTCAACAGATCATTAAGTACATGGGAAAAAAAGGGAATAAAAGAAAATACATAATAGGGCAACGCAAGGTATACAATGTAACTACATAAGCACAGGCATCGAATGAAGCATACAGGGTGTAGTGTTAATGAGGTCAGTCCATAAGAGGGTCTTTTAGGAGTCTGGTAACAGCGGGGAAGAAACTGTTTTTGAGTCTGTTTGTGCGTGTTCTCAGACTTCTGTATCTCCTGCTCAATGGAAGAAGTTGGAAGAGTGAGTAAGCCGGGTGGGAGGGGTCTTTGATTATGCTGCCCGCTTTCCCCAGGCAGTGGGAGGTGTAGATGGAGTCAATGGATGGGAGGCAGGTTCGTGTGATGGACTGGGCGGTGTTCACGATTCTGAAGTTTCTTGCGGTCCTGGGCCGAGCAGTTGCCATACCAGTTTGTGATGCAGCCAGATAGGATGCTTTCTATGGTGCATCTGTAAAAGTTGGTAAGGGTTAATGTGGACATGCCAAATTTCCTTAGTTTCCTGAGGAAATATAGGCGCTGTTGTGGTGGTAGCGTGACGTGGGTGGACCAGGGCAGATTTTTGGAGATGTGCACCCCTAGGAATTTTAAACTGCTAACCATCTCCACCTCGGCCCCGTTGATGCTGACAGGGTGTGTACTCTATGAACTCAAGTTAACCTTTTTAAAACATACGGTGAACATCTTAGCAACCATTAATTCAAATACAACCCCCAAAGACTACAACACTAAGTAAACCTTTAAGCTTTCCTTTTTAACATCCATATGTCTTTTGATGGCAGAGAGAACAGCAGTACACCTGCTTGGTCTGGCTTCAGTTCCAACACTGAAAACGAAACTAAAACACACCCTGCAGCAAACAGCCTAAAACAAAAGTAAAAAACTGACAGACAGCCCAGTTCCACCCACTCTCTGACATCACTGCAGTAATAAACACCCATTTCTTAAAGATACTCTCACTACAGATATTTATATACACACCCATTTATAAACACCCATTTATTAAAGGTACTCTCACATGACACCTCCCCCCAAGAAAAAATAAATAAACCATCAACTTCAAGATGGTTTCATTTTTCACCTTTCACTATCCTTTAAGAAATGCACACAGTAAATATACTTTTTCGTTTCAAAAAAAACAACACCCGCAAACCGGTATAATAATATAATCCATCAGTGGAGCAACCACGCAACAGAACTTTTGCACAAATTCGATCAAATCCACTCATGCCAAGAAATCGCATTACTTCTCTTCGTCCTGAGGGTATCGGAAACTCCTCAATAACTGTTGGTTTCACATCCCATGTGACCATTCGACCCTGTCCAATTGTATAGCCAAGGAAAGTGACTTGGGCTTTTCCAAATTCACCTTTGGCTAGGTTTATCACCAAACTCACCTCCTGAAGTCGATCGAATAACTCCATCAGATGTTTTAAATGTTCTTTCCATGTCTGGATGAAAATTACCAGATCGTCGATCTACAACGCACAATTGGGTAATCCTGAAACAACTTTGTTAGTCAACCGCTGAAATGTGGCTAGGGCGTTTTTCATGCCAACTGGCATAACTTTGAATTGGTATATACCATCTGGAGTTACAAAAGCTGAAATTTCCTTCGCCCTTTCGGATAAGGGTACCTGTCAGTAACCTTTAAGTAAATCCAGTTTGGAAATAAAAGCTGATTGTCCCACTTTCTCAATGCAATCCTCCAAACGTGGGATAGGATAAGAGTCCATTCTTGTAACTGCATTAACCTTTCTATAGTCTACACACAACCGTTGGGGACCATCTGGTTTTGGTACCATCACTATGGGTGAGCTCCATTGGCTGCAACCCACTTCAATTATGCCATTTTTAAGCATACTTTCAATCTCTTTGTTAACCTGTGCCAATTTTAAAGGGTTAAGTCTGTATGGATGTTGTTTGATTGGAACAGCATTTCCCACATCTACATCATGTATAGCCATTTTACTACTTCCCAATTTATCTCCACAAATATGCCTATGTGATATCAATAACTCTTTCAGGTCAGTCCGTTTTTCCTCTGGAAGGTATCTCAACAATTTATCCCAATTTTTAAGAACATCCTCATTTTCCAATTTAATTTGAGGTATGTCAAATTCCAAGTCATCTGGATTTGGTTCATCACTTTGAGTTAGAATCATTAAAACCTCGTTTTTCTCTTCTGCCCTTTCAAAGTACCTTTTAAACATATTCACATGACACACTTGGTGAGTCTTCCTTCTATCTGGTGTTTTTACCACATAATTCACCTCACTTAATTTCCTTTCAATCTGATAAGGTCTGCAAAACCTTGCTTTTAAAGGTTCACCTACCACTCGTAACAACACTAAAACTTTATCGCCACTGGCAAAACTACGAACTTTGGATTTCTTGTCCGCTACCCGTTTCATCACATATTGTGCAACGTTTTTTTAAAAATATGTTTTTATTAAGAATTTTTCTTTTTAAAAAAAAATATATTTCTTAAAGTTTTTTAACAAAACAATTTTTTCCCCTTACAAACAATAACCCCCCCCCATAACAGAATAACACAAAATCGCCCTGAGCAAGCTATATACATGGTAAGATGATATATTTACATAGCTTTATACACTGGCTCTTGCCCGTTCGTGCCAGTTTCCCCCACCTTCCATGTTATCCCCCGCTCATCCGTCCCCTCATGCAATCTCTCGTTCCCCCCTCCACTCCCCCCCCCCCTCGCCCCCCCCCCCCCATGCTAGATCCACATCTAGCTCTTTTGCTCCCCCCATGTTACTTCCGTGAGTCAGATGACTTCTGCTGACCCTGGCTTCCCCCGCCTTCCCGTTGAACTCCCCCGTGTGGGAGTCTCTCTTCCTCCTTACATTCCTCCATCCCCCCCTCCCTTTTTTCTGGGGCGCGGGGAAAAACCCGCGCTTTCCTGAACCAGCCCCGCCCCCTGTGGCGCAGCTCCTGTTGTGGCCTTTATCCCGGTTTCCTCATCCCCGAGTCTCACCTCCCTCCAGCACCGATGCCCACATTCCCCATCATAATCATCTCGTCTACAGGAAAGAAAAAAGGGAAATTTTAGGAATTTTAACCAGAACTCTACCCACATCCCCATCCATCATCCCACCCATGAAGTATTCTTTGCCCATATTTACAACCCCATATACAACCAACATCTCCCCCCACAACCACATTCCCTCAGTTCGAGTCCAGTTTTTCCGTCTGAATAAAGGTCCAAGCATCTTCTGGCGTTTCAAAATAATGGTGTCGGTCCTGATAAGTGACCCACAGTCGCGCAGGCTGCAGCATGCCGAACCTGACTTTTTTTATGCAGCACCGCCTTGGCCCGGTTGAAGCCAGCTCTCCTCCTTGCCACCTCCGCGCTCCAATCCTGGTAAACTCGGATCACCGCGTTCTCCCATCTACTGCTCCGCACCTTCTTGGTTCATCTCAGCACACTTTCTTTGTCCGCGAAGCGATGGAACCTTGCCACTATCGCCCTCGGCGGCCTTGGGTCTCCTCGCCAGGACCCGGTGAGCCCCTTCCAGCTCCAGGAGGCTCGGAGAGGCCTCCACACCCATCAGCGAATGGAGCATCATACTCACGTACGCCCCGGCATCAGCTCCCTCCACTCCTTCGGGAAGACCCAGAATCCGGAGGTTCTTCCTCCTCGACCTGTTTTCCAGGACCTCAATTCTCTTGGCCCACCTCCTGTCCACCGCCTCGTGCGCCTCCATTTTTACCGCCAGGCCCAGGATCTCGTCCTCGTTGGTATTCACTTTATCATTCACCTCACGAAGCTCCACCGCCTGGGTCTTCTGGGTCTCCTTCAGCCCCTCGATCGCCAACAGCATTGGTGCCAGCACCTCCTTTTTCAGCTCCTCCACACATCGCTTGAGGAACTCCTGCTGGTCTGGCCCCCACGCTGCTCGCTCTCTGCCCTCCGCCATCTTGCTTTTTTCCCCTCGTTTTAGTCTCTACTCCAGGGCCTCTTTTCTCGTCGTTCCACCGCTGATCTCGGCCATATATCGTAAGGGGAGACCTTACTGCACTTTACCACACGGGATTAATTCAAAAAAAGCTCCGTTGGGTCTCCTCTGGAGAGCCCGAAAGACCGTTGTCGCGGGGGCTGTCGAAACGTGCGGCTTAGCTCCACATCGTCGCAACCGGAAGTCATATTGTGCAACTTTTAAATGTTGTCTAGCCAATTCACCCGCTCTATTTAATCGTTCCCTAAAATTTGACACGTAATCCAATAATGTAATTTCCGATTTCTCACTCACCAATTTTTTCTTAATCAATTTAATGGTCCTCTACCTCATGACCAAAAATTAGTTCAAAAGGACTGAATTTGGCTGATTCAAAGAACGAAGAAAAGTACAGCACAGGAACAGGCCCTTCGGCCTTCCAAGCCTGTGCCGACCATGCTGCCCGTCTAAACTAAAATCTTCTACACTTCCTGGGTCCGTATCCCTCTATTCCCATCCTATTCATGTATTTGTCAAGATGCCCCTTAAATGTCACTATCGTCCCTGCTTCCACCACCTCCTCTGGCAGCGAGTTCCAGGCACCCACTACCCTCTGTGTAAAAAAACCTGCCTCGTACATCTCTAAATCTTGCCCCTCACACCTTAAACCTATGCCCCCTAGTAATTGACCCCTCTACCCTGGAAAAAAGCCTTTGACTATCCACTCTGTCTATGCCCCTCATAATTTTGTAGACCTCTATCAGGTCACCCCTCAACCTCCTTCGTTCCAGTGAGAACAAACCGAGTTTATTCAACCGCTCCTGATAGCTAATGCCCTCCATACCAGGCAACATCCTGGTAAGTTTCTTCTGCACCCTCTCTAAATCTTCCACATCCTTCTGGTAGTGTGGCGACCAGAATTGAACACTATACTCCAAGTGTGGCCTAACTAAGGTCCGACACAGCTGCAATATGACTTGCCAATTCTTATACTCAATGCCCCAGCCAATGAAGGCACGCATGCCGTATGCCTTCTTGACTACCTTCTCCACCTGTGTTGCCCCTTTCAGTGACCTGTGGACCTTTACCCCTAGATCTCTCTGACTTTCAATACTCTTGAGGGTTCTACCATTCACTGTATATTTCCTACCTGCATTAGACCTTCCAAAATGCATTACCTCACATTTGTCCGGATTAAACTCCTTCTGCCATCTCTCTGCCCAAGTCTCCATACGATCTAAATCCTGCTGTATCCTCTGACAGTCCTCATCGCTATCCGCAATTCCACCAACCTTTGTGTCGTCTGCAAACTTACTAATCAGACCAGTTACATTTTCCTCCAAATCATTTATATATACTACGAACAGGAAAGGTCCCAGCACTGATCCCTGCGGAACACCACTAGTCACAGCCCTCCAATTAGAAAAGCACCCTTCCATTGCTACTCTCTGCCTTCTATGACCTAGCCAGTTCTGTATCCATCTTGCCAGCTCACCCCTGATCCCGTGTGACTTCACCTTTTGTACCAGTCTACCATGAGGGACCTTGTCAAAGGCCTTACTGAAGTCCATATAGACAACATCCACTGCCCTACCTGCATCAATCATCTTTGTGACCTCTTGGAAAAACTCTATCAAGTGAGTGAGACACGACCTCCCCTTCACAAAACCATGCTGCTTCTCGCTAATACGTCCATTTGCTTCCAAATGGGAGTAGATCCTGACTTGAAGAATTCTCTCCAGTAATTTCCCTACCACTGACGTAAGGCTCACCCGGCCTGTAGTTCCCTGGATTATCCTTGCTACCCTTCTTAAACAAAGGAACAACATTGGCTATTCTCCAGTCCTCCAGGACATCACCTGAAGACGGTGAGGATCCAAAGATTTCTGTCAATGCCTCAGCAATTTCCTCTCTAGCCGCCTTCAGTATTCTGGGGTAGATCCCATCAGGCCCCTGGGGACATATCTACCGTAACATTTTTCATGACGCCCAACACCTCGTCTTTTTTGGATCTCAATGTGACCCAGGCTATCTACACACCCTTCTCCAGACTAAACATCCACCAATTCCTTCTCTTTGGTGAATACTGATGCAAAGTATTCATTTAGTACCTCACCCATTTCCTCTGGCTCCACACATAGATTCCCTTGCCTATCCTTCAGTGGGCCAACCCTTTCCCTGGCTACCCTCTTGCTTTTTATGTACGTGTAGAAAGCCTTGGGGTTTTCCTTAACCCTATTTGCCAATGACTTTTTGTGACCCCTTCTAGCCCTCCTGACTCCTTGCTTCCTACTTTCCTGATATTCCACACAGGCTTTGTCTGTTCCCAGCCTTCTAGCCCTGACAAATGCCTCCTTTTTATTTTTGACGAGGCCTACAATATCTCTCGTTATCCAAAGTTCCCGAAATTTGCCGTATTTATCCTTCTTCCCACAGGAACATGCCGGTCCTGAATTCCTTTCAACTGACATTTGAAAGCCTCCCACAGTCAGATGTTGATTTACCCTCAAACATCCGCCCCCAATCTAGGTTCTTCAGTTCCCGCGTAATATTGTTATAATTAGCCTTCCCCCAATTTAGCATATTCACCCTAGGACCACTCTTATCCTTCTCCACCAGCACTTTAAAACTCTAGTACTCTTCGGGAGGGTTTAAACTAATTTGGCAGGGGAATGAGAACTGGATTTGTAGTCCAGCAACTAAGGTAGCCGATATTCAGGGCGCCAAAGCGTGTAGTGAGGCAGTGGGGAAGGGAACACTGACAAAGGAGTGTACTTGCAGGCACGGAGATGGGCTGAAGTGTGTATACTTCAACGCAAGAAGCATCAGGAATAAGGTGGGTGAACTAAGGCATGGATCGGTACTTGGGACTACGATGTGGTGGCCATCACGGAAACTTGGATAGAAGAGGGGCAGAAATGGTTGTTGGAGGTCCCTGGTTATAGATGTTTCAATAAGATTAGGGAGGGTGGTAAAAGAGGTGGGGGGGTGGCATTGTTAATTAGAGATAGTATAACAGCTGCAGAAAGGCAGTTCGAGGAGTATCTGCCTACTGAGGTAGTATGAGTTGAAGTCAGAAATAGGAAAGGAGCAGTCACCTTGTTAGGAGTTTTCTATTGGCCCCCCAATAGTAGCAGAGATGTGGAGGAACAGATTGGGAAACAAATTTTGGAAAGGTGCAGAAGTCACAGGGTAGTAATCATGGGTGACTTCAACTTCCCAAACATTGAGTGGAAACTCTTTAGATCAAATAGTTTGGATGGGGTGGTGTTTGTGCAGTGTGTCCAGGAAGCTTTTCTAACACAGTATGTAGATTGTCTGACCAGAAGGGAGGCCATATTGGATTTGGTACTTGGTAATGAACCAGGGCAAGTGATAGATTTGTTAGTGGGGGAGCATTTTGGAGATAGTGACCACAATTCTGTGACTTTCACTTTAGTAATGGAGAGGGATAGGTATGTGCAACAGGGCAAGGTTTACAATTGGGGGAAGGGTAAATACGATGTTGTCGGACAAGAATTGAAGTGCATAAGTTGGAAACATAGGCTGTCAGGGAAGGACACAAGTGAAATGTGGAACTTGTTCAAGGAACAGGTACTACGTGTCCTTGATATGTATGTCCCTGTCAGGCAGGGAAGAGATGGTCGAGTGAGGGAACCATGGTTGACAAGAGAGGTTGAATGTCTTGTTAAGAGGAAAAGGGAGACTTATGTAAGGCTGAGGAAACAAGGTTCAGACAGGGCGCTGGAGGGATACAAGATAGCCAGGAGGGAACTGAAGAAAGGGATTAGGAGAGCTAAGAGAGAGCATGGCGGGTAGGATCAAGGAAAACCCCAAGGCCTTTTACACATATGTGAGCAATATGAGAATGACTAGAGCGAGGGTAGGTCCGATCAAGGACAGGAGCGGGAGATTGTGTATTGAATCTGAAGAGATAAGAGAGGTCTTGAACGAGTACTTTTCTTCTGTATTTACAAATGAGAGGGGCCATATTGTTGGAGAGGACAGTGTGAAAGAGTCTGGTAAGCTCGAGGAAATACTTGTTAGGAAGGAAGATGTGTTGGGCATTTTGAAAAACTTGAGGATAGACAAGTCCCCCGGGGCCTGACGGGATATATCCAAGGATTCTATGGGAAGCAAGAGATGAAATTGCAGAGCTGTTGCCAATGATCTTTTCGTCCTCACTGTCAACAGGGGTGGAACCAGGGGATTGGAGAGTGGCGAATGTCGTGCCCCTGTTCAAAAAAGGGACCAGGGATAACCCTGGGAATTACAGGCCAGTTAGTCTTACTTCGGTGGTAGGCAAAGTAATGGAAAGGGTACTGAAGGATAGGATTTCTGAGCATCTGGAAAGACACTGCTTGATTAGGGATAGTCAGCACGGATTTGTGAGGGGTAGGTCTTGCCTTACTCGTATTGAATTCTTTGAGGAGGTGACCAAGCATGTGGATGAAGGTAAAGCAGTGGATGTAGTGTACATGGATTTTAGTAAGGCATTTGATAAGGTTCCCCATGGTAGGCTTATGCAGAAAGTAAGGAGGCATGGGATAGTGGGAAATTTGGCCAGTTGGATAACGAACTGGCTAACCGATAGAAGTCAGAGAGTGGGCGTGGATGGCAAATATTCAGCCTGGATCTCAATTACCAGTGGTGTACCGCAGGGATCAGTTCTGGGTCCTCTGCTGTTTGTGATTTTCATTAATGACTTGGATGAGGGAGTTGAAGGGTGAGTCAGTAAATTTGCAGACGATACGAAGATTGGTGGAGTTGTGGATAGTGAGGAGGGATGTTGTCGGCTGCAAAGAGACATAGCTAGGAAGCAGAGCTGGGCTGAGAAGTGGCAGATGGAGTTTAACCCTGAAAAGTGTGAGGTTGTCCATTTTGGAAAGACAAATATGAATGTGGAATACAGGGTTAACGGTAGAGTTCTTGGCAATGTGGAGGAACAGAGAGATCTTGGGTCTATGTTCATACATCTTTGAAAGTTGCCACTCAAGTGGATAGAGCTGCAAAGAAGGCCTATGGTGTGCTAGCGTTCATTAACAGAGGGATTGAATTTAAGAGCCGTGAGGTGATGATGCAGCTGTACAAAACTTTGGTAAGGTCACATTTGGAGTACTGTGTACAGTTCTGGTCGCCTCATTTTAGGAAGGATGTGGAAGCTTTGGAAAAGGTGCAAAGGAGATTTACCAGGATGTTGCCTGGAATGGAGAGTCGGTCTTACGAGGAAAGGTTGAGGGTGCTGGGCCTTTTCTCATTAGAACGGAGAAGGATGAGGGGCGACTTGATAGAGGTTTATACGATGATCAGGGGAATAGATAGAGTAAACAGACAGAGACTTTTTCCCCAGGTGGAACAAACCATTACAAGGGGACATAAATTTAAGGTGAATGGTGGAAGATATAGGGGGGATGTCAGAGGTAGGTTCTTTACCCAGAGAGTAGTGGGGGCATGGAATGCACTGCCTGTGGAAGTCGCTGAGTCGGAAACATTAGGGACCTTCAAGCAGCTATTGGATAGGTACATGGATTATGGTAGAATGATATAGTGTAGATTAATTTGTTCTTAAGGGCAGCACGGTAGCATTGTGGATAGCACAATTGCTTCACAGCTCCAGGGTCCCAGGTTCGATTCCGGCTTGGGTCACTGTCTGTGCGGAGTCTGCACATCCTCCCCGTGTGTGCGTGGGTTTCCTCCGGGTGCTCCGGTTTCCTTCCACAGTCCAAAGATGTGCAGGTTAGGTGGATTGGCCATGATAAATTGCCCCTTAGTGTCCAAAATTGCCCTTAGTGTTGGGTGGAGATGTTGACCTTGGGAAGGAAGAGCTGGTGCAGACTCGATGGGCCGAATGGCCTCCTTCTGCACTGTAAAGTCTATGATAATCTATGATTAATCTACGACAAAGGTTCGGCACAACATCGTAGGCCGAAGGGCCTGTTCTGTGCTGTATTTTTCTATGTTCTATGTTCTATGTTCCCAAAATGCTCCCCTACTGAAACTTCTACCACCTGGCCGGGCTCATTCCCCAATACCAGGTCCAGTCCAGCTCCTTCCCTAGTTGAACTATCTACATATTGTTTTAAGAAGCCCTCTTGGATGCTCCTTACAAACTCTGCCCCGTCTAAGCCCCTGACTCTAAGTGAGTCCCAGTCAATATTGGGGAAGTTGAAGTCTCCCATCACAACAACCCTGTTGTTTTTACTCGTTTTCAAAATCTGTCTACCTGTCTGCTCCTCTATCTCCCGCTGGCTGTTGGGAGGCCTGTAGTAAACCCCCAACATTGTGATTGCACCCTTCTTATTCCTGATCTCTGCCCATATAGCCTTGCTGCCCTCTGAGGTGTCCTCCCGTAGTACAGCTGTGATATTGTCCCTAACCAGTAACGCAACTCCACTATCCCTTTTACATCCCCCTCTATCCCACCTGAAACATCTAAATCCTGGAACGTTTAGCTGCCAATCCTGTCCTTCCCTCAACCAGGTCTCTATAATGGCAACAACATCATAGTTCCAAGTACTAATCCAAGCTCTTAAGTTCATCTGCCTTACCCGTAATACTTCTTGCATTAAAACATATGCACTTCAGGCCACCAGACCCGCTGTTTTCAGCAACATCTCCCTGTCTGCCCTTCCTCAGTGCCATACTGGCCCTATTCCCTAGTTCTCCCTCAATGCTTTCACCTTCTGACCTATTGCTCCAGTACACCATACACTCCCTGCCATACTAGTTTAAACCCTCCCGTGTGACACTAGCAAACCTCGCGGCCAGGATATTTATGCCTCTCCAGTTTAGATGCAACCCGTCCTTCTTATACAGGTCACACCTGCTCCGGAAGAGCTCCCAGTGGTCCAGATAACGGAAACCCTCCCTCCTACACCAGCTGTTTAGCCACGTGTTTAGCTGCTCTATCTTCCTATTTCTAGCCTCACTGGCACATGGCACAGGGAGTAATCCCGAGATTGCAACCCTAAAGGTCCTGTCTTTTAATTTTCTGCCTAGCTCCCTGAACTCCTGCTGCAGTACCTCATGCCCCTTCCTGCCTATGTCGTTAGTACCAATTTGTACAACGACCTCTGCCTGTTTGCCCTCCCCCTTCAGGATGTCCGCTACCCGCTCTGAGATATCCTGGACCCTGGCACCAGGGAGGCAACATACCATCCTGGAATCTCTTTCACGTCCACAGAAGCGCCTATCTGTGCCCCTGACTATAGAGTTCCCTATGACTATTGCTCTTCTGCGCTTTGACCCTCCCTGCTGAACATCAGAGCCAGCCGTGGTGCCACTGCTCTGGCTGCTGCTATTTTACCCTGATAGGCTATCCCCCCCGACAGTATCCAAAGGGGTATACCTGTTCGAGAGGGGGACAACCATAGGGGATTCCTGCACTGACTGCCTGCCCCTTCTGGTGGTCACCCATTTCTCTGCCCGCACCTTGGGTGTGACCACATTTATATAACTGCTATGATGCTTTCCGCCACCAGCATGCTCCTAAGTGCATCCAGTTGCTGCTCCAACCAAACCATGCGGTCTGTGAGGAGCACGAGTTGGGTGCACTTTCTGCGGATGAAGCCATCTGGGACGCTATAAGCCTCCCGGACCTGCCACATCTCACAGTCATAGCACTGCACCCCTCTAATTGATATTGTGTTAATTAATTAGTAAATTTAAAAAAAAATTTAAATTAAAAAATAAAAGTTACTGTTAACGAGATGTTTCCTAGCACTAGATTTCTACTATAAATGTGAAAGCTAAATGCAGTACTCTCCGATCTCTGGCTTAGATACCCCTTTAAATTATAATTAAGTAATTATGTTTAATTAGTTTAACGATGTTTAATTTTTAAATTTAGTGTAGATTCCCAACCAGCCAATCAGGTCACAGCTTTACTGTGATGTCACTTCAGTTCCCCCCCCCACACAATTTGAAAAGGTAATAAGAATAAAAATTAAAAATTAAAATTAAAATCACTTACCTTCCCAGGATGCTCTCTGGTTCTCTCCCTGCTGATTAAAAGTTACAGGCCAGAAGAAAGAGAACAAAACGGTAGGGAAAAAGCACCTTCTCCCACTCTGATTCATTAGGTGCATCCCTAATTGCAAACAGTACGATTGGAATTCCTTTATCCCAATCATCTGGATAGTCTTGACAATAAGCCCTCAACGTTGTCTTTAATGTCTAATGCCACCTTTCTAACTCTCCCTGCGATTCTGGATGGTACGCAGTTGATTTAAACTGTTTTATTCCTAAGCTATCCATAACTTCTTTGAATAATCTTGAGGTAAAATTTGATCCTTGATCCGATTATATTTCTGTGGGTAGTCCATATCTAGTAATGAATTTAAGTAACTCCTCCACAATCTTTTTAGCTGTAATATTAATTTAACGGCCTCTGGAAACCTAGTAGACACATCCATTATCGTCAAAAGATATTGATTCCCACTTTTTATTTTAGGAAGTGGTCCTACGCAATCAATTAGGACCTTTGTAAAAGGTTCCTCAAATGCTGGAAAGGGTATTAAGGGCGCTGGTTTTATCACTGCTTGAGGTTTCCCTATCACTTGACATGTGTGACATGATTGACAAAATGTAACTACATCTTTATGTAGTTCAGGCCAATAAAAATGTTTCTGGATTTTAGCTTGAGTTTTCCTTATTCCCAAATGACCTCCCACTGGTACCTCATGTGCAACTCACAACACCTCCTTTCTATACCTTACTGGTATTGTAGGGAAAAATCCCTTGTACCAATGCATTCAAGAGGCCGAGCCTCAAGGCAAGGTTCAAAGCGTTGTTCTTTATTGTACAATTACTGAAGCCTTCAGGGCGACCCACGCAGCCAGCTCAGAAACAGTGGCTTGGCCACGTTGATCTCGACAATTACACATGCGCTCTGGATTTTTATAGGAATCCAAATTCGAGCGGGAACATTTGCTCATACATAATAGTTAAAAAGTGGCGGGTAGTTTTGATTTAGATCTCTCAGACAGGTTTAAACTGAGAATATGCATTCTATTTGGCCAGGAAGCTCCCTGGTAGACTTTGTCACTTTGCATCTGTATGGTGTGTGTCCGTGTTGATGAGATTGTCTGTGCTCGCTCCGGTGTCCCTCCCTTCTCTAATGTGTTTTCCATTATATCCTGAAGTGTCTCCTTAACTAAATCGACCTCCGATGTCTGTGGCTGTGCTATGCTTTTGGTTCTGTGTTTGCTAGATGAAGTGTTAATGTAATCTTTGTCCTGCTATGTGTGTAGGGGATGCTAATCTAATCTATACACTTCTTTTATTCCTTCTATTCTAGTTTCTTTGCCTGCCTTGGCCATTTTATTAATATACTATTTCATTCTTTCATAAGTCTTTGCAATACAGTTGTGCCATATATCCCACTGCCAGGGTCTTGACTCGCAGATATCCCGATCTCCTGGCCATGGGGCCATTTTAAGATGCAGCTTCGTGCTGTTGCTGGGCAGAACAAGGGTCTTCCATCAATTTTGAATTAAAGGTCTCTCAGCTGTGCAGAAGGGGATTTAAACGAATGTCCATCCAGGTGTCCCCTTCTCCATTGTGGGCACATTATAAACGGTGCCAATCAGTCCAATAAAACAGTCCAATAAATGAAGAATGTTTGATGAGATGAGATAAAAATATGGTCTTGGAAAATGGCCTATTTCACCGGCAATACTACTTTTTAAAAATAAATTTATACTACCCAATTCATTTTTTCCAATTAAGGGGCAATTTAGTGTAGCCAATCCACCTACCCTGCACATCTTTGGGTTGTGGGGGTGAAACCCACGCAAGCACGGGGAGAATGTGTAAACTCCACATAGACAGTGAGCCAGAGCCGGGATCAAACCTGGGACCTCGGCACCATGAGGCATCAGGGCTAACCCACTGTGCCAACATGCTGCCCCCCGGCAATACTACTTGATGAACTTCTGCCCACTTTTCATCCGCCTGCATATGTAAAGGTCTCCATTTTCTCATCAAGACATCACTTTTACGGTAATAACACTCTGGTATACACTCAGATTCCTCTTCTGTATATGCTTTCTGATGCATCCGTTGTATTTCTATATCTTTCTGTTGTAACTCTGCCAATTTTCCTGAACTAAAAATATCCTCCTCATCCTCCACCTGTTCTTGTTCCTTTTCAACCATCAGATCAAAAATCGTTTCTGATAATTGCACTTCAACTTCATCTTCACTCTTTGATTTCTCTTCTTGTCTTAACCTGTGACTTTGCAACCTTATTACTACACAATCCGGAAAAATCCCAGGATATTCGTCCTTCAACACTTCAGCTGCCTGATTTTCCACTGGCTTATCAACCACAGTGGGCATTACTCACACCTGTGATCCAACTATATCATTACCCAAGATAAACTGTATTCCTGGACAAGATAGCTTCTCTATTACTCCTACTACCACTTCACCACTCTTCACTGGACTTTCCAACCTTACCTTATATAATGGAACACTCCTCCTCTCACCCTGAATTCCACATATATTACCACCTTTTCTGGCAACATTCTTCCCAAACTACATAACTCCTCATCTCTTACCATTAAAGATTGACTAGCTCCCGTATCTCTTAAAATTGTGACTACCTGCTCCTCCTGATACACATGAGTAAACTTTACCCACACAAGTAAATTCTTTAAAGAGATCTGGCACGTTCTCATCAATCACCTCTTGATCAGGCTGTACAATCTTTTGCACCTCCTTCGCTTCACTTGGGCTTTCCTTTACCACTTTAACAAACCTCACTGTCTTATCCTGTTTTACCACATCAGCCTTCCCAGTGCTTTTCTTCAACCATCAACACTGTGACTTTACATGGCCTAGTTTATTACAGTGAAAACATTTGAAACGTTTCATGTCTCTTCCACCCTCCTGGATTTCTTTTTTAATCTGAGGTACTCTCTCATTATCTCCCATCAGATCACCTTTACCTTTACCACTTGAGTATTTCTCATATCCCCAGTTTCTATCCCTCACAGGCTGAAACTGATGTTGGAAACCAAGCTTTGATTTATGAACTAATTCATAATCATCTGCCATTTCTGCGGCTAATCTCGCAGTTTTAACCTTCTGCTCTTCCACATGAATTCTCACTACATCAGGAATTGAATTTTTAAACTCCTCCAAAAGTATAATTTCTCTGAGAGCTTCATACGTTTGGTCAATTTTCAAAGCCCTTATCCTATCAAAATTACTCTGTTTGATCCTTTCAAACTCCATGTATGTTTGACCAAATTCTTTCCTTCAATTTCTAAACCTTTGTCTGTAGGCTTCAGGCGCTAGTTCATATGCACCTAAGATGGATTTTTTCACCTCCTCATGCGTCCCAGATACTTAAAGGTACTCTCACATGACACCTACCCATCGACCTGGGGCTCGACCTATCCACCCTCGGCTCTAGGACACAGTTAATGACCAGCTATCTTAACTATCAAATCAGCAGCTGCTGACTCCAGAAGGAAGGTCAGAAATCATCCATCAACCTCTTTAAGCCACCTGGACACAGAATTCAGAAAGACTATCAAGCCCAGTCTGAAATCATCCAAACCTTCAATGTAGAGGATCTGTATACAATTAACTTTTTTGGGCGCCTTAAACAATTTAACCTCCCCTCCCACTTTGTAACTTACATATGTACGTATGTGTGAACTCTTGAATGCCTGTGAGTGAGAGTTGGAGCATTTTTCGTTTATATATTTTTATTTTGATTGTGCATTAAGTACAATAAATACTCTTTTTTTTAAATACAAGGAAACCTTGTGTGTGTACCTTTTACAATTATGGCACTCACATTTAACCAGTTAAACACTCACTGAATTAGCGAGTAAATTGTTATAAATTTGCGGCACGCTAACACAGTGGTTAGCACTGTTGCTTCACAGCGTCAGGAACCTGGGTTCAATTTCCGGCTTAGGCCACTTTCTGTGCAGGGTTTGCACGTTCTCCATGTGTCTGTGTGGTTTTCCTCTGGGTGCTCTGGTTTCCTCCCACAGTCCAAAGATGTGCAGGTGAGGTGAATTGGACATTCTGAACTCTCCCTCAATGGACCCGAACAGGCGCCGGAGTGTGGCAACGAGGGGATTTTCGCACTAACTTCATCAGTTTAATGTAAGCCTACTTGTGACACTAATGAAGATTATTATAATAATAATATTATGAGGGCAGCATATGGCGCAGTGGATAGCACTGGGACTGCGGCACTGAGGACCTGGGTTCGAATCCCGGCCCTGGGTCACTATCCATGTGGAATTTGCTCATTCTCCCCATGTCTGTGTGGGTTTCACCCCCACAACCCAAAGATGTGCAGGGTAGGTGGATTGGCTACGCTAAATTGCCCCTTAATTGAAAAAACAATAATTGGGTACTCTAAATTTATATAAAAATAATAATAATATTATTTTTTTTAAACCTGCTGCGGTCTGTAGCCACCTAAATTGGCCAACTCCTGATTCAAAATGGCAAAAGGCAAAGGCTGATGGGAAAGTCAGCCAACAAGACAGAAACCAGCGGCTGCAGGTTTGCTGTGTATTTACCTCTGCAAAAACCAGACAACATCGATACCAGCGACCATCAGCATAACAAAGTAACAGCAATCTGCATACTGATGAGCAATCCCCGGGAACAATAAGTAACATTTTTGACACACAAAGCAAAGCCAGACTCCTCGGCGCCAGCAGGAGCCAACACAAAGGAGGTGAACGAGCACCTCAAGACTGCCCATCGATCAGGGAACCGCTCCAGTATTGGAGAAAATCGAACTAAGCGATTGGGACAAAGTCCAAGGTACAGGGTCCGCCCCAAAAGGCGGGAAGCCCCTGGGGACTATAACTTGGGGACCAAGTTCAAATCGCTCTCTTCACTCTTCAGCAGCTCCTCTTCAGCTCTTCTTCCTGCCTGGGTCACCCAGCAACACGAACCAACATTGACCGTGACCGGTGCAGTGAAGACCGACAATCGTAAGTCTTAATTCAACGCTCGCTACGAGATAGGTGTTCCTAGCTACCAATCCGTACCAACTTCGAATCCCGCAGGCTCAGAACCCGAACGAAAGCCCATTTGTTCCCCTGACCTGGTGGGCTAGTCCAAAGTTAAGTATAGGCCTGTTAGTTGTAGAAGTAGCTTAGACGTAGAATTTGTGCATGAGTAGCGATTACTATGTATAATAAATGTGCTTTGATTTAAATTATTGATCATTACTCGGACTTGAACCTCGTGGCGGTATCATAAAGATACCTGGCGACTCAAGAGCAAAGGTAATAAAACAGAGCAATTGAACCAAGGAGAAAATCAGCAACAGGTCAACCAAGGGGTGGAAAGAGAGGGGAACCAGTCTACTATTTCTCACATGACAATAGCATATATCTCAGCAAATCATTGCATCTGGAGACTCACCTGCAAAATTATAGACTTTGGACTTATAACCAGACCCAATGTCAAAACAAATTATTGTAATTGCATGATGCAATTTGCATTTATGCATTAATATTGATTCCTCAACCAATATACCCAATGAGGTAGTCGAAATTAGGGCTGATTGGTAGAAGTATACATACCACAAAGTTGTTAGGCCTGACCCCAACCCCTCTCCAGTCTGTTTTGGATTACAGTTAGCTTTAGCACCCAGGATTAGGGAGAGGAAATAATTTGTCGAAGATACTTACTTGACAGGGATGAAACTGTGTCCAGAAGTTCCTATTCCCCTCTGCATTTGTGTGAGTGTTGATTTCTGTGGGTATCATCTCTTTTATCAGGAGGTTTCAGTGGAGATTTTTTGGCCTCTTTCCCTTTGATAAGAACATAAGAACTAGGAGCAGGAGTAGGCCATCTGGCCCCTCGAGCCTGCTCCACCATTCAATGAGATCATGGCTGATCTTTTGTGGACTCAGCTCCACTTTCCTGCCCGAACACCATAACCCTTAATCCCTTTATTCTTCAAAAAAACTATCTATCTTTATCTTAAAAACATTTAATGAAGGAGCCTCTACTGCTTCACTGGGCAAGGAATTCCATAGATTCACAACCCTTTGGGTGAAGAAGTTCCTCCTAAACTCAGTCCTAAATCTACTTCCCCTTATTTTGAGGCTATGCCCCCTAGTTCTGCTTTCACCCGCCAGTGGAAACAACCTGCCCGCATCTATCCTATCTATTCCCTTCATAATCTTATATGTTTCTATAAGATCCCCCCTCATCCTTCT
Source organism: Scyliorhinus torazame (assembly GCF_047496885.1). Classification (NCBI taxonomy): domain Eukaryota; kingdom Metazoa; phylum Chordata; class Chondrichthyes; order Carcharhiniformes; family Scyliorhinidae; genus Scyliorhinus; species Scyliorhinus torazame. The sequence continues at coordinate 72,925,572 of NC_092723.1, forward strand.
AAATTCCAACGAGTACAGTCCCAGTCTACTCAACCTTTCCTCGTAATCCAACCCCTTCAGCTCTGGGATTAACCTAGTGAATCTCCTCTGCACACCCTCCAGTGCCAGTACGTCCTTTCTCAAGTAAGGAGACCAAAACTGAACACAATACTCCAGGTGTGGCCTCACTAACACCTTATACAATTGCAGCAGAACCTCCCTAGTCTTAAACTCTATCCCTCTAGCAATGAAGGACAAAATTCCATTTGCCTTCTTAATCACCTGTTGCACCTGTAAACCAACTTTTTGCAACTCATGCACTAGCACACCCAGGTCTCTCTGCACAGCAGTATGTTTTAATATTTTATCATTTAAATAATAATCCCTTTTGTTATTCCTACCAAAATGGATAACCTCACATTTGTCAACATTGTATTCCATCTGCCAGACCCTAACCCATTCACTTAGCCTATCCAAATCCCTCTGCAGACCTCCAGTATCCTCTGCACGTTTTGCTTTACCACTTATCTTAGTGTCGTCTGCAAACTTGGACACATTGCCCTTGGTCCCCAACTCCAAATCATCTATGTAAATTGTGAACAGTTGTGGGCCCAACACTGATCCCTGAGGGACACCACTAGCTACTGATTGCCAACCAGAGAAACACCCATTAATCCCCCCTCTTTGCTTTCTATTAATTAACCAATCCTCTATCCATGCTACTACTTTCCCCTTAATGCCATGCATCTTTATCTTATGCAACAACCTTTTGTGTGGCACCTTGTCAAAGGCTTTCTGGAAATCCAGATATACCACATCCATTGGCTCCCCGTTATCTACCGCACTGTTAATGGCCTCAAAAAATTCCACTAAATTAGTTAGGCACGACCTGCCCTTTATGAACCCATGCTGTGTCTGCCCAATGCAATTTCCATCCAGATACCTCGCTATTTCTTCCTTGATGATAGATTCCAGCATCTTCCCTACTACCGAAGTTAAGCTCACTGGCCGATAATTACCCGCTTTCTGCCGACCTCCTTTTTTAAACAGTGGTGTCACGTTTGCTAATTTCCAATCTGCCGGGACCACCCCAGAGTCTAGTGAATTTTGGTAAATTATCACTAGTGCATTTGCAATTTCCCTAGCCATCTCTTTTAGCACTCAGGGATGCATTCCATCAGGTCCAGGAGACTTGTCTACCTTTAGCCCCATTAGCTTGCCCATCACTACCTCCTTGGTGATAACAATCCTCTCAAGGTCCTCACCTGTTATAGCCTCATTTCCATCAGTCACTGGCATGTTATTTGTGTCTTCCACTGTGAAGACCGACCCAAAAAACCTGTTCAGTTCCTCAGCCATTTCCTCATCTCCCATTATTAAATCTCCCTTCTCATCCTCTAAAGGACCAACATTTACCTTAGCCACTCTTTTTTGTTTTATGTATTTGTAGAAACTTTTACTATCTGTTTTTATATTCTAAGCAAGTTTACTCTCATAATCTATCTTACTCTTCTTTATAGCTTTTTGAGTAGCTTTCTGTTGCCCCCTAAAGATTTCCCAGTCCTCTAGTCTCCCACTGAACTTTGCTACTTTGTATGTTTTTTCCTTCAATTTGATATTCTCCCTTATTTCCTTAGATATCCATGGTCGATTTTCCCTCTTTTTACCGTCCTTCCTTTTTGTTGGTATAAACCTTTGCTGAGCACTGTGAAAAATCACTTGGAACGTTCTCCACTGTTCCTCAACTGTTTCACCATAAAGTCTTTGCTCCCAGTCTACCTTAGCTAGATCTTCTCTCATCCCATTGTAATCTCCTTTGTTTAAGCACAAAACACTAGTGCTTGATTTTACCTTCTCACCCTCCATCTGTATTTTAAATTCCACCATATTTTGATCGCTCCTTCCGAGAGGATCCCTAACTATGAGATCCTGAATCAATCCTGTCTCATTACACAGGACCAGATCTAGGACCGCTTGTTCCCTCGTAGGTTCCATTACATACTGTTCTAGGAAACTATCGCGGATACATTCTATAAACTCCTCCTCAAGGCTGCCTTGACTGACCTGGTTAAACCAATCAACATGTAGATTAAAATCCCCCATGATAACTGCTGTACCATTTCTACATGCATCTGTTATTTCTTTGTTTATTGCCTGCCCCACCATAATGTTACTATTTGGTGGCCTATAGATTACTCCTATCAGTGACTTTTTCGCCTTACTATTCCTGATTTCCACCCAAATGGATTCAACCTTATCCTCCATAGCACCGATGTCATCCCTTTGTTGCCCGGATGTCATCCTTAAATAACAGAGCTACACCACCTCCCTTACCATCCACTCTGTCCTTCCGAAAAGTTTGATACCCTCGGATATTTAACTCCCAGTCGTGACCATCCTTTAACCATGTTTCAGTAATGGCCACTAAATCAGTCATTTACGATGATTTGCGCCATCAACTCATTTACCTTATTCCGAATACTACGAGCATTCAGGTAAAGTACACTTATGTTGGCTTTTGTACCTCTGTTCTGAATCTTAACACCTCGATCAGTAACCTCTCCTAAGTTATATTTCCTCTTAACCTTTCTTCTAATTTTCTTTGTCGTTGAACCCATATCTTCATGTAACAACCTTTGGAGTTGGAAGCTCTTAGGTGGTTGCTTGTTCTTTAAATGGGCTTCAGTGCCTAACATCGGGAACTTAAAGTCGTGATGGTTGCAACCAGTCAAGTCCCGGGGTGGTGGGAAAGACAGCCCATTGACTGCCTTCTTCATTCAGAAAATCCTTCTTGATTCCTGTGGATTCAATGCTGCTGATATCTTCTGTCTACGGGACTTCCCCAGTGCTCAATACTTTGATGTGACCTTCAAGAATGTCGCTACCTGCATGAAATTCTTGAAAGCGAGGGAGGGGGAGAGACCTGCCACACCCGAGAATTATCAAAGCAGAGTTCCTCTTTACTCTGCCATCTCAACGTGACTGTGCACCTATACAACCCCCATCTTCCAGGTGATCTGCATACCTTCCTCACCAAGTACGTCAATAAGGCTGGCAACTGTTCTGAGGTCAAGGATGCCTACGGAATCTAGACCAACAATCGCCAGGTGAAGGTGACACTCAAGACCGGGGTTAGCTTTGTGGTTAGCACTGCTGCCTCACAGCACCAGGGACCCAGGTTCAATTTTGGCTTTGAGTGACCGTGTGGCGTTTGCACGTTCTCTGTGTCTGCATGGGTTTCCTCTGGGTGCTCCGGTTTCCTCTCACTGTAGAAAGATGTACAGGTTAGGCGGATTGGCCATGCTAAATTGCCCCATAGTGTCTAAAGATGTGCAGGATAGACAGGGTTACAGGGATAGGGGAGTGGGCATAGTTAGGGTGCTCTTTCAGAAGATCGGTGCAGACTTAATACGGCTGAATGGTCTCCTTCTGCATTGTCGGGATTCAATGGTTTCTTTGGTCTCCCTCCAGCTTTGCCATCGGGGAAAGCCGTGGCTATCTCATCTGCGCCAGGCAGCCCAAAGTTTGTCGCTCCTGCGGAAAATCTGGCCATGTGGCAGCCCACTGCAGCGTGCTCATCTGCACGAACTGCAAGCAGGAAGGATATCAGACAAAGGACTGCAAGCAGACTAAGTGCTGCAACTTGTGTGGTGGAGCAGGCCATGTCTTCAAGACTGCTCCATGTGTTCAAGACTGGCCTTGCGCACAGGTGGCAAAAGCCATGGAGGACGAAGCTGATGAAATGGCCAGCCTGACTACAGCCAAGGAAATGTGCAAACGTCCAGCTATCAAAGCCTCTAATCAGCAGAATGGGACAAAGCAGAAGCCGAGGGAAAGGAAAGAGGGAGGCAGAAGACAGCCAAACAATATCTCCGTTCCCCACACCCCTCACCAATGTAGGGGAAACCATCAGAAGGCTGCTTCTTGGTAGGATAGCATGGTGGTGCAGTGGTTAGCACTTGCTAACTTTTGGTTGGCTCTTAAATGTCGCCCATTGTATCTTTATTTAATTTGCTCTGTTTCTATAGCCTTTGCTCTAGAGTCGCCAGGTATCTTTATCATACCGCCACGAGGTTCAAGTTCAAGTACTGATCAATAACTCAACACACCAATTAGTAAGATTCAAATCAAAACACATTTATTATACACAGTAAATCACTACTCATGCATAAACTCTACTTTCTAGACTATTTTCTGTCACTAAAAGGCCTATACTTCGCTTCGGAATTGGCCCACCAGGTCAGGGGAACAAATGACCTTTCGTTCGATCTAAGTCTGCAGGGTTCAAAAGCTGGTATGGACTGGTAGCTGGGAGCGCCTATCTCGTAGCGTGCATTGACTGGAGACTTACTTGATTGATGCGGCAGCTTGGGCAGTTCACTCTCAAGGGTTGATTCGCGTTGCTGAGTGACCCTGCCAAGAAGACCAATTTGAACTTGGGGGCTTTACTTTATAGTCCCCAGGGGCTTCCCACCTTTCGGGGCGGACCCCGTACCTGGTTCCAAGTGATTGGACTGCGTTCCGATCACTGGGATCGATTTCTCCAATACTGGAGCGGTTCCCTGATTGCTGGGCGGTCCCTAAGTGTCCGTTGGCCTTCCTTTGTCTTGGCTCCTGCTGGCGCCGAGGAGTCTGGCTTGGCCTTATTCACCTTAAGTGTTTCAATTGTGCCCGGGGATCGCTCATTAATATGCAGATGGCTGCTGGTTTCAGTGCTGTCTGGGCTTTTGCAAGTTCTAATACACAGGATTTCTGCACTTGCTAGTTTTTGCCTGTGTTGGCTAAATTTCCCTGTAGTCTTTGCGGTTCTCCATTTTAAGTTGGGAAGTGGCCAACCCAGTTGCCTACAATGTGTCCAAGACTGGCCTTGCGCACAGGTGGCAAAAGCCATGGAGGACCAAGCTGATGAAATGGCCAGCCTGACTACAGCCAAGGAAACGTGCAAACCTCCAGCTATCAAAGCCTCTAATCAGCAGAATGGGACAAAAAAGAAGCCAAGGGAAAGGAAAGAGGGAGGCAGAAGACAGCCAAACAATATCTCCGTTCCCCACACCCCTCACCAATGTAGGAGAAACCATCAGAAGGCTGCTTATTGGTAGGATAGCATGGTGGTGCAGTGGTTAGCACTGCTGCCTCACGGTGCCGAGTGTTGGACGTTTAGCTGCTGTCGTATAAAGAGTCAAAGGTTCTGCTCCTTTTCTACAAACACCTTTAATTTACTTGAACAGACTCTGCACAAAACTCTAACATCACATCACCTGACACAAAGGCCACCTGAAGCCTCTTTACACAGTCCGTCGCAAATTCCTTATAAAATTCCGCTGGGTACCCATCCGGCCCAGGGGCCTTACCCGACTTTATACCCCTAATACTATCCAGCATCTCCCTCAGGCCCAGGGGCTCCTCCAACACCTGCCTCTCTGCTTCCTCCACCTGGGGAAATTCCAGCTTGTCCAGAAACCGCCCCATGTCCCCTTCCTCTCCTCCCGGGTCTGCCTCATAAAGTGCCTGGCAGTATTCCCTAAATGCCTCATTGATTTTCCCTGGCTCTGACACCACATCCCACGTCAATATATCCCTGGATGCAGCCTACCTCCGCAGCTGGTGCGCCAGCATGCGGCTCGCCTTCTCCTCATATTCATATTGCACCCCCCTTGCCCTACGCAGTTGACGCGGATGATCTATTACTGTATGTGTCAGAGCCGAGTGTGTCGATGGGGGGTATATTGGAGATTCTCTGAAAGTTTGGGTCCTTTTACGGGGTATAAATTCAACCTGGAAAAAAGTGAATACTTTGTGGTGTCCCGGCCGGGGGCAGGGGTAGAGGGGCTGCCATTTTGCAGGGCGGTAACACGCTTTAGGTACCTGGGGGTGCAGGTGGCACGGGACTGGGGGGGGGTGGACTCTGTAGGTAGAATCCTACTAGCTTGGTGGGGAGGGTGAACGCCAATCTAGCAAAGTGGAATAGTCTCCCTCTGTCGCTGGCAGGTCGGGTGCAGGCGATTAAAATGAATGTGCTGCCGCATTTTTCAGTGCCTGACGATCTTTTTGCCGAGGGTGTTTTTCAAGGACGTGGATAAGTTGATCACCTCATTTATTTTTTGGGGGGGAAGGTAGCCAGGGTTAGGAAAGTAGTTCTGCAGAGAGGACGGCAGGCAGGGGGGTTGGGCCGTCCAAATTTATTATACTATTATTGGGCGGCGAATGCCGAAAAGGTGAGTAGTTGGGGGGGGGGCTCCCAGTGAGTTAGAATGGAGGAGAGTCTGTGTAGGGGGACGGGGCTGAGGGCGCCGCACCCAATGGCCCCGGGTAAGTATTCTGGGAGTCCGGTGGTGGTGGCAACGCTGAAGATCTGGAGGCAGTTGAAGCAGCATTTTAAGTTGTGGCCGGGGTCAAGAGAGATGCCGATTAGGGGGAACCATAGGTTTGAAGCAGGGAAGTTGGATGGGAAATTTCGGAGATGGAAGGAGAGGGGAGTCAGGGTATTAAAAGACATATTCCTGAGAGGTCGTTTTGCGAGACTTGAGGAGTTGTGGGAGAATTATGGACTGGGGCAGGGGGAAGTATTTAGGTACCTGCAGCTCCAGGACTTTGGCGGGAAGGAGGTACAGAGCTTCCCGATGGCATTGGCCCCCTCATAGTTGGAAGAGGTATTGCTGGCAGGGGAAATGGAGAAGGGAGTGGTGTCGGCGATCTCCGGGAGGATTTTGGGGGAAGATAAGGTATCCTTGGAGGGGATAAAAGCCAAGTGGAAGGAAGAGTTGGGGGAGTTATGGATAACGGTCTGTGGTGTGAGGTGCACCGGAGGGTAAATGCCTCAACCTCGTTTGCAAGGTTGGGGCTGATACAGCTGAAGGTCATGTATAGGGCACACTTCATGAGGGTGAGGATGAACCGACTCTTTGAGGGGGTGGAGGATATGTGTGAGTGCTGTGGGAGAAGCCCTGCAAACCACGTTCACATGTTTTGGTCCTACCCGAGGCTGGAGGTGTAATGGAGGGAGGTTTTTAAGGTCATCTTGGGGCAGTACGTGTGAGTTTGGAGCCAGAGCCCTGTGGTAAACACCACTAGTGGTATATTGTATGTATTACGGCACTGCCCGTATATTACAGGTACAACGGTAAATCAGTGCCTGCTGGCTCCGCCCAGCAGGCAGCGTATAAAAGTGTATGCTCTCCTGCGCTGCAGCCATTCTGGTTCCAGCTACAGGTGGCACAACATCTTGTTCAATAAAGCCTCGATTGTTCCACCATTCTCATCTCGTGGTAATTGACGGTACATCAATTTATTGAACAAGATTTTAAAAGATGGATTTCCTCATCAAGCCTGATCACCTGCAGCTGAGCCCTCACGTAGCCAACGCCACGTCCACCTTCGACCACTGGCTAGCCTGCTTCGAAGGCTACCTCAGAGCAGCCACTGAAGAACCCTCGGACTCGCAGAAGCTCCAAATCCTCTACTCACGGGTGAGCCCTGACATTTTTCCCCTCATCCGGAATGCGCCACCTACTCCGAAGCGATGACGCTCCTAAAGGGACATTACATTAAACCGGTGAATCAAGTGTACGCCAGGCACCTCCTGGCCACGAGACATCAACTCCCCGGGAGACTCTGGACGATTTCTTACGGGCCTTACAGATCTTCGGTAGGAACTGTGACTGCCAGGCAGTTTCAGCAGTCCAACACACCAAACTTTTAATTAGAGACGCTTATGTCACGGGCATGAAGTCTATGTACATTCGAAGCAGATGGCCGCCTCTATCACTTCCTTAGGGTTCCCTTTGGCGTCACCAATGGGGTCTCGGTCTTCCAGCGAAAGATGGACCGAATGGTTGACCAGTACGGGCTGTGGGCCACCTTCCCATACCTAGATAACGTCACCATCTGCAGCCACGATCAGCAGGACCACGACGCAAACCTCCAAAAATTCCTCCATACCGCCAAACTCCTTAACCTTACCTACAATAAGGAGAAATGCGTGTTCCGCACCAACCGCTTAGCCATCCTTGGTTATGTAGTGGAAAATGGAGTCCTAGGGCCCGACCCCAACCGCATGCGCCCCCTCCTGGAACTCCCTCTCCCCCACTGCCCCAAGGCCCTGAAATGTTGCCTGGGGCTTTTCTCATATTACGCCCAGTGGGTCCCTAATTATGTGGACAAGGCCCGCCCACTCATCACGTCCACAGTTTTTCCCCTGACGGCTGAGGCCCGCCAGGCCTTCAACCACATTAAGGTGGACATCGCCAAGGCCATGATGCACGCGGTCGACGAGTCCCTCCCCTTCCAAGTGGAGAGCGATGCATCGGACGTGGCTCTGGCCGCTACCCTCAACCAGGCGGGCAGGACCGTGGCTTTCTTTTCCCGCACCCTCCATGCCTCCGAAATTCGGCACTCCTCTGTTGAGAAGGAGGCCTAAGCCATTGTGGAAGCTGTGTGGCGTTGGAGGCATTACCTGGCCGGGGGAGATTCACTCTCCTCACTGACCAATGGTCGGTTGCCTTCATGTTTAATAATACACAGCGGGGCACGATCAAAAATGACAAGATCTTGAGGTGGAGGATCAAGCTCTCCACCTATAACTATGAGATCTTGTATCACCCGGGGAAGCTCAATGAGTCCCCAGATGCCCTACCCGCGGTACATGTGCCAGCGCACAGGTAGACCGACTCCGGGCTCTCCACTTTGACCTCTGCCACCCGGGGGTCACCCGGTTCTTCCATTTTGTCAAGGCCCACAACCTGCCCTACTCCATTGAGGAGGTCAGGACCGTTACCAGAGACTGCCAAGTCTGCGCAGAGTGCAAGCCGCACTTCTACTGGCCAGATAGAGCGCATCTGGTGAAGGCCTCCCGCCCCTTTGAACGCCTCAGCATGGACTTCAAAGGGCCCTTCCCCTCCACTGACCGCAATGTGTACTTCCTCAACGTTATTGATCAGTACTCCCCGTTCCCCTTCGCCATCCCATGCCCCGACATGACTTCTGCCACGGTAATTAAAGCCCTGCACAGCATCTTCACTCTGTTCGGTTTCCCCACCTACATCCACGGCGATCGGGATCCTCTTTCATGAGCGATGAGCTGCGTCAGTTCCTGCTCAGCAAGGGCATCGCCTCAAGCAGAACGACCAGCTACAACCCCCGGGGAAACGGGCATGTGAAGAGGGAGAACGGGACGGACTGGAAGGCCATCCTGCTGGCCCTTCGGTCTAGAAATCTCCCGGTCTCTCGCTGGCAGGAGGTCCTCCCCAATGCGCTCCACTCCATCCGGTCGCTCCTCTGCACCGCCACTAATGAGACCCCTCACGAACGTGTGTTTGCCTTCCCCAGGAAGTTCACGTCGGGGCCTCGCTCCCAACATGGCTGACAGTTCCTGGACCCGTCCTCCTCCGGAAGGGTTATTAATCGGACCCCATGGTCGAGAAAGTCCACCTCCTACATGCAAAACCGCAGTACGCCTATGTGGCACACCCCAACGGGTGCCAAGACACTGTCTCCCTCCAGGACCTGGCACCCGCTGGGTCCCCACCCACGACCCCTGACCTCACACCGCTCCCCCCCCCCCCCCCCCCGGTTGTCTCATTCACCCCTGTGCCACTCACCCTCCCTCCAGCGAACCTCACTGCAGCCCCCACCCCAGCAGGATCCGTCCTCCCACTGGATCCACTCAGGGATGACGAAGACGAGGACAACATGCTCCCGGAGTCGCAGGTGACCAGGTCGGCACCCACATCACCACCAGGACTCAGGTGATGCTGTTTGGGACATTGATACTATATTTGTTATTGTTGGCTGTCTTTTGTTGTGTATTTGATGCAAATGTGGAAAATGAGAATAAAAACATTTTTTTTTTAAAAACGTGGTAATGTTACAGAGCAAGTTATCATGGCGATTCTTTGTACTCCTCTGGAACTACACCTAGCATGACTGTTCACCTGTACATAGTACAACCATCTCCTACAATCATCTGGTGATGGCCAGATGCGCCTGATGCACGATCAATGACCACTAAAGCGAGGTTGTAGTACAACTGAAGGCTTTAATAAGCTAGATGTTTCCCCCAGCAGCTCGGGTACAGAATGAGGGCTGCTGGGACGGCACGGGTTCTTATACCCCGCCTATCAGGGCAAAACTATTATGCACTCTCGCCAATGGCAAGCATATAGGTTCTACCAATGGTACTTCAGCCTCTCAGGTACCGTAATACCTATAATACCATATTCACCCCCGTTAAAAAAAAGTCCGGCGGGGGTGGTGGCCAGAAACTACAAAACATAACAACATGGTATAATTAGTTATGGAGGTACCGTAATACCTCCGTACAGTGTTTAGTAACTATTTACAAGTCTGGTAGCTATGTACATTTGATGGTTTATATTTACAGATTACAGTTAAAATGAACCAATCAGTCGATCGGGGGCCCTGGTCGTCCTCTGTGATCGTTGGAGCCTCGGTGGTGACTCTGGTGGAGACTTAGGCGTTTGTGACTCCGGGAGCGTGGCTTCGATCTCCATGGCAGCTTCATCACCCCTGGACGGCGCTGGTGGGGAAAACGGCTGACCTGGGAAGGCAGCGCCTGCGGGGGGCGTCGGTGGGTGGGGGGGCCTAGGCAGGGGCGGCGGAAAGACCGATCCTCCTGTAAGGTGCAGCGGTGGAGGGGAGGGTGGGACTGGTAGCTTGAATGTACGTGGAGTTCAGGCGGGCGCCAGGTCCCGTAGGGAGACCGTATCTTGTCGGCCGTCGGGGTACGCCACGTAGGCATAGGCATACTGGGGGTTAGCATGGAGCAGATGGACCCTCTCGAGTAACGGGTCCAACTTGTGCGCCCGCACGTGTTTTCGGAGCAGGTCGGGTGCTGCCAGCCAGGTTGGGAGCGAGGTCCCAGAGGAGGACTTCCTGGGGAAGACAAGGAGACGTTTGTGAGGTGTCTGATTCGTGGTTGTACAAAGTAGTGACCGGATGGAGTGGAGGGCATCCGGGAGGACTTCTTGCCAGCGGGAGACTGGGAGGTTCCGGACAGTAGGGCCAATAGGACGGTCTTCCAGACCGTTCCGTTCTCCCTCTCTACCTGTCCGTTACCCCGGGGGTTGTAACTGGTCGTCCTGCTCGAGGCGATGCCCTTGCTGAGCAGGAAGTGACGCAGTTCGTCGCTCATAAAGGAGGACCCCCTATCGCTGTGTATGTAAGCGGGAAACCCGAACAGTGCAAAGATGCTATGGAGGGCCTTGATGACGGTGGAGGCGGTCATGTCGGGGCTGGGGATGGCGAATGGGAACCGGGAGTACTCGTCAATCACGTTCAGAAAGTACATGTTGCGGTCGGTGGAGGGGAGGTGGCCTTTAAAGTCCATGCTGAGGCGTTCAAAGGGACGGGAAGCCTTTATCAGGTGCGCTCTCTCTGGCCGGTAGAAGTGCGGTTTGCACTCGCGCAGATTTGGCAGTCCATGGTGGCTGTCCTGACCTCCTCGATGGAGTAGGGCAGGTTGCGGGTCTTGACGAAATGAAAAAAGCGAGTGACCCCCGGGTGGCAGAGGTCCTCGTGGAGGGCTTGGAGGTGGTCCACTTGTGCGGTGGCACATGTGCCGCGGGACAGGGCGTCAGGAGGCTCATTTAGCTTCCCAGGACGATACAAGATCTCGTAGTTGTAGGTGGAGAGTTCGATCCTCCACCTCAAGATCTTGTCGTTTTTTTATCTTGCTCCGCTGTGCATTATCGAACCTGAAAGCCACCGACCGTTGGTCCGTGAGGAGAGTGAATCTCCTGCCAGCCAGGTAATGCCTCCAATGTCGTACAGCTTCTACTATGGTCTGGTCCTCCTTTTCGACTGAGGAGTGGCGGATTTCGGAAGCATGGAGGGTACGGGAGACGAAGGCCATGGGTCTGCCCCCTTGGTTGTGGATTGCCGCCAGAGCTACGTCAGACGTGTCGCTCTCGACCTGGAAGGGGACGGACTCGTCGATGGCGTGCATCGCGGCCTTTGCAATGTCTGCTTTGATGCAGCTGAAGGCCTGGCGGGCCTCTATCGACAGGGGAAAAACTGTTGTTTGGATCAGGGGGTGGGCCTTGCCTGCGTAGTTGGGGACCCACTGGGCGTAGTTGTTAAAAAACCCTAGGCAGCGCTTCAGGGCCTTAGAGCAGTGAGGGAGGGGGAACTCCATAAGGGGGCGCATGCGTTCAGGGTCGGGGCCTATAACTCCATTTCGCACTACAAAGAACAAAGAACAAAGAAATGTACAGCACAGGAACAGGCCCTTCGGCCCTCCAAGCCCGTGCCGACCATACTGCCCGACTAAACTACAATCTTCTACACTTCCTGGGTCCGTATCCTTCTATTCCCATCCTATTCATATATTTGTCAAGATGCCCCTTAAATGTCCCTATCGTCCCTGCTTCCACCACCTCCTCCGGTAGCGAGTTCCAGGTACCCACTACCCTCTGCGTAAAAAACTTGCCTCGTACATCTACTCTAAACCTTGCCCCTCTCACCTTAAACCTATGCCCCCTAGTAATTGACCCCTCTACCCTGGGGAAAAGCCTCTGACTATCCACTCTGTCTATGCCCCTCATAATTTTGTATACCTCTATCAGGTCGCCCCTCAACCTCCTTCGTTCCAGTGAGAACAAACCGAGTTTATTCAACCGCTCCTCATAGCTTATGCCCTCCATACCAGGCAACATTCTGGTAAATCTCTTCTGCACCCTCTCTAAAGCCTCCACATCCTTCTGGTAGTGTGGCGACCAGAATTGAACACTATACTCCAAGTGTGGCCTAACTAAGGTTCTATACAGCTGCAACATGACTTGCCAATTCTTATACTCAATGCCCCGGCCAATGAAGGCCAGCATGCCGTATGCCTTCTTGACTACCTTCTCCACCTGTGTTGCCCCTTTCAATGACCTGTGGACCTGTACTCCTAGATCTCTTTGACTTTCAATACTCTTGAGGGTTCTACCATTCACTGTATATTCCCTACCTGCATTAGACCTTCCAAAATGCATTACCTCACATTTGTCCGGATTAAACTCCATCTGCCATCTCTCCGCCCAAGTCTCCAGACAATCTAAATCCTGCTGTATCCTCAGACAGTCCTCATCGCTATCCGCAATTCCACCAACCTTTGTGTCGTCTGCAAACTTACTAATCAGACCAGTTACATTTTCCTCCAAATCATTTATATATACTACAAAGAGCAAAGGTCCCAGCACTGATCCCTGTGGAACACCACTGGTCACAGCCCTCCAATTAGAAAAGCATCCCTCCATTGCTACCCTCTGCCTTCTATGGCCTAGCCAGTTCTGTATCCACCTAGCCAGTTTACCCCTGATCCCGTGTGACTTCACCTTTTGTACTAGTCTACCATGAGGGACCTTGTCAAAGGCCTTACTGAAGTCCATATAGACAACATCTACTGCCCTACCTGCATCAATCATCCTAGTGACCTCCTCGAAAAACTCTATCAAGTTAGTGAGACACGACCTCCCCTTCACAAAACCGTGCTGCCTCTCACTAATACGTCCATTTGCTTCCAAATGGGAGTAGATCCTGTCTCTAAGAATTCTCTCCAGTAATTTCCCTACCACTGACGTAAGGCTCACCGGCCTGTAGTTCCCGGGATTATCCTTGCTACCCTTCTTAAACAGAGGAACAACATTGGCTATTCTCCAGTCCTCCGGGACATCCCCTGAAGACAGCGAGGATCCAAAGATTTCTGTCAAGGCCTCAGCAATTTCCTCTCCAGCCTCCTTCAGTATTCTGGGGTAGATCCCATCAGGCCCTGGGGACTTATCTACCTTAATATTTTTAAGACACCCAACACCTCGTCTTTTTGGATCACATTGTGACCCAGGCTATCTACACCCCCTTCTCCAGACTCAACATCTACCAATTCCTTCTCTTTGGTGAATACTGATGCAAAGTATTCATTTAGTACCTCGCCCATTTCCTCTGGCTCCACACATAGATTCCCTTGCCTATCCTTCAGTGGGCCAACCCTTTCCCTGGCTACCCTCTTGCTTTTTATGTACGTGTAAAAAGCCTTGGGATTTTCCTTAACCCTATTTGCTAATGACTTTTCGTGACCCCTTCTAGCCCTCCTGACTCCTTGCTTAAGTTCCTTCCTACTTTCCTTATATGCCACACAGGCTTCGTCTGTTCCCAGCCTTTTAGCCCTGACAAATGCCTCCTTTTTCTTTTTGACGAGGCCTACAATATCACTCGTCATCCAAGGTTCCCGAAAATTGCCGTATTTATCTTTCTTCCTCACAGGAGCATGCCGGTCCTGTATTCCTTTCAACTGACACTTGAAAGCCTCCCACATGTCAGATGTTGATTTGCCCTCAAACATCCGCCCCCAATCTATGTTCTTCAGTTCCCGCCTAATATTGTTATAATAAATATACGTAGCCGAGAATGGCTAGACGGTCGGTGCTAAAAACGCATTTATCCTCATTGTACGTTAGGTTAAGGATCTTTGCGGTCTGGAGGAATTTTCTGAGGTTGGTGTCGTGGTCCTGCTGGTCATGGCCGCAGATGGTGACATTATCGAGATACAGGAATGTTGCCCGTAAACCGTACCGGTCAACCATTTGGTCCATCTCGCATTGGAAGACCGAGACCCCGTTAGTGACACCAAAGGGAACCTTTAAGAAGTGATAGAGCCGCCCGTCTGCCTCGAAGGCAGTGTATTTGCGGTCACTAGTGCAGATGGGGAGCTGGTGGTAGGCGGACTTGAGAACCACCGTGGAGAAGGCCTTATAATGCGCGATCCTGTTTACCGGGTCAGATATGCGGAGGAGGGGGTACGCGTCCAGCTGCGTAAACCTGTTGATGGTCTGACTGTAGTCGATGACCATCCTATGCTTCTCCCCGGTCTTTACCACCACTACTTGAGCTCTCCAGGGGCTGTTACTGGCTTCAATGACCCCTTCCCTCAGTAGCCTTTGGACCTCTGATCTAATAAAGATCCAGTCCTGGGCACTGTAGCGTCTGCTCCTGGTGGCGACGGGTTTGCAATCGGGGTGAGGTTCGCAAAAAGGGAAGGCGGGTCGACCTTAAGGGACGCGAGGCCGCAGACAGTAAGAGGGGGTATAGGGCTGCCGAATTGGAAGGTCAGACTTTGGAGGTTACACTGGAAGTCTAAACCCAGGAGTGTAGCCGCGCAGAGGTGGGGAAGGACGTAGAGACGGAAATTTTTGAACTCCCTTCCCTGGACTGTGAGGTTTGCTAAACAAAACCCCTTTATCTCCACTGAGTAGGAACCGGAGGCCAGTGAGATTTTTTGATTAACAGGGTGGATGAGGAGGGAACAGCGCCTTACCGTGTCGGGGTTTATGAAGCTCTCCGTGCTCCCAGAGTCAATTAGGCAGGACGTCTCGTGGCCGTTGATGAAAACAGTCGTCGTAGCGGTTGAGAGTGTTCGAGGTCGAGATTGATCCAGAGTCACCGAGGCCAATCGCAGTAGTTGAGAATTCTGTTCAGGCAGTGTGTGATTGGCCGAGCTGGGGTCCTGGGGGCCCATCCAAGATGGCGTCTCCCAGTGGTCGCACATGGCCAGGGGTGCACAAAATGGCGGCACCCATCCCTCAAGTGTGGCATCCGTGGAACAAGATGGCAGCGCCCGGAGTCCGCATGTGGCCCTGGGATATGGGGGTGGCGGTGACCGCTGGCCACACGGAGCCCATGGAGAAGTTTGTGGTGGCGGTCCGGAATCGCCGCTGGAGACCGCGGCCACCGCTCGGGCCTGACATACCCCCACGAAATGGCCCACCGGATCCAATACCACTCCATCTTTGCCGTCCACGGTTGGTTCTGCTGCAGAGGGGATTCAATTGGAAGGGGAATAGACAGGTGTTTCTGTGGCTGCAAAACGAGACTCCAGGATGGTATGTTGCCTCCCTGGTGCTAGGGTCAAGGATGTCTCGGAGGGGTACAGGACATTCTGGAGGGGGAGGGTGAACAGCCAGTGGTCGTGGTACACATCGGTACAAACGACATAGGTAAAAAAAGGGATGAGGTCCTAAAAGCAGAATACAGGGAGCTAGGAAGGAAGTTAAGAAATCGGATCTCGAAGGTAGTGATCTCAGGATTACTACCGGTGCCACGTTCTAGTCAGAGTAGAAGTGACAGGATATATAGGATGAATACGTGGCTGAAGGGATGGTGTCAGGGGGAGGGTTTCAGATTCCTGGGGCATTGGGACCGGTTCTGGAGGAGGTGCGACCTGTACAAACTAGATGGGTTACACCTGGACAGGACTGGAACTGATGTCCTAGGGGGGCTATTTGCTAGAGTGGTTGGGGACTGTTTAAACTAATGTGGCAGGGGGATGGGAACTGATGCAGGAAGTCGGAAGGTAGTAAAACAAGGGCAGAAACAAAAGGCAGTAAGGGGGAAAGTGTAAGGCAGAGAAGCCATAGTCAAAAATCAAAGAGCGCGACAGTACAAGGTACATTGACTGAGGGGAGCACAGTGAATAGGCCCAGTATTACTAAAAGGAATAAACGGGAAGTAAAAACATAAATGGAAAGCAACACGGCAGGTTGTTACACGAAGATATGGGTTCAAGGACGAGGAAAATTAGGAGAAAAATTAAGAGGAAAAATAACTTAGGAGAGGTTACTGATCAAGGCGTGAAGATTCAAAACAGAGGTATAAAAGCCAACATAAGTGTACTTTACCTGAATGCTTGTAGTATTCGGAATAAGGTAAATGAGTTGATGGCGCAAATCATCGTGAATGACTATGATTTAGTGGCCATTACTGAAACATGGTTAAAGGATGGTCACGACTGGGAGTTAAATATCCAAGGGTATCAAACTATTCGGAAGGACAGAGTGGATGGTAAGGGAGGTGGTGTAGCTCTGTTATTTAAGGATGACATCCGGGCAACAGTAAAGGATGACATCGGTGCTATGGAGGATAAGGTTGAATCCATTTGGGTGGAAATCAGGAATAGTAAGGCGAAAAGGTCACTGATAGGAGTAGTCTATAGGCCACCAAATAGAACATTACAGTGGGGCAGGCAATAAACAAAGAAATAACTGATGCATGTAGAAATGGTACAGCAGTTATCATGGGGGATTTTAATCTACATGTCGATTGGTTTAACCAGGTCGGTCAAGGCAACCTTGAGGAGGAGTTTATAGAATGTATCCGCGATAGTTTCCTAGAACAGTATGTAATGGAACCTACGAGGGAACAAGCGGTCCTAGATCTGGTCCTGTGTAATGAGACAGGAGTGATTAATGATCTCATAGTTAGGGATCCTCTCGGAAGGAGCGATCACAATATGGTGGAATTTAAAATACAGATGGAGGGTGAGAAGGTAAAATCAAGCACTAGTGTTTTGTGCTTAAACAAAGGAGATTACAATGGGATGAGAGAAGAACTAGCTAAGGTAGACTGGGAGCAAAGATTTTATGGTGAAACAGTTGAGGAACAGTGAACCTTCTAAGCAATTTATCACAGTGCTCAGCAAAGGTTTATACCAACAAAAAGGAAGGACGGTAGAAAGAGGGAAAATTGACCGTGGATGTCTAAGGAAATAAGGGAGAGTATCAAATTGAAGGAAAAAGCATACAAAGTGGCAAAGATTAGTGGGAGACTAGAGGACTGGGAAATCTTTATGGGGCAACAGAAAGCTACTAAAAAAGCTATAAAGAAGAGTAAGATAGATTATGAGTAAACTTGCTCAGACTATAAAAACAGACAGTAAAAGTTTCTACAAATATATAAAACAAAAAAGAGTGGCTAAGGTAAATATTGGTTCTTTAGAGGATGAGAAGGTAGATTTAATAATGGGAGATAAGGAAATAGCTGAGGAACGGAACAGGTTTTTTGGGTCGGTCTTCACAGTGGAAGACACAAATAATATGCCAGTGACTGATGAAAATGAGGCTATGACAGGTGAGGACCTTGAGATTATTGTTATCACTAAGGAGGTAGTGATGGGCAAGCTAATGGGGCTAAAGGTAGACAAGTCTCCTGGCCCTGATGGAATGCATCCCAGAGTGCTAAAAGAGATGGCTAGGGAAATTGCAAATGCACTAGTGATAATTTCCCAAAATTCACAAGACTCTGGGGTGGTCCCAGTGGATTGGAAATTAGCAAACGTGACACCACTGTTTAAAAAAGGAGGTAGGCAGAAAGCGGGTAATTATAGGTCAGTTAGTTTAACTTCGGTATTGGGAAGATGCTGGAATCTATCATCAAGGAAGAAATAGCGAGGCATCTGGATGGAAATTGTCCCATTGGTTCATAAAGGGCAGGTCGTGCCTAACTAAATTTTGAGGACATTACCAGTGCGGTAGATAACGGGGAGCCAATGGATGTGGTATATCTGGAGTTCCAGAAAGCTTTTGACAAGGTGCCACACAAAAGGTTGCTGCATAAGATAAAGCTGCATGGCATTAAGGGTAAAGTAGTAGCATGGATAGAGGACTGGTTAATTAATAGAAAGCAAAGAGTGGGGATTAATGGGTGTTTCTCTGGTTGGCAATCAGTAGCTAGTGGTGTCCCTCAGGGATCTGTGTTGGGCCCACAATTGTTCACAATTTACATAGATGATTTGGAGTTGGGGACCAAGGGCAATGCGTCCAAGTTTGCAGATGACACTAAGATGAGTGGTAAAGCAAAAAGTGCAGAGGAGACTGGAAGTCTGCAGAGGGATTTGCATAGGCTAAGTGAATGGGCTAGGGTCCGGTAGATGGAATACAATGTTGACAAATGTGAGGTAATCCATTTTGGTAGGAATAACAGCAAAAGGGATTATTATTTAAATGATAAAATATTAAAACATGCTGCTGTGCAGAGAGACCTGGATATGCTCGTGCATGAGTCGCAAAAAGTTGGTTTACAGGTGCAACAGGTGATTAAGAAGGCAAATGGAATTTTGTCCTTCATTGCTAGAGGGATGGAGTTTAAGACTAGGGAGGTTATGCTGCAATTGTACAAGGTGTTAGTGAGGCCACACGTGGGCAGCATGGTGGCGCAGTGGGTTAGCCCTGCTCCCTCACGATGCCGGGATCCCAGGTCCGATCCCGGCTCTGGGTCACTGTCCGTGTGGAGTTTGCACATTCTCCCCGTGTTTGCGTGGGTTTCACCTCCACAACCCAAAGATGTGCAGGTAGGTGGATTGGCCACACTAAATTGTCCCGTAATTGGAAAAAATGAATTGGGTACTCTAAATTTTTTTTAAAAGCATGAGTGAGGCCACACCTGGAGTATTGTGTTCAGTTTTGGTCTCCTTACTTGAGAAAGGACGTACTGGCACTGGAGGGTGTGCAGAGGAGATTCACTAGGTTAATCCCAGAACTGAAGGGGTTAGATTACGAGGAAAGGTTGAGTAGACTGGGACTGTACTTGGAATCTGGAAGGATACGGGGGGATCTTAAAGAAACATATAAGATTATGAAGGGAATAGATAGGATAGATGGGAGCAGGTTGTTTCCACTGGCGGGTGAAAGCAGAACTAGGGGGCATAGCCTCAAAATAAGGGGAAGTAGATTTAGGACTGGGTTTAGGAGGAACTTCTTCACCCAAAGGGTTGTGAACCAATGGAATTCCTTGCCAGTGAAGCAGTTGAGGCTCCTTCAATAAATCTTTTTAAGATAAAGATAGATAGTTTTTTGAAGAATAAAGGGATTAAGGGTCATGGTGTTCGGGCGGGAAAGTGGAGCTGAGTCCACAAAAGGTCAGCCATGATCTCATTGAATGGCAGAGCAGACTCGAGGGCCCAGATGGCCTACTCCTGCTCCTAGTTCTTATGTTCTTACATCCTTCACCCTGCCAATATCCCTCGCTGCCTCCTGCTTCCTGAGCTGGTGGGCCAGCATCCTGCCTGTTTTCTCCCCGTTCTCATACACTGGCCCCCTGCAACTGCCCAACTGCCTTCCTCGTGGACACCAGCCCAAACTCCATCTGGAGCTTCTGCCTCTCCTTCAACAATCCCGCCCCGGGGCCTCCACACGCATAATCTCGTCTACCAAGCTTTTTTCACTATAAATTTAGAGTACCAAATTCATTTTTTCCAATTAAGGGGCAATTTAGCATGGCCAATCCACCTACCCTGCACATCTTTTGGGTTGTGGGGGCGAAACCCACGCAAACATGGGGAGATTGTGCAGACTCCACAGGACAGTGACCCAGAGCCGGGATCGAACCTGGGACCATGTCACCGTGAGGCAGCAACCACTGAGCCACCGTGCTACCCTCGTCCACCAACCTTGCCATCTCTGCTCGCTCCTTCCTCTCCCTGTGAGCCCAACTTGATATAATATCCCCTCTGCCCATTGCCTTGAGTGCCTCCCATAGCGTGGTGGCCAAGACCTCACCTGTGTCATTTACTTCCACGTACCCCCGGATGGCGGCCCTTACCCGCTCACACACATCCTCCTCCACTAGCAGCCCCACATCCAACCTCCACTGCGCATGCTGAACTCACCCCACCCCTGGTCCACCTGCAAGTCCATCCAATGCGGCGTGCGGTCCGAGACCACGATCTCCGAATATCCCAAGTCCACTACCTCCGCCACCAACGACTTATCCACCACAAAAAAATCAATCCGCAAGTAGACTTTATGCACATGGGAGATGAAAACTCTTTAACTCTCGGCCTCCCAAACCTCCATGGGTCCACACCCCCCATGCGCTCCATAAACCCCTTCAGCTCATTCGCCACCGCCGACACTCTCAATCTTAAACTCGACCAGCCCATCCCCGGGTCAATGACCGTGTTAAAGTCCCCCCCCCCTTCCCCCCCACCCCGTCCCCCCCCATAATCAGCTTATGCGAGTCCAGATCCGGGACCTTCCCTAATACTCGCCTCATAAACTCCCATCATCCCAATTTGGGGCATAAACATTAACTAGGACCACTGGCAACCCCTTCAATTTCCAACTTACCATCACAAACCTCCCTCCCCCACCCCCCACCAAATCTGCTACAATATTCCCCACCTCAAACGGCACATGCTTATTGAGCAGCACCGCCACCCCACGCGTCTTCACATTCAACCCCGAATGGAAAACTTTCCCTCCCCACCCTTTCCTTAGGCTTGTCTGGTCCCCAATCTGCAGATACATGCTTAACTTACAAAACGCACACATCCGCCTTCAAACTCCTCAGATGCACGAAAACACGCGACTGTTTGACTGGCCCATTCAGCCCCCTCACGTTCCATGTGACCAGCCTGGTCAGGGGGCATCCCCTCCCCCTCCCCTCTGCCGATCAAACATATCCCTTCTTAGGCTAGCCCCCCACCCGATCCACGCGACCCTCCAGGCCCACCCCCGGATGTCTGTCACCACTCCCTCCATATAATGCCACACCAACAACACCTTCGTCAGCAGACCCCCTTTCCCCTGAACAAAACAACAACCCCATCCCCCTCTACTACACTAACCACCTGATCACCCCCCCCCCCCCCCCCCCACTGCGCTTCTTCTAACTTGTCCGCCCACCTAGCCTGGCAGTTCCTGCCCCAGGCGTCACAGCCTCCTACCCCCATTGATTCCCCTCCCCCTGCTCGCTCACTTTGCAATAAAAAACAGGAGAAAATCAAAACAAAAACAACAGTCTAAAAGGTGCACTCACCCCCCCATCGCCTTGAAACATCTCGCAGGAGAAGATTTCCCCAACTACCAACCGAACAAAAAATACAAGAATTACCAAAGAACCGGAGAAAGAAAAAGGGAAAACTACGGGCGCGATTCTCCGACCCCCCCCCCGCCGGACCGGAGAATCCGCGGGGGGCCACGCGAATCGCGCCACGCCGCCCCGACGCCGGGACGCCATTCTCCCGCCCATGAAAAAACGGGCGTGCGCGCAAGGCTCCGGGCCACACGGAGAATTGCCGCAAACAGCCGTAGCGGCGATCCTCCTGCAGCGCCGCGATTCTCTGGCCCGGATGGCCGAGTGGCCGTCCGAAAAAATCCGAGTCCTGCCGCCGCCTTTCTAACAGGCTCTGGGCCAGCGGGACCTCGGGGTTGAAGGGTCCGGGGGCGGCCTGTGGGGAGGGGGAGGGGGGTCCAACCCCAGGGAGGGCCTCCGTAGTGGCCGAGTCCGCCATCGGGGCCCACCGATCGGTGAGCCGGCCTCTCTGTCGGGGGGCTTCCTTTCCTCCGCGCCGGCTCCTGGATCCCTGTGCTATTTGGCGTCGGGGCCGGCGCGTAGAAGAAGGCCACTGCGCATGCGCTGGTTGGCGCTGGTCCAACTGCGCATACGCGGACCCCGTGGCGCCAGGTCGACGCCGGGACCGGCAGCTGGAGCGGCGTGGGTCGCTCCAGCGCCATGCTGGTGTTGCTATATTTACTTGCTATAAATATGGCAATTAATAAGGTCGCCTTTCTTAATCCTAATTATGAGTATGCTTTCAGAGTCGCCAGGTATCTCTTGATACCGCCACAAGGTTCAACCGAATACCGATCAAAGAGCCAATACACCAGTTAGTTAGTTCAAAGTCAATACTACTTTATTTACACACAGTATGATTTACTCATGCACAATAACACTACAGGCTAAACTATCTCTATCACTAACACCTATACTTAACTTCGGGTGCCCACTTAGTCAGAGGAACAATGGCCGTTGTTCGGATCTGAGGCTGTTGGGTTCGAAGAGGAAGCAGGAGTACAGCTAAGGTCGTCCGTCTGGTAGCGAGCGTTGAACTTGAACTTACTTGCTTCTGGTGGTGCAGGTGGAAGGGTCTCACCGTTTGAGAGCCAAATCCAAGAGACTGAGCCTTTGGCGGGGTTCCTTCTTATACTCGGAGGAGCTTCGCGTGCTTTTAGGCGGGCGTTAAACTTGGTCCCAATTAATTGGGCAGCTTCTTAATCACTGCCATCGATCTGAGCCAATAAAGGGGCGGGTGCCTTGATGGCTGGGCATGTCCTAAGCGGCCATTGGCCTTGCTTTGTTTGTGTCTTCTTGCTGGGGTACTGGCGCCGGAATGTCTGGGACACTATCGGCTACCTGAGCATTAGTTCTTTGTTCCTTGGAGATGGGCCATCAATATGTAAATCGGCCCAGGGTTTCGGTTCCGTCTACAGTCTGTCTTCCAAATATACATTCAGGCTCTGTGCCTGCTTGTTCCTTTGCATTGTCCATTTTTCCCTGTATGCTCTGCAAGTGTCCATTTTATATACTGAAAGTGGCCATCCCAGGTGGCTACACTGGCCCCCCCAGGACCTGAGAATCGGGTCCCGGAACCGACGCCGGAGTAAAGTAGTCCTGTTTTGGCGCCGGCACACTGGCACCGGACCAGAGAATCGCACATTTCTCACCACCCCCCTCCTTCACAGTTCAATGTCCATTTCACCTGCCAGTCCATTGTTTCTCAAAACTTCCATCGCCTCCTCTGGTGTTCCACAGTAGTGCTCTTTATTATTAAAGGTCACCCAGAGGCGAGCTGGGTACAGCACCCCAAACTTCACCCCCCTTTTAAAGAGGACAGCCTTCACCCGGTTAAACCTGGCCTTCCTCTTCGCCAGATCCGGGCCCAGGTCCTGATACACTCGTAGCTCATTCCCCTTCCAGGTGCTACTCCTCATCTGCCTCGTCCATCTCAGGATCTTTTCCTTATGTAGGAACTGGTGAAGATGCACCACCATTGCCCTCGGCGACTTGTTCACCTGCAGCCTCCTCATCAGCACCCTATGCGCTCGGTCGACCTCCAGGGGCCGGCCAAAGGCTCCCTCTCCCATCAGCTTTTCCAGCATTCTAGACACATTACGTGGCAGCGTCCGCTCCCTCGATGTCTTCAGTCATCCCTACAATTCTCAAGTTCAACCTCCAGGAGTGGTTCTTAAGATCCACTACCTTCTCCTGCAGCCGCTTCTGGGTATCTCGCATTACTCCCATCTCGGCCGCCAATGAAACTAACTGCTACTTGTGCTCCCCACCGCCTCCTTCATTTTCCGGAGGGCCTGACCCTGGGACTCCAGCCTCTGCTCCACTCGGTTGATTCCCGACTCCAGCAGGTCTACAGCCTCGGCTAGGTATGCATGGGCCTCTCTCCTCTGCTGGCTGAACTTCTCATTTAAGAAGTCCATTGACCATTGGGTAGGCAGAACAGGCCCTGTACCATCCACCAACGAGAGGCGAGGCCATATTGGATTTGGTACTGGGTAATGAACCAGGACAGATGTTAGATTTGGAAGTAGGTGAGCACTTTGGTGATAGTGACCACAATTCGATTAAGTTTACTTTAGTGATGGAAAGGGATAGGTATGTACCTCAGGGCAAGAGTTATATCTGGGGGAAAGGCAATTATGATGCGATGAGGCAAAACGTAGGATGCATCGGATGGAGAGGAAAACTGCAGGGGATGGGCACAATGGAAATGTAGAGCTTGTTCAAGGAACAGCTACTGCGTGTCCTTGATAAGTATGTACCTGTCAGGCAGGGAGGAAGTGGTTGAGCAAGGGAACCGTGGTTTACTAAAGCAGTCAAAACACTTGTCAAAAGGAAGAAGGAGGCTTATGTAAAGATGAGACATGAAGGTTCATTTATGGCGCTCGAGAGTTAGAAGTTAGCTAGGAAGGACCTAAAGAGAGAGCTAAGAAGAGCCAGGAGGGGACATGAGAAGTCTTTGGCAGGTAGGATCAAGGATAACCCTAAAGCTTTCTATAGATATGTCAGGAATAAACAAATGACTAGGGTAAGAGTAGGGCCAGTCAAGGACAGTAGTGGGAAGTTGTGCTTGGAGTCCGAGGAGATAGGAGAGGTGCTAAATGAATATTTTTCGTCAGTATTCACACAGGAAAAAGACAATGTTGCCGAGGAGAATACTGAGATTCAGGCTACTAGACTAGAAGGGCTTGAGGTTCATGAGGAGGTGGTAGCAATTCTGGAAAGTGTGAAAATAGATAAGTCCCCTGGCCGGATGGGATTTATCCTAGGATTCTCTGGGAAGCTAGGGAGGAGATTGCTGAGCCTTTGGCTTTGATCTTTAAGTCATCTTTATCTACAGGAATAGTGCCAGAAGACTGGAGGATAGCAAATGTTGTCCCCTTGTTCAAGAAGGGGAGTAGAGACAACCCAGGTAACTATAGACCAGTGAGCCTTACTTCTGTTGTGGGCAAAATCTTGGAAAGGTTTATAAGAGATAGGATGTATAATCATCTGGAAAGGAATAATTTGATTAGAGATAGTCAACACGGTTTTGTGAAGGGTAGGTCGTGTCCCACAAACCTTATTGAGTTCTTTGAGAAGGTGACCAAACAGGTGGATGAGGGTAAAGCAGTTGATGTGGTGTATATGGATTTCAGTAAAGCGTTTGATAAGGTTCCCCACGGTAGGCTACTGCAGAAAATACGGAGGCATGGGATTCAGGGAGATTTAGCAGTTTGGATCAGAAATTGGCTAGCTGGAAGAAGACAAAGGGTGGTGGTTGATGGGAAATGTTCAGACTGGAGTCCAGTTACTAGTGGTGTACCACAAGGATCTGTTTTGGGGCCGCTGCTGTTTGTCATTTTTATAAATGACCTGGAGGAGGGCGGAGAAGGATGGGTGAGTAAATTTGCAGATGACACTAAAGTCGGTGGAGTTGTGGACAGTGCGGAAGGATGTTACAAGTTACAGAGGGACATAGATAAGTTGCAGCGCTGGGCTGAGAGGTGGCAAATGGAGTTTAATGCTGAAAAGTGTGAGGTGATTCATTTTGGAAGGAATAACAGGAAGACAGAGTACTGGGCTAATGGTAAGATTCTTGGCAGTGTGGATGAGCAGAGAGATCTCGGTGTCCATGTACGTAGATCCCTGAAAGTTGCCACCCAGGTTGAGAGGGTTGTTAAGAAGGCGTACGGTGTGTTAGCTCTTATTGGTAGAGGGATTGAGTTTAGGAGCCATGAGGTCATGTTGCAGCTGTACAAAACTCTGGTGCGGCCGCATTTAGAGTATTGCGTGCAATTCTGGTCACCGCATTATAGGAAGGATGTGGAAGCATTGGAAAGGGTGCAGAGAGGATTTACCAGAATGTTGCCTGGTATGGAGGGAAGATCTTATGAGGAAAGGCTGAGGGACTTGAGGCTGTTTTCGTTAGAGAGAAGAAGGTTAAGAGGTGACTTAATTGAGGCATACAAGATGATCAGAGGATTGGATAGGGTGGACAGTGAGAGCCTTTTTCCTCGGATGGTGATGTCTAGCACGAGGGGACATAGCTTTAAATTGAGGGGAGATAGTGTGGTAATACCAGGTATTGCAGTACCTGAGAGGTGAATGACCATTGGCTAGACCGCGGGGTCTACCATTGGATAATGTACATAGCCCTGCCCTGAGAGGCGGGGTATAAGAACCGATGCCGTCCCAGCAGCCTTCACTTCTGTAATATCGCTGCTGGGTACAGTTCTATCTGATTAAAGCTGAATCGATATGACTCCTCGTGGTCTCAAGAGTATTGATTGTGCATCAGATAGATATAGGACAGATGTCAGATGCAGGTTCTTTACTCAGAGAGTAGTAAGGGCGTGGAATGCCCTGCCTGCAACATTAGTGGACTCGCCAACACTAAGGGCATTCAAATGGTCATTGGATAGACATATGGACGATAAGGGAATAGTGTAGATGGGCTTTAGAGTGGTTTCACAGGTTGGCGCAACATCGAGGGCCGAAGGGCCTGTACTGCGCTGTAATGTTCTATGTTCTATCTTAAGCTGTGGCGCAGGAAAATTCCCCTGCTCCAGCTGCTCCCTTCTTCTTGACCCACTTCTGGTCCATGGATCCATCCACCAGTCCCACCAGTGGAGTCAGACTTCCCTCTGGCAAGCCCTACACCTTCTTCAGCCACACTTCCACCATCCGAATGGAGAAAAGAGCCGAAAAAACAGCCTCGAGCGGGAGCTGCCAAATGTGCGACCATTCACACCATAGCCTCCACCGGCAGTCAGGATACCTAATTTCTGATCTCTACGTTAGCCACCCTATTTGGGTGGCTGGTCCAGTTAAGTTTCTGGCAAGTAGTGATTTCAGGATGTTCATGATGGAGATTCTTACTATTAAATGTCAAGGGACTATATTGTGGAACTCCTACAACGACGTGCTGATAATTGTGGTTTAGCTCACTGGGCTAAATCGCTGGCTTTTAAAGCTGACCAAGGCAGGCCAGCAGCACGGTTCAGTTCCCGTACCAGCCTCCCCGAACAGGCGCCGGAATGTGGCGACTAGGGGCTTTTCACAGTAACTTCATTCAAGCCTACTCGTGACAATAAGCCATTTTCATTTTCATTTTCAACTACTTTCCTTTGTGCTCGGTATGACTCCAGCCTGTGGAAGGTTTTACCAAAACCCCATTAACTTCCGTTTTACTAGGGCTTTTTGATTCTCCAGTTCGTCAAACACTACCTTGATGTTGAGGAAAAACACTCCATTTCACTGCTGGAATTCATGTTTGGACCAAGGCTGCAATAAGATCTGGAGCTGAGTGGTCCAAACTCATTATTGATGAGTAAGAGAATAAGTGTCTTTTGATAGCATTGATGGTGATGCCTTCCATCAATTTGCTGCTGATGGAGAGTTCCCTCCTGGTGTGATAATTGGCTGGATTGGATTTGTCCTGCCTTTTAAAGGGCATCTTGACAAATACATGAATAGGATGGGAATAGAGGGATACGCACTCCGGAAGTGTTGAAGGTTTTAATTTAGACGGGCAGCATGGTCGGCGCAGGCTTGGAGGGCCGAAGGGCCTGTTCTTGTGCTGTACTTTTCTTTGTTCTTTGTTCTTGTTCTTTTGTGGACAGGACCTACCTGGGCAATTTTCTACTTGTTGAGTAGATACTAAGGGGCGGCACGGTGGCTCAGTGTGTAGCACTGCTGCATCACTGTGCTCGGATCCGGGTTTGATTCCGACCCCAGGTCACTGTTCATGTGGAGTTTGCACATTCTCCCCGTGTCTGCGTGGGTCTCACCCCCACAACCCAAAGATGTGCAGGGTAGGTGGATTGGCCACACTAAATTGGGTAGTCTAAATGTTTTGTTTTTTAAAGTTGAGTAGATGCTAGTGTTGTAACTGTACTAGAAAAGGTTGGATAGATGTCTGGTTATTTATGCAGCAGTGTCCTCCGATCCACAGCCAGATGTTGTTGGGGCCTTTGTCTTGTCCAGTGTGCTCAGCCATTTCAGAATATTACTTTGAATGAGCCAAGTTGGAAGAAGAATGTCATTTGTGATGTTGGAAACTTAAGGCGATGCATAATTAAGAACTTTTGAAATGTAGTCATTCTAATGTAGGAAACCAGGCACGCATTTTGTAGATAGGTCCCATCACCAACAACAAAATAATGACCAGACAATATTTTGATAAATGGAGTTTCTTGACAGATAAATGTGACCAGGAAACTGGGCGGGATTCTCCGACCCCACGCCAGGTCAGAGAATCGCCGGGGGCTGGCGTGAATCCCGCCTCCGCCGTGTCCCGAAGTCGCCACCACCAGAGATTCGGTGGGGGCGGGAATTGAGCCGCGCCGGCCGGCTGGGGCGGGAATCGCACCGCGCCGGTCGGCGGGCCCACCCCTGCCGATTCTCCGGCCTGCGATGGGCCAAAGTCCCGCTGCTGGAATGCTTGTCCCGCCAGCGTGGATTAAACCACCTTTTGAATGGCCGGACAAGGCGGCGCGGGCAGGCTCCGGGGTCCTGGCGGGGGGGGGGGGGGGGGGGGGGGCGGGGGGGGGGGGGGGGCGGGGGGGGGGGGGGGCGCGGGGCGATCTGGCCCCGGGGTGTGCCCCCGCGGTGGCCTGGCCCGTGATCGGGGCCCACCGATCCATGGGCGGGCCTGTGCCGTGGGGACACTCTTTTTCTTCCGCCTTCGCCATGGTCTTCACTATGGCAGAAGCAGAAGAGACCCCCTCCCCTGCGCATGCGCAGAGATGACGTCAGCAGCCGCTGACGCTCCCGCGCATGCGTCGCCCGGTGAAGACCTTTCGGCCCCGGTTGGCGTAGCGCCAAAGGCCTTTCCCGCCAGCCGGTTGAGCGCAAACCACTCCGGCATGGCCCTAGCCCCTCAAGGTGAGGGCTTGGCCCCTAAAGGTGCGGAGACCTCCGCACCTTTGGGGCGGCCAGACGCCGGAGTGGTTCCCGCCACTCCATTACACCGGAAACCCCCACCCCGCCGGGTAGGGGAGAATCCCGCCCACTGAGCGAACAATACTAGACTTCTTCAAATATTTCCATGAGACTTTTTACATCAATGGGAACTTGGTTCGACATCTCATCCAGTAAGAAGCATTACTAACAGTGCAGCATTCCCTCTGCACTGCACTGAAGTACCAGCATATGTTATCTGTTTAAGTCTCTCAAGTGGGACTATTGATGGAATGATGTTTGACCACTTACTGTATATACTAATTTAGAAGTTGAATCTTTGAGACACTCTTTTAGGCAAAACGTTAAGGGGGTGATTTTTACATGGATAATATTTTGGAGGAGCGTACTTCGATGTTTGTGTTTCACACAGCCAGCAGAGAAACATGCTGGGTTTTCAGTTTCAGTTTCCGACACTCGCAGCTTTCAAGCAAGTGGATTGGAGAAAGAAAGAAGCCTGAAGAAGTAAGTTTTAAACGTCCCTTTTCTTTTCCTATGGGGCCATAGGAGTTCAATGAGCTTTTCTGGGAATGTTTAAATGCTCATAGCTCTCACACACTGTGTACATTGACTCTGCAGCTTGGTCCAATCTTACCTCCGCTATTTCAATGAAAAATTAAACTTTTACTAAAATTCCCCAATATCTCTGTGGTATAACACTGATACAGAAAGATCAGAAAACTCCTGTTTCAAATCATAAAATCCCTACAGTGCAGACAGAGGCCATTCAGCCCATCAAGT
Source organism: Scyliorhinus torazame (assembly GCF_047496885.1). Classification (NCBI taxonomy): domain Eukaryota; kingdom Metazoa; phylum Chordata; class Chondrichthyes; order Carcharhiniformes; family Scyliorhinidae; genus Scyliorhinus; species Scyliorhinus torazame. The sequence continues at coordinate 72,955,356 of NC_092723.1, forward strand.
CTGCACTGACCCCCCTGAATGAGCACTCCATCTAGCCCCCTCATATCCCCGTAACCCCACCTAACCTGCACATCTTTGGACTGTGGGAGGAAACCGGAGCAGCCGAAGGAGACACAGGGAGAACGTGCAAACTCCTCACAGCCACCCAAGGCTGGAATTGAATCCAGGTCCCTAGTGCCATGAGGCAGCAGTGTTCATCACTGTGTCACCGTGCTGCCCCATCCTGGTCTCTGTTGTGCTACTCTGAACATGGAGTGATGCAATGAGCTGAGTTGGAGTGCCCTTGGAAAGTTGGGGTCGACCTTTACACGAGTATATGAAAAATTAAGGATTTTTTACTGAAAGCCAGGGGTCAACTTTTCCATGACATCAACTTGAGTGTATATGGTAATCTCCAGGGCAATTAAGTCTGGGCAATAAATGCTGGCCTAGTCAGCAAATCCCACAAGGAAATTTTGGCAAACCAAATACCTAGGGGTGTAGGTGGGGCTTTAAAAAGGTCAAGAGAGGGTTTGGGGTGAAAGAAAATGTATAAATCTGAAGAGAAAAGGTCCAACAGCAGTGTAGTGATTTGAGTAAAAATAAACATAGTGTGAAAGAGACAAAGTATTATTGGTAATAGTGCATCAGGTGAATTAGGTTGGTGGAATGAAGGGCGGCACGGTGCTGCAGTTTATGGCACTGCTGCCTCACGGCACCGAGGACCCAGGTTCAATTCCAGCCCCGGGTCACTGTCCACGTTGAGTTTGCACATTCTCCCCGCGTCTGCGTGGGTCTCATCCCCACAACTCCAAAATTTGTGCAGGGTAGGTGGATTGGCCATGCTAAATTGCCCCTTAATTGGGAAAAAAAAATTATACACAGGTTGGTGGAATGGACAGACAGGTGGCAGATGCGGAGAAATGTGAAGCGATTCATTTAGTAGGAAGAACATGGAGAGACAATATAAAATAGAGTACACAATCCTAAAGGAGCAGAGAGTTCCCTGGTGCTGTGACGTGATATAAGTGACTTGGATGATGGTTGATAAATTTGCTGGCGACACAAAGATAGATAAGAGGTAAACTGTAAAGAGGATATAAGGAGCAAAGGATATAGATAGGTTCAGTGGGCAAACATCTGACAATGGATGTAATATGGGCAGTGTGAAATTGTCCATTTTGGCAGGAAGAATAAAAAGGAAGTTTAAAAGGTGAGCGATTGCAGAGTTCTGAGGCGCAGAGGGATCTGGGTGTCCTAGTGAATTACAAAAGGCTAGTATGCAGGTACAGTGAGTAATTAGGAAAGATAATGCAGTGGCATATGGTAAACACTACTGCCTCACAGTGCCAGGGATCCAGTTTCAATTCCTGGAGTTTGCACTTTCTCCCCATGTTTGCGTGGGTTTCCTCCGGGTGCTCCAGTTTCATCCCACAGTCCAAAGATGTGCAGGTTAGGTGGATTGGCCATGTTAAAATTGCTCCTTAGTGTCCAGTGATGTACAGGTTAGGTGGAGTTGCTGCAGGTATCGGGTAGAGGAGTCGATCTAGGTAGAGTGCTTTCTGAGGGGCGGTGCAACGTTGATGGGCCGAATGGCCTCCTCCTGCAATGCAGTGATTCTATGATATTAAAAGAATGTTATCATTTATTCTGAGGGGAATTGATTTCAGTAGTCCGGTGATTATGCTTCAGTTGCACAGGGCATTGGTGAGACCGCATCTCGAGTATTGTGTACAGTATTGTCTCCTTATTTAAGGAAAAATGTAAATGCGTTGAAGCAGTTCAGAGAAGGTTTACTGGCCTAATTCCAGGATTGGGAAGGTTGTCTTTTGAGGAAAGGTTGGGCAGGTTAGATTTGTATCCTCTAGAGTTTAGAAGAGTGGGAGGCGACTTGATCAAAACTTTTAAGATCCTGAGGGGTTTTAACAGGGTGGATGTGGAGAGACTGTTCCCTCTTGTCGCAGAATCTAGAACTAGGGGGTCACTGTTTAAAAATAAAGGGTTGCCCTTAGAGATGAGCAGAAATCCTTTCTCTTAGAGGGTCATGAGTCTCTGGAACTCTCTTCTTCAAAAGGCAGTGGAATATTTTTAAGACAGAGCTAGATAGATTCTTAATTAGCAAGGGAACGAAAGGTTATCGGGGGGTTGGCAGGAATGTGGGGTTAAAGTTACAAGCAGATCAGACATGAACTTATTGAATGTCCGAGCAGGCTCGAGGAGCCTAGTGGCCTACTCCTGCTCCTAATTCGTAATTTTTGTATGAAAGGATTGAGAACGAGAGAGCACAGATTCAAAGTAATTGGTAAAAGAAGTAAAAGTGACACAGGAAAAAAATATTCATCCAGTAAGTGGTTAAGATCTGGAATGCATTGCCTGAGAGTGTGGTGGGGGCAGGTTCAAACAAAGCATTCCAAAGGGAATTAGACTTGTAAGATTTCCCAGTTCGGGGGCCACAGATACCTAATTATGCAGTCAGCTAGTCGACTGCCTATTTAAGATGGTTTATTAAGTTCATTAAGAAACAACATTTTAGCTATGTTATATTAATTGATTAGACATAACAAGTACATGACCTGTAACAGTTTGTGATAACTGCATTCTGCTCTCCAGATGAAGCATTAGAAAATTCGTCCCTCTATCTTCCTCCTCTAGTCCATCTTTCATCTGAAACAAAAACTGTCACCTCACTGAACATCTCCCACCAGGACCTTGCCAGTATGCCACACCTACCCATTTTCTTGAGCCCATGTTAATATACCCTTTTTCTTGGGCTTGTAGCTTACCCAGTGTCAGTCAACTATTCAAACCATTCTGACCGATAGACACAGGACAGGTATCCGAGCTGTCAGAGTGGTTACCACCTTCCCTGTTCATCACCCTGCTCGATGTCAGCATTTTAGTTTACATCTTGCTAAGGGTCATATCTTGGTCTTTTCTGAACAGTTGAGAGATAAGAGAGTGCACGGACACCATCTGACAACTTAGGAATGTCACCACAGCAGTCTGAACTGTAATTGTTCATCAGTCAAAGTGTTTAGAAATCTTCTTCCCAGAGAGAAAATCAATGCTGCTTAGCAAATTCTATATAGGGTCTATATTGTATTTTTATATCCAAGACCTCAATTTCTTACAGACTGCTCTGTGAAAAGGTGGAATGTGCAGGACTTCAGGGGAAGGCACTAGGTGAATTGCTCATGCGGGGAACCGATGCAAACCCGATGAGCCAAATGGCCCCTTTCTGCGCTGAAATAATTCTGAGATTCTGTGAAATTAGGAGAGAATGGTAAAAAGTTAAAACTAAAGCTTTTTTATCTTAATGTATCCAAGATAATCTAATTAATGGCACGAATAGACTTAAATGAGATCAAACTGATAGCTATTATAGAGATGCAGCTGCATGGTGATCAAAGCTGAGAACTAAATATCCAAGGTATTTGATGTTTCAAAAAATCAGACAAAATAGAAAAGGATGAGGGAGTGGCTGAGTAATCTGATAATAAAGGATGACAAAAGGACACTTGTGAGGAAGGATCTTGGCTCAGAAAATCAGGAAGTAGAATCAGTTTAACTAGAAGTAAGAAACAACAAGGACCGGAAAACACTGGTGGGAGCAGTTTATACCGCAAGACAGTAAGTCCTGGCTCTAAATTATCTCTTTTAAGTTATTTTGATTTAATGTCAGTCAGTGAATGGGACATGTATTCACATCTCGCGCAGGAATTTGATGCCGCGCGTGATGTAGGGTTGCATGACCCTATTGACATCATTTTGGTGTGGCCTCCTCTGCTCTCCGATCTCCCAGGCCCCAACACACACAGTCCCTGACCCTCCCGGTTGCTCTTGCCAAAGCTTCCTCTCGCAACTTAACTCTGAAGCTGCTTTCGCTAAAAGCTGCTCCTCCTGCTTCTCATAGCTCATCTCCCCAGCCCTTGCTCACATCAAGGGTTCCGGAGAAGGCAGCGGCGAGTGGGAGAGGTGGGCCAACCACCCAGAGAATTAGCCAACAGCTAATAGTGCCTCAAAAATAGCAGCGGGGCAACCCCGGTTGGTCTGGTGTTTTGGCTGCGCAGGTTTGCGGGGTGGGGGGGGTTTCGGAGAGTCGACCGCAGCGGGGGTCCATGGAGCCCAAGGGGCTGTAGTGCGGTCGGGGGCGTAGGCGCGGGTGTTACGCGAGGCCACATCGAGGGATGCCGCCAGGGCCCGAGCTTCTGTAAGTCCCAGAGATTCTTTCTCCAGAAGCCTCTGGCGGATCTGGGAAGAGGCCAAACCTGCCACATACGCATCGCGGACCAGGAGCTCTGTGTGTTCACTCGCTGTTACCGCCGGGCAGTTGCAGTTTCGACCCAGGATCTGCAGGGCGTTATAAAACTCGTCCAGCGATTTCCCCGGAAATTGCCGTCGTGTGGCGAGCTGGTAGCGAGCAAAAACCTGGTTGGCGGGCCGGATGTAGATATCCTTCAGCGCGGCGATGGCACCGGTGAAACCGTCCTCGTCCTCGATAAGGGAGTAGACGTCAGGACTCACCCTGGAATAGAGGACCTGCATCTTTTGTTCGTCAGTCGGTGTGCCGGGGGCCGTTCGGAGGTAGCCCTCAAAGCATGCCATCCAGTGTTTGAAGATAGAAGCCGAGTTAGCTGCTTGGGGTGCGATGCGCAGGCACTCCGGGGTGATTCGGAGCTCCATGTTCCCACGTCGTTTTCTTCAATTAAAATTCTGCTTAATAAATTGTAGCACCGTCAATATGACGCGAGGCAGGTTGAGGTAATGTCAATTGAAGGCTTTATTAAGCAGAACTTTATCCCCAGCAGCGTGGTTACAGAATGCAACTGCTGAGGGAAATGTAGGGAAAAACTGGGTTCTTATACCGGCATTTCTGGGTGGAGTCCAGTAGGTGGCAGATCCTATCAGGACCTGGCATCCCTCCACCAATAGCCTGTCGACACGTGGTGTACCGTATTACCCCCAATACATACCACCACAGGTTGCGAAACATGATGTGTGGCAAGCAGGGGGTTCAGCATGCAAACCTGGCAGAAGCCAGAGGGCCAGGGAGGGAAGAGGAGGTGAATGGTAGGGAAGTGGAAGAACATTTAAAAAATATTTTAAATGGGATTGAACCCATGTCCTCTGCGCCTTGAGGTGGCAGTGCCAATTTACATAAGATATCTAAAAGTAAGTGATCATAATACAATGGATTTTCACACCTACGGTTAAAACTGATGTACATAAATGTGAAACTAGATTATTAAACCCTAATCCATGCCTATGTTACTGCTGGACTTGACCTTTCCAATGCACTACTGGCTAACCTCTCATTTCTACCCTCTAAGCTTGGGGCCAACCAAAATTCTGCTGCTGGTGTCCTTACTCTCACCAAGTCCTAGTCACCCGCCACCCCTGGCCTAAACCGGTTCCTCAATTACCAATTCTTGATGTTAACATTTTCATCCTTCCTTTTAAGTACCTCTGTGGTCTCAACTTTCCCTCTCTTTTGGTTGTACGGTACCGCAGTGGTTAGCACTGCTGCCTCACAGCACAAAGGACCCGGGTTTGATCCTGACCCCGGGTCACTGTCCGTGTGGAGTTTGCACGTTCTCCCCCTGTCTCCATGGGTCACACCCCAACAACCCAAAGTTGTGCAGGGTAGGTGGGGGTGAGACCCGCTAAATCGCCCCTTAGTTGGAAAATGTTTTTAAAAACCTTCCCTCTCTTTGTAATCTCCAGCCCCAAAATGCGTCAAGATACCTGAACTCATCTAATCTCTGTCCTGTTGAGCAGCCATGATGTTAATCACTTTTAAGGAACCATGGAAAATTGAGTAATTGCTGTAGTTTTTATACATTGACTGTCCTTTTGAAAATTACTTTTGAATTCACTTCCACCTCTCTTGCAGGCATCACATTCCAGATTATTATTATTTTTTAAAATTTAGAGTTCCCAATTCATTTTTTCCAATTAAGGGACAATTTAGTGTGGCCAATCCACCTACCTACACATCTTTGGGTTGTGGAGGTGAAACCCACGCAAACACGGGGAGAATGTGCAAACTCCACATGGACAGTGACCCAGAGCCGGGATCGAACCTGGGACCTCGGCGTCATGAGGGAGCAGGGCTAACCCACTGTGCCACCGTGCTGCCCTTCATTCCAGATTATTATTAACAGAGGCTTGTGATGCACGATCAATGACCACTAAAGCGAGGTTGTAGTCCAACTGAAGGCTTTAATAAGCTAGATGTTTCCCCCAGCAGCTCAGGTATAGAATGAAGACTGCTGGGGCGGCACGGGCTCTTGTACCCCGCCTAGCAGGGCGGAGCTACCATACATCTTAACCAATAGAAAGCATACAGTTTCCACCAATGGTGCTCCAGCCTATCAGGTACCGTAATACCTCTACTACCACATTCACGCCCTGTTAAAAAAGAGTCCGGCGGGGGTGGTGGCCTGATACTACAAACATGGCAAACTGGTCATCCTCTGTGATCATTGGAGCTTCGGTGGTGACTCTGGTGGAGGCTCGGCCGTCTGTGAATCCGGGAGCGTGGCTTCGATCTCCATGGCAGCTTCGGCACCCCTAGACGGCACTGGTGGGGAAAACGGTTGACCTGGGAAGGGAGCGCCTGCGGGGTGCGTCGGTGGGTGGGGGGTGCCTAGACGGAGCCGGCGGAAGGACCGATCCTCCAATAAGGTGCCCTGGTGGAGGGGAGGGTGGGACTGGCGGCTGGCGTGGGGCTCGTATCTTGTCGGCCGTTGGGGTACGCCATAGGTGTACTGGGGGTTAGCATGGAGCAGATGGACCCTCTCGACCAATGGGTCCGACTTGTGCGCCCGCACGTGTTTTCGGAGCAGGATGGGTCCGGGTGCTGCCAGCCAGGTCGGGAGCGAGGTCCCAGAGGAGGACTTCCTGGGGAAGACAAGGAGACGTTCGTGAGGTGTCTGGTTGGTGGTGGTACAAAGCAGCGACCGGATGGAGTGGAGGGCATCCGGGAGGACTTCCTGCCAGCGGGAGACTGGGAGGTTCCTGGACCGTAGGGCCAGTAGGACGGTCTTCCAGACCATTCCGTTCTCCCTCTCTACCTGTTCGTTACCCCGGGGGTTGTAACTGGTCATCCTGCTCGAGGCGATGCCCTTGCTGAGCAGGAATTGATGCAATTCGTCGCTCATAAAGGAGGACCCCCTATCACTATGCATGTAAGCGGGGAACCCGAACAGTGCAAAGATGCTATGGAGGGCCCTGATGACAGTGGTTGCGGTCATGTCGGGGCAGGGGATGGCGAATGGGAACCGGGAGTACTCGGCAATCATGTTCAGGAAGTACGTGTTGCGGTCGGTGGAGGGGAGGGGGCCTTTGAAGTCCATGCTGAGGCATTCAAAGGGACGGGAAGCCTTTATCAGGTGCGCTTCTCTGGCCGGTAGAAGTGCGGTTTGCACTCCGCGCAGATTTGGCAGTCCCTGGTGACTGCCCTGACCTCCTCTATGGAGTAGGGCAGGTTGCGGGTATTGACAAAATGGAAAAAGCGAGTGACCCCTGGGTGGCAGAGGTCCTCGTGGAGGGCTCGGAGGCGGTCCACTTGTGCGGTGGCACATGTGCCGCGGGACAGGGCGTCAGGAGGCTCATTTAGCTTCTCGGGATGGTACAAGATCTCGTAGTTGTAGGTGGAGAGTTCGATCCTCCACCGTAAGATCTTGTCGTTTTTTTTATCTTGCCCCGCTGTGCATTATCTTTTTTTAAAAATATGTTTATTCAAAGTTTTTCCAACAAAAAATTTCAACCAATTAACCCCCCCCCCCCCTGTAACAGAAAAGAGAAAGAGAAAAGAACAGAACATAAACATATCAATCAAACATAATACAGAACTTATACAATGGGTTTCTCCCGCACATATTAACCCTCCCATATGCTTTTTTTACAAGTACCCCTAGGAAAAACCCCTCCCCCGCCCGCCCAAATACCCCCCCCCCCGAAAGAGACACCCCACTCCCCTCTTCTCCCCCCCCCCTCCCCTTCTCCCCCCCCACCCCCACCCTTCTCTCTCTTCCCCCCCCCCCCCCCCACCCCCCAACCCTCCCTGGGATGCTGCTGCTGCTGACAGACCTCATTCTAACGCTCCGCGAGATAGTCTAGGAACGGTTGCCACTGCCTGAAGAACCCCTGCGCAGACCCTCTCGAGGCAAACTTTATCCTCTCCAGCTTAATGAACCCTGCCATGTCATTTATCCAGGCTTCCACACTGGGGGGCTTTGCGTCCTTCCATAATAGCAAGATCCTCCGCCGGGCTACCAGGGACGCAAAGGCCAGAATGCCGGCCTCTTTCGCCTCCGGCACTCCCGGCTTGTCCGCCACCCCAAATAATGCCAGCCCCCAACTTGGCTTGACCTGGACTTTCACCACCTTGGACATAGTCTTCTTGAAACCCCTCCAGAACCCATCCAGTGCCGGGCACGACCAGAACATGTGGACGTGATTCGCCGGGCTTCCCGAGCACCTCCCGCATCCGTCCTCCATCCCAAAGAACCTACTCAGCCTCGCCCCTGTCATATGCGCTCTGGAATAACCTTAAACTGCATCAGGCTGAGCCTGGCACATGAGGAAGAGGAATTAACCCTACTCAGAGCATCAGCCCACATACCCTCTTCAATCTCCTCCCCCAACTCCTCCTCCCACTTGCCCTTCAGCTCCTCTACCGAAGCCTCCTCCTCTTCTTTCATCTCCTGATATATCGCCGAAACCTTGCCTTCTCCGACCCATACACCCGAAATCACCCTGTCCTGAATCCCCTGTGCCGGGTGCAATGGGAATCCCCTCACCTGCTGCCTCACAAACGCCCTCACTTGCATATACCTGAACGCATTTCCCGGGGGTAACCCAAACTTCTCCTCCAGCGCCCCTAGGCTCGCAAATGTCCCATCTATAAACAGGTCCCCCATCCTTCTGATCCCTGCCTGATGCCAGCTCCGAAACCCCCCGTCCATCCTTCCTGGGACGAACCGATGGTTCTCTCGGATCGGGGACCACACCGAGGCTCCCATCTCACCCTTATGTCGTCTCCACTGTCCCCAGATCTTTAGCGTTGCCGCCACCACCGGATTCGTGGTGTACCTTGTCGGCAAGAACGGCAGCGGTGCCGTCACCAGCGCCCTCAGGCTCGTTCCTTTGCAGGACGCCATCTCCAACCTCTTCCATGCCGCCCCCTCTCCCTCTATTACCCACTTACGGATCATCGCCACGTTGGCTGCCCAAAAATAGCCACTCAGATTCGGCAGCGCCAGCCCTCCCTGTCCCTGCTACGCTCCAGAAACCCCCTCCTTACCCTCGGGGTCTTGTTTGCCCACACAAAACCCATGATGCTCCTACCTACCCGCTTAAAAAAGGCCTTGGTAATCATAATAGGAAGGCACTGGAACACAAAAAGAAACCTCGGGAGGACCACCATTTTGACCGACTGTACCCTGCCCGCTAGCGAGAGTGGCAACACATCCCATCTTTTGAAGTTCTCCTCCATCTGCTCCACCAGCCACGTCAAATTAAGTTTGTGCAGGGACCCGCAGCTCCTAGCTACCTGGATCCCCAAGTACCGAAAGCTCCTTTCCGCCCTCCTCAACGGTAGGTCGTCCATCCCTCTTCCCTGGTCCCCTGGATGCACCACAAAGAGCTCACTTTTCCCTACATTGAGCTTATAGCCCGAGAAGTCCCCAAACTCCCTTAGGACCCGCACGACCTCCACCATCCCCATCACTGGATCTGCCACATACAGCAACAGGTCGTCCGCATACAGCGACACCCGATGCTCCTCTCCCCCTCGGACCACCCCCCTCCATTTCCTGGACTCCCTTAATGCCATGGCCAAAAGCTCAATTGCTAATGCAAACAACAGGGGGGACAGGGGGCACCCCTGCCTCGTCCCTTCGTACAGCTGAAAATACTCCGACCTCCGCCGATTCGTAGCCACACTCGCCACCGGGGCTCGATAAAGGAGCTTAACCCAACTGATAAACCCCTCCCCAAACCCAAACCTCCACAACACTTCCCAGAGATACTCCCACTCCACCCGGTCAAAGGCCGTCTCCATGTCCATAGTTGCCACTATCTCCGCCTCTCCCTCCACCGATGGCATCATAATCACGTTTAGGAGCCTCCGCACATTGGTGTTTAGCTGCCTGCCCTTTACAAATCCCGTCTGGTCCTCGTGAATCACCCCCGGGACACAGTCCTCGATCCTCGTAGCCAGCACTTTTGCCAGCAACTTAGCATCCACATTGAGGAGCGAGATCGGTCTATACGACCCACATTGCAGTGGGTCCTTGTCCCGCTTCAGGATCAAAGAGATCAGCGCCCCGGACATTGTCGGGGGCAGGGCCCCCCCCCTCCCTTGCCTCATTGAAAGTCCTCACTAGCAACGGGGCTAACAGGTCCGCATACGTCCTGTAAAACTCAACCGGGAACCCATCTGGCCCCGGGGTCTTCCCCGCCTGCATGCTCCCCAATCCTTTAACCAGCTCCTCCAACCCAATTGGCGCCCCCAAACCAGCCACCTCCTGCTCGTCGAAAAATTGCCGTTGGGGCTCCTCTGGAGAGCCCAAAAGTCCGTTTTAGCGGGAGCCACCTAAAGTGCAGCTTAGCTCCGCATAGCTGCAACCGGAAGTCCACTGTGCATTATCAAACATGAAAGCAACCGACCGTTGGTCAGCGAGGAGAGTGACTCTCCTGCCGGCCAGGTAATGCCTCCAATGTCGCACAGCTTCTACTATGGCCTGGGCCTCCTTTTCGACTGAGGAGTGGCGGATTTCGGAAGCATGGAGGGTACGTGCGAAGAAGGCCATTGGTCTGCCCGCTTGGTTGAGGGTGGCCCCTAGAGCTACGTCAGCCGCATCGTTCTCGACCTGGAAGGGGAGGGACTCGTCGATGGCGGCACCGTGGCCTTTGCAATGTCTGCTTTGATGTGGCTGAAGGCCTGGTAGGCCTCTATCGACAGGGGAAAAGCTGTGGATTGGATCAGGGGACGTGCCTTGTCCGCATAGTTGGGGACCCACTGGGCGTAGTAACTGAAAAACCCTAGGCAGCGCTTCAGGGCCTTGGATCAATGAGGGAGGGGGAACGCCATAAGGGGGCGCATGTGTTCAGTGTCGGGGCCTATAACTCCATTTTGCACTACGTAGCCGAGGATGGCTAGGCGGTCTGTGTTAAACACGCATTTATCCTTGTTGTATGTAAGATTAAGGATTTTTGCGGTCTGGAGGAATTTTCTGAGGTTGGTGTCGTGGTCCTGCTGGTCGTGGCCGCAGATGGTGACATTATCGAGATACGGGAATGTTGCCCGTAAACCGTACCGGTCAACCATTTGGTCCATCTCGCGCTAGAAGACCGAGACCCCGTTGGTGACACCGAAGGGAGCCCTTAAGAAGTGGTAGAGCCGCCCATCTGCCTCGAAGGCAGTGTATTTGCGGTCACTAGTGCGGATGGGGAGCTGGTGGTAGGCGGACTTGAGGTCCACCGTGGAGGAGACCTTATAATGCGCGATCCTGTTTACCAGGTCGGATATGCGGGGGAGAGGGTACGCGTCCAGCTGCGTAAACCTGTTGATGGTCTGACTGTAGTCGATGACCATCCTATGCTTCTCCCCGGTCTTTACCACGACTACCTGAGCTCTCCAGCGGCTGTTACTGGCTTCAATGACCCCTTCCCTCAGTAGCCTTTGGACCTCTGACCTAATAAAGATCCGGTCCTGGGCACTGTACCGTCTGCTCCTGGTGGCGACGGGTTTGCAATCCGGGGTGAGGTTCGCAAACAGAGAAGGCGGGTCAACCTTTAGGGTCGCGAGGCCGCAGACAGTAAGGGGGTTATAGGGCCGCCGAATTTGAAGGTTAGACTTTGGAGGTTACACTGGAAGTCTAAACCCAGGAGTGTAGCCGCGCAGAGGTGGGGAAGGACGTAGAGACGAAAAATTTTGAACTCCCTTCCCTGGACTGTGAGGTTTGCTACACAAAATCCTTTTATCTCCACTGAATGGGAACCGGAGGCCAGGGAGATTTTTTGATTAACGGGGTGGATGAGGAGAGAACAGCGCCTTACCGTGACGGGGTGTATGAAGCTCTCCATGCTCCCAGAGTTGATTAGGCAGGACGTCTCGCGCCCGTTGATGAATACAATCGTTGTAGCAGTTGAGAGTGTTCGAGGCCGGGACGGATCCAGAGTCACCGAGGCTAATCTCAGCAGTTGAGAGTTCTCTTCGGGCAGTGCGTGGTCAGCCGAGCTGGGGTCCTGGGGGTTCATCCAAGATGGCGCCTCCCATTGGTCGCACATGGCTGGGGGTGCACAAAATTGCGGCGCCCATCCCGCTAACGTGGCGTCCGCGGGACAAGATGGCGGCGCCCGGGGTCCGCACATGACCCTGGAGTAGGAAGATGGCGACCGCTGGCCGCACGGGGACCGTGGAGAGGTTTGTGGTGGCGGTCCTGTGGTGGTATGTATTAGGGGTAGTATGGTACCCAGTGATGCCGAGGCGCTATTGGTGGACAGACACTGGGTTCTGATTGGATCTGCCGCCTGCTGGCTCCACCCAGTAAGGCGGAGTATAAGAACCCGGGTTCTCCCAGCAGCCGCATTCTGTAACCAAGCTGCTGGGGAACAAGTCTGCGTAATAAAGCCATCGATTGCCTTAATCTCTTCTCGCCTCGTGAGTGATTGATTGTGCTCCAATTTATTACGCACACTTTAAAGGACTATGGAGCTCCGGATCGCCCCGGAGTGTATGTGAATCAGCACCCATGCAGCAAACTCAGCGGCCACTTTTAAACACTGGCTAGCATGCTTTGAGGGATACCTCCGAACGGCCCCCGGCAGACCTACAGAAGACCAGAAAATGCAGGTCCTGCATTCCAGGGTGAGTCCGGAGATCTACACGCTCATCGAAGACGCGGAGGATTTCCCGACGGCGCTCACCATGCTGAGAGGGATCTACATTTGGCCCGGAAACCAGGTCTACGCACGCCACCAACTCGCGATGAGATGGCAAATCCCCGGAGAATCGCTGGACGAGTTCTACAGCGCACTGCTAATATTGGGAAGGAGCTGCAACTGCCCACCGGTGACAGCTAACGAACATACGGAACTCCTAACCAGGGATGCTTTCGTAGCAGGTATGACCTCATCCCAAATTCACCAGCGACTGCTGGAAAGAGACTCGCTGGGGCTCACGGAGGCACGGGCCCTTGCGGCCTCCCTCGATGTGGCATCGCAGAATGCCCGCGCTTACCCCCCCGACCGCGCGGCAGCCCCTTGGGCTCCGTGGACCCCCGCCGCGATAGACTCCCCAGCACCCCCCATCCCCCCGCACGCCTGCGCGGCCAGAGCACCAGACCACCCGGGGGGGCCCCGCTGCTACTTTTGCGGGCAATCGAAACACCCCCGGCAGCGCTGCCCGGCCCGCTCGGCCATCTGTAAAAGTTGCGGCAAGAAGGGGCATTATTCAGCGGTGTGCCAGTCCCGGGGGGTCGCCGCAATCTCCGGGGGAGAACTGGGATCACAGACTCAACCCCCCCCCAACGATCCATGTGTGGCCAACGGGCGCCGCCATTTTGGGTCCCGGACTCCATACGGTGGGGGGGGGGGATGGGCGGCGCCATCTTGTGCCCCGCTGGCCGCGTGCGATTCATGGGCGCCGCCATTTTGTCCGCCCCCGACCGCGTGCGATCCGTGGACGCCGCCATCTTGGCTGACAGCCAAGGACCCCAGCATGGACGGCCCCACGGGGCCTGAAGAAAACGCCCCGATGCAGCTACCGCGACTGGCTTCGGTGACCCTGGACCTGTCGCGGCCCCGGACGCTCCAAACGGCAACGACGACGGTGCTGGTTAACGGGTACGAAACGCCATGTCTGATCGACTCTGGGAGCACGGAAAGTTTTATCCATCCGGATACGGTAAGACGCTGTTTTCTTTCAATCCACCAGAGTACCCAAAAGATTTTTCTGGCAGCGGGATCCCATTCCGTAGAAATCAAAGGGTTCTGCATCGTGAATCTCACGGTGCAGGGGAGAGAGTTTAAGAATTACCGACTTAATGTCCTCCCCCACCTCTGCGCTCCCACTCTCCTGGGGTTAGATTTTCAATGTAACCTTCAGAGTTTAATGTTCCAATTCGGCGGCCCTCTCCCCCCACTTACTATCTGCAGCCTCGCGACCCTCAAGGTTGAACCGCCTTCCTTGTTTGCGAACCTCACCCCGGATTGCAAACCCGTCGCCACTAGGAGCAGACGGTACAGCGCCCAGGACCGGACCTTCATTCGGTCCGAAGTCCAGCGGCTGCTGAAGGAAGCATAATCCAGGCCAGCAATAGTCCCTGGAGAGCTCAGGTGGCAGTTGTAAAGACCGGGGAGAAGCAGAGGATGGTCGTAGACTATGGTCAAACCATCAATAGGTACACGCAGCTGGATGCGTACCCTCTCCCCCGCATATCCGACATGGTCAATCGGATTGCACAGTACAAGGTCTTTTCCACCGTGGACCTTAAGTCCGCATATCATCAGCTCCCCATCCGCCCGAGCGACCGCAAGTACACTGCCTTCGAAGCAGACGGGCGGCTCTACCACTTTTTAAGGGTTCCATTTGGCGTCACTAACGGAGTCTCGGTCTTCCAACGGGAGATGGACCGAATGGTTGACCAGCACGGTTTACGGGCCACGTTCCCGTATCTCGACAACGTCACCATCTGCGGCCATGACCAGCAGGACCACGACGCCAACCTCTGCAAATTCCTCCAGACCGCTAACGCCCTGAACCTCACCTACAACAGGGAAAAATGCGTGTTTAGCACCGACCATCTAGCCATCCTTGGCTATGGAGTGCGTAATGGAGTGATAGGCCCCGACCCTGAACGCATGTGCCCCCTTATGGAGTTCCCCATCCCTCACTGTTCCAAAGCCCTGAAACGCTGCCTCGGCTTTTCCTCTTATTACGCCCAGTGGGTCCCCAACTACGCGGACAAGGTTCGCCCGCTAATTCAGTCCACTGTCATTCCCCTGTCGACAGAGGCCCGCCAGGCCTTCAGCCGCATCAAAGCGGATATCGCAAAGGCCATGATGCGCGCCATTGACGAGTCCCTCCCCTTCCAAGTCGAGAGCGACGCATCCGACGTAGCTCTGGCGGCCACTCTCAACCAAGCGGGCAGATCCGTGGCCTTTTTCTCCCGTACCCTCCATGCTTCAGAGATCCGCCACTCCTCAGTGGAAAAGGAAGCCCAGGCCATAGTAGAAGCTGTGCGGCATTGGAGGCATTACCTGGCCAGTAGGAGATTCACTCTCCTCACTGACCAACGGTCGGTAGCCTTCATGTTCGATAATGCGCAGCGGGGCAAGATCAAGAACAACAAGATCCTGCGGTGGAGGATCGAACTCTCCACTTACAACTATGAGATCTTGTACCGTCCCGGAAAGCTGAACGAGCCGTCCGATGCCCTATCCCGCGGCACATGTGCCAACGCACAAGAGGACCGTCTCCAAGCCCTCCACGAGGACCTCTGCCACCCTGGGGTCACTCGGTTCTACCACTTCGTGAAGACCCGTGAAGACCCGCAACCTCCCCAACTCCGTTGAAGAGGTCCGAACAGCCGCCAGGAACTGCCAAATCTGCGCAGAGTGCAAGCCGCAATTTTTCAGGCCAGATAGAGCGCACCTGATAAAGGCTTCCCATCCCTTTAAGCACCTCAGTCTGGACTTCAAAGGCCCCCTCCCCTCCACCGATCGCAACACGTACTTCCTAAACGTGGTTGACGAATACTCCCGTTTCCCTTTCGCCATCCCCTGCCCCGACATGACCGCGGCCACAGTCATTAAAGCCCTCTGCACCATCTTTACACTCTTCGGTTTCCCCGCCTACATCCACAGCGATAGGGGGTCCTCCTTCATGAGCGACGAACTGCGTCAATTCCTGCTCAGCA
The DNA here is from genome assembly GCF_047496885.1 of Scyliorhinus torazame. NCBI lineage: Eukaryota > Metazoa > Chordata > Chondrichthyes > Carcharhiniformes > Scyliorhinidae > Scyliorhinus > Scyliorhinus torazame. The sequence continues at coordinate 72,971,267 of NC_092723.1, forward strand.
AGGGCATAGCCTCGAGCAGGACGACCAGTTACAACCCCCGGGGGAACGGTCAGGTAGAGAGGGAGAACAGAACGGTCCGGAAGACCGTCCTACTGGCCCTACGGTCCAGAAGTCTCCCAGTTTCCCGTTGGCAGGAAGTCCTCCCGGACGCTCTCCACTCCATCCGGTCGCTGCTGTGTACCACAACTAATCAAACGCCTCACGAGCGCCTCCTTGTCTTCCCTAAGAAGTCCTCCTCCGGAACGTCACTTCTGACCTGACTGGCAGCCCCAGGACTCATCTTGCTCCGAAAGCATGTGCGCGCGCACAAATCGGACCCATTGGTCGAGAGGGTTCATCTTCTCCATGCGAACCCTCCAATACCCCTACGTGGCATACCCCAACGGCCGACAGGATACGGTCTCCCTGCGGGACCTGGCGCCCGCCGGAGCTCCCCACACCCCTCCAACACCAATCACCCCCTCCCTCCCGCCGGCGCACCCCACAGTCGCTCCCTTCCCGGGTAGATCGGTCCTCCTCCCGTGCCCGCCCAGGAGTAGTGAAACAGGAGCAAACATCGCGACGCTCCCAGAGACGACAGTGCCCGAGCCAGCGCCTGCACCACCACCGGAGCTGAGACAATCAGCAAGGATGACCAGGGCACCCACTCGACTCATTGAATCTGCGTGACAAAGCAAGATCTGTAAATAATTCAGTAGCCCAGTAAAAGCGGCATTGTAAATAGTTAACAGTTGATATCGATGCATAGCCACTGTGTTAATGGAATCCCAGTACCGACCTTGTAAACCCCTACCACCATGTGACCCACCACCCCGCTGGGTTCTTTTTTAACGAGGGGTGAATGTGGTGGTATGTATTAGGGGTAGTGTGGTACCCAGTGATGCCGAGAGGCTATTGGTGGACAGACACTGGGTACTGATTGGATCTGCCGCCTGCTGGCTCCACCCAGTAAGACGGAGTATAAGAACCCGGGTTCTCCCAGCAGCCGCATTCTGTAACCGAGCTGCTGGGGAACAAGTCTGCGTAATAAAGCCATCGATTGACTTAATCTCTTCTTGCCTCGTGAGTGATTGATTGTGCTACAGGTCCGCATTCGCCGCCGGAGACCGCGGCAACCGCACGGGCCTGACATTCCCCCACGAAATGGACCTTTTTGCCGCATCCCTTGCAGGTAAATGCGCGGGCTAGGCAGCGCTGGCGGGGGTGCTTGGCCTGCCCGCAAAGGTAGCAGCGGGGCCCCCCGGGGCTGCCTGGCTGCCTTGCAGCGCAGGCTTGTGGGGGGATGGGGGATTTCTCGGGGTCGGCTATGGAGGGGTTCCACGCTGCCCAGGGGGCTGCCGCGCAGTCGGGAACGTAAGCGCGGGTGTTCCTGGAGGCCATGTCCAGGGAGCCTGCAAGGGCCCGTGCCTCCTTGAGACCCAGCGTGTCTTTCTCTAGCAGTTGCTGGCGGATTTGTGAGGATAGCATACCTGCCATGAAAACGTCCCGGACCAAGAGTTCAGTGTGTTCGCTCGCCGAAACTTGCGGGCAGCTGTAGTTTCTCCCCAACACCAGGAGTGCACGGTAGAATTCTTCCAGCGATTCCCCAGGGGTTTGTCGCCTTGTTGCAAGCAGGTGCTGTGCGTAGACCTGGTTTACAGGGCGAATATAATGTCCTTTTAGCAGCTCTATTGCTGCATCAAAGTCTTCCGCTTCCTCGATGAGGGTGTAAATCTCTGGGCTTACCCTTGAGTGCAGGATTTGCATTTTCTGTTCTCCCGTGGGTGTGTTTTCGGCCGTCCCGAGATACCCTTTAAAGCACGCCAGCCAGTGCTTGAAGATTGCCGCTGAGTTTGCTGGGTGGGGGCCGAGTTGCAGACACTCCGGCTTGATTTGGAGCTCCATCCTTTTTAAAAAAAAAAAACTAGCTTATTAAATTGATGCACGATCAATGACCACTAAAGCGAGATTGTAGTCCAACTGAAGGCTTTAATAAGCTAGATGTTTCCCCTAGCAGCTCAGGTACAGAATGAAGACTGCTGGGGCGGCACGGGCTCTTATACCCCGCCGCAGGGCGGAGCTACCATACATCTTAACCAATAGAAAGCATACAGTTTCCACCAATGGTGCTCCAGCCTATCAGGTACCGTAATACCTCTACTACCACAGCTTGTTCTTTACTAAAAATCTCACTGATGCAAAGTTTACTGGACAATTTTGTTTCAGCCAGTGAGGTCATTCCTACTAGAGCGGTGCAATTTTAATAGAGACCTCACTTGCTGCTGAGAGCCCACTGTCCACACTTTTCCATTTGGGCTTGATGCCATATACATTCTCCTGGTACATTTTGTGCAAGAAGTTATTTTTACTATTTAAATCACCCCATAACATTTGTGAATAGGAGCACACAGAATTTCCCATCGTTTATGACAGGCTCCCACTGTGCACTCCATGGGCTGAAGAAGAAGCGCTACCCACATCCTTAAAAAGACTACTATAATTTGAACATTTAGACTTCAATAGGAAAGCAAATTGGTAAAACAGTGGGGAAATGAAAAGAGGCATCACGGAACAAATTTCATAAAACACTCCTAGCACAAAAGGAGACCTTTTAGCCCAGAGTGCTTATACTGGCTCTTTTGCAGAGCTATCCAATTAATTCCACTCCCCTGTTCTTCCCCACAGCCCTTATTTTCCTTATCCCAATTCCATTTGTATATTACTATTGAATCTGCTTCCACCACCCTTTCAAACAATGCATTCCATATGAGGACATGGTGATGTCATGGTAATGTCACAGGCCTAGTAATCCAGAGGCCCAAGCTGATGTGGGCATGAGTTCCAGTTCTACCATGGCAGGTGGTGGAATTTGAATTCAATTAATAATAAATTCCAATTGTTAATAAGAAATCTGGAATTAAAAGCAAGTGCCAGCAAACAATCATTGTTTGCCGTGAAAACCCCATCTAGTTCACCAATGTTATTTAAGAAAGGAATATCTGGGCGGCACAGTGACTCAGTGGTAAGCACTGCTGCCTCAAGGCGCCAGGATACTGGTTCGATCCCAGCCCCAGGTCACTGTCCGTGTGGAGTTTGCACATTCTCCCCAAGTCTGCTTCCACAACCCAAAGATGTGCAGGGTAGGTGGATTGGCCATGCCAAATTTCCCCTTAATTGTGATTTGTTTTAGAAGGAAGGGAATATCTGCCATCCTTACCTGTTCTGACTGACCTGGTGGTCCACATGGATCATAATGCATACGTGAGTGGTTTCCAATCGTCATGCTCGAGTTGCGAAGAACTGCTCCCAGACTATCTTCAGATGAGTCTGTAGACACTTTAATCTACTTAGATAAGTCAAAAAAATGTGAGAACTGGTGTGGTGGTTAGTGAAGTCTTGAGCTTCTTCCAGTCTTGCTCATGTTGCTCAGCCCAAGTGAAATCCATTGTCTTGTGCAGGAGATCCCGTAGATGTGTTGTTTTTGCTGGCTGGCTGGGAATGAATTTCCCTATAAAATTGACCATACCCATCTTAAGATGGCGTTCTTGTCATGTGGTTTTGGCATGTTGAGAATTACTTGGATTTTGTCCTTGGCAGGTTCAATGCCATGCGATGAGAGCTTGTCACTTAGGAATGTGACCTCAGTTACTCCAAATTGGCACTTTTGCTTGTGGAGCTTCAGCCCATTTCTCCTTGCGTTCGTTAGAACTTTAAGCAACCTCGTATTGTGCTCTTCTATGGTTGAGCCCCAAACGATGATATCATCCACATACACACATACACCTTCGATGTGTTCGGTTATATGCTCCATAGCACGGTGAAAAGTTTCTGATGCTGCAATTATGCCAAACGGCATTCTCAGAAAGCAGTACCGTCCAAATGGCATATTAAAAGTGCAGTATTTTGTACTTTCTTCCTCTAGCTTTAGTTGCCAAAAACCCTGAGATGCATCCAGTTTCGTAAAGAGTTGTGCACCAGCCACCTCAGATGTGATTTCCTCATGCTTTGGTAATTGGTAATGCTTTCTTTTTATATTCTTGTTAAGATCTTTAGGATCCATGCAGCGAATAGCGCCATTCTTTTTCTTTAAACAAACCATGGAGTTTACCCAGTCAGTAGGTTCTTCTGTCTTTCTAATTAATTTTAATTTTGCCATTCTGTCTAGCTCCTTTTTGAGTTGATCCCAAAGAGGTGCAGGTATTCTTCTTGGTGCCTATATCACAGGTTTTGCATCCTCTTTGAATTGCATCTTGAAGGTGAATGATAGTGTACCAAAACCTGTGAACACATTGCTGAATTTGCTGATAATGTTCTCAGAATCGTCGGAGTGTTGATCCAATCCGTTGCGGATGCTACATACCAATTGCACTAGACCTAATTCTTCACAGGACTGATTGCCTAATAATGAATCCAAGCCCTCGGATACAATATAGAATGGGACGGAATAAAGTGTGTTTTCAACCAGCAAACTCGGGTCACAAGCACCATAACATTTAATGCTTGAACTATTATAATAAATCAGAGATATTTTATGATTTCTTCTAATCGGTTGAATTTTATAGATTTTTAACATCAGTCACGCTGATTAAATTGACTTTGGCACCAGTGTCTATCTTCAATCGAACCACTGTACCGTTCTCTTCATGTGGTAGCAGCCATTTGTCCTCATCAACCTCATTTATTTTAAATGGAGTATCAGTTTGCATTTTTTTAAGTGCTGGAGAATTTTTTGATGTCTCCAAAAAATTCTTCTTCTGTGTTAGTACTCCAACAAACAATAATGTTTCATCACTGGAGACTGTGTCTTCCCCTGTGCTGACTGGCCTGGGGTTGAGCTTAGAGTAACAATTCTGAGCAAAGTGATTTTTTTCCTTTGCACCTGGAACAAAACTTGCCAAACGCTGGACACTGTCTTAATTTGTGCCTTTGACCATATCTTTTACACAGAAATATTTCATACTGATCTTTAACCTGTTTGTTGGTGTGCGAGGAGCTGCAGGAACTTTCCCGCCTTTTTTCAGATGTTTCCCGCCTTTTGGGGAAAAAGGTGGTAACCTGAGTGTTCTCCCCCAACAAGACGCCCCCATTACTGAGAAACATTTTAGAATGCTGTGCTGCTAGCTCATGAACCTGACAAATCTTAACTGTTTGTTCCAAAGACAGCTCCCAAAGATTCCCTAAGCAACCATTCCCTCAGCTTATTTTCATTCACACCAAACACAATCTGGTCCCGAATCATGGAAGATTCCACCGCAGAAGAATTACAGGTTTTAGCTTTTAACTTTAAATCAGTGATGAAATGATCTCTGGATTCTCCTGTCTTCTGTAAACGTGATGTGAATAAATGTCATTCTTTCTGGGTCAGCAATGTGCATTAAATCTTTGAATTATTTAATTAAAATTTTTACTATCTTCATCGTTTGCAAATTTAAACGTATTAAACACAACAATAGCTTCGGGCCCTGCCGCTGTTAGGAGCATCGCTTCATGCACGAATCTGACTGACTTTCTAAATTTACTGCAGTAAGAAACAGGTTAAATTGTTTTTTAAACGCTTGCCAGTTGCTGTTCACATTACCATGAAAGATGAGACTCTGTAGTGACTTGAACAACTCCATGCTGTTAATTCTGCAGTTTGCAAAATCTTCAAATCTCTGTGGCAGTCTTTCTCAGTGTTTAATACCATTCAGCCCTGGCACTATGTGGTGGTTCTCGTCGGGTGGCCTGATTTATTACAGGAACACTTGTAGCTAAAGTTATAAATGATTTATTAACATTAATTGTGGTTAAACTATCTACAAGACACCAGATGAATAACAGTAAAATCATGCACAAGCAACATCTCTCTTCAGCTTCCTCCAGCCAGTCTGAGGTCAGCTGACTTTAACATTCACTTATATACCAATGAGGTTCATAGTGGTCAGTTGGTGAATTACAACACAACCATGGTATCACTTCACTTGCCATATGAGGAGCGGTCGAGAACTCAGACTGTACTCGGAGTTTAGAAGGATGAGGAGGGATATTATTGAAATTTACAGGATACTGAGAGGCCTAGATAGAGTGGATGTGGAGCGAATGTTTCCACAAATAGGAAAAACTAGAACCCAAGGCCACAGCCTCAGATTGAAGGGACGATCCTTTGAATCTGAGATGAGGAAGAATTTTGTCAGCCAGAGGGTGGTGAATCTGTGGAACACTTTGCCACAGAAGGCTGTGGAGGCCAAAACAATAAGTGTCTTTAAGACAGAGATAGATAAGTTCTTGATTAATAAGGGAATCAGGGGTTATGGGGAGAAGGCAGGAGAATGGGTATAAGAATCATATCAGCCATGACTGAATGGCGGAGCAGAACTCGATGGGCCGAATGGACTAATTCTACTCCTATGATTTATGGTTTTATGGTCACATTTCAATCGGAGCAGTAACAAGATCCTTGAAAGAACAAGGCTTAACAAACATGTCCAACAACCAGGAAAACCTGAGAACCCATTGACTCCTTCATTAATGAGCTGTACAGAATGGCTGAAGACTGTCACTACAGTGACCTGAGATCAGAGCTAATCAGGGACAGAATTGTTCTTGAAATTCCCAATGCACTCGAGACATGATCCTTGAAAAGGCCTTTCAGATTGTCAGGCGAACCAAAATCCAGTTACAGCACCGATCCATCTTAAGGAGTGAAAGCAAACCATGGTACAGAGCAACCTCCACTGTCCAGCTATTAGAATAGCAGAGGAGCAGGAACACTCCAGGCCAAGGGTAGTGTTATAACCTGCCTACTGATGATTGGCTGGGGACTAATGACTATCCCACAATCCTATGGGAGTATGAACTTCCCCAATGAGGGGGGCGGAGAAACTCCTACTATAAATAAGCTGGCCAGTCCAGGAACCAGGAGGAAGGAGAAGGTAGCAAGGGAAGTTACTGCTACTGTTATGTATATATTGTTATAGAAAATAAACGTTATTATTTTGTATCCTTAAAACTCGTGCTGGATTCTTCGGGGCCCTTACAAAAGGTAGCAATGTTCTAACCGACCACTAGAGGGTGGGGAGCATGCCAGGACTGTGGAGCCAAGCAACTCCATAGACACAATCAATGTCTGATAATCTCAGCAGTATTTCAATTGCAAGTGCAGAGGACACTTCAGAAAGTTATGCAAAGCTATCAGAACCAGACACACAGATGATCCCAAGGTGATTCACAAGGTCAGGATACCACACCAAGAGGAAACACAGCCAAGCTTCTTGGGTGAGGTCAAAGATCAGGGATTTTCTGGAATGTAGACATCTCGGTTGATGGTCATGTCATAAACTTTAAATTGGACACACAACCAATGTTACTGTCCTCTCGGACAAGGAACTGTGTCTGAGACACCTCCGACTATGAACGACAGACACACCATTCAGTAGGCCTGGAGGAATCCTACTTCCTCTTATAGGCATGATTCTGGAACCATTAAGGTATGGTGGCAAACAAATCTTTGAAGTCATAAATGGCATCCGTAGCCAGTCTTTTTCTCTACTGAGCAGAGATTTCCCTGAACATTCTTTACTTTTTTGAAAATATTTTTCTTAAAGTTTTCATTTTATAAAACTCAAAATAAACAAATCCATACAAACGAAATACCATTATCAAATTCCTATCCGTAAAAAAAACCCAGAAACCCCCATTGTCCCCACCCCCCAACCCACTGGCTGTGACCAATTCCTAAAAATAGAAGACAACGGTCGCCACCACCGGAAGGCCCAGGCCCAGGACCCACCCATTACAGCCATCAACCCTGTCCCTATGATGAGACAATGAAAAATTGTTAGTCCCAGTCAGATCCCTCCCCCTCATGAGCCTGAAAAAAGCTTTCAGGAGACATGACTCCATCCTCTCTCTCCCCCTCCCCCCTCACCAACAAATCAGCTAAGCTCACTGAACCTTGCCCAAGTAGGTCGAACAAGCCACAGCCCCTCCCCGCACATCACCTCCGTTCACCAGCTGAAACTTTACAGCTAGCAAAGGCAACCCCTCACCCAGGGTGTATGTTCAAAGAACGAAGAAAAAAATGTCACTTCCTTACCCGTTCCAGCTGTGGAAGAGTTACCAAAGCCCTCCACCCTAACGATACTTACACTCCTCCCGGGGGCCATAAATTTCCCATAATATTACCCAAACCACTATCACCCCTCAATCCCAAACATACACCTGATACAAACTACAAAACATCTCAAACCAACCCCTCCCAACTGTCCCCATTAAAGTCCCAATCGAAGACTTCCGGGTGCGGCGATGACCAGCTGAGTCGCATGTTTCGTCAGCTCCCGGTGAAACGGACTTTTGGGCTCTTGATAGGAGCCCCAACGGCAATTTTGACGGCTAAAAACACTGTGCGGTAAACCAGAAGGGAATCCCCCCTGGATACGGATGAAAAAAGGAGGAGAAAGTGGCCAGATTGCAGTGGATCCTTTAGAACAGCGGCAAGGAAGGCAAGCAAAAACCAAGATGGCGTCGGAAGGTGGCAGTTTAACATGGGGCCCTGAACAACAAGAGTTCTTGAAATGCTGTGTGGAAGAGCTCAAAAAGGAAATGAAGAAAGAGCTGTTGGCCCCGATACTACAGGCGATCGAAGGGCTAAAGGAGGAACAAAAGACCCAGGAGCGGGAGCTTCGGGTCGTGAAGGCAAAGGCAGCCGAGAATGAGGACGACATACAGGGCCTGGTGGTGAAGACGGAGACGCATGAGGCACATCAGAAACGATGTGGGGAAAGGTTGGAGGCACTGGAGAACAACGCAAGGAGGAACAACCTGAGGATTCTTGGTCTACCTGAAGGTGCGGAGGGAGCGGACGTCGGGGCATATGTGAGCACGATGCTGCACTCGTTAATGGGAGCGGAGGCCCCGGCGGGTCCGTTGGAGGTGGAGGGAGCATACCGAGTGATGGCGCGAGGACCGAGAGCAGGAGAAATTCCCAGAGCCATAGTGGTGAGATTCCTCCGTTTTAAGGATAGAGAAATGGTCCTTAGATGGGCAAAGAAAACTCGGAGCAGTAAATGGGAGAACGCGGTGATCCGCGTTTATCAAGACTGGAGTGCGGAGGTGGCGAGAAGGAGGGCGAGCTTTAATCGGGCCAAGGCGGTGCTTCATAAAAAGAAGATAAAATTTGGAATGCTGCAACCGGCAAGACTGTGGGTCACATATCGAGGGAGGCACCACTACTTTGAGACGGCGGATGAAGCGTGGACTTTTATTGTGGAAGAAAAACTGGAATGAGCGGGTTATTAAAAAGAACGTTTGAACAAAGTGATGGGACGAATGTGGGGGGCGAAGAGGAGGGTTAAAAAGGGGGGAAAGAGGAGTTTTATGTACTAATCCTGCGATGTGGTAACTTTTCTCTCTTCCACAGGTGGTGATGGGGGGGAGGCGGGGAGGTGGAGGAGATGGGGCGTTGGCCATTGGGGGCGGGGCCAAGGGAGAAGCGCGGGCTTGGTTCCCGCGCTATGATAATCATGGCAGGAATAGAGAAGCAGGAAGGAGGGGGCGTCGCACGGTGCGAGCCGAGGTCACGGGGGGAAGCCGAGGTCGGCCAGAGTTTGCTGACTTCTGGGAGCAACATGGGGGGAGTAATTACGCTAGCGGGGGATCGAGCGGGGGGGTGGGAGGGGGGAATTACTGGGTTGCTGCTGCTGGGGAGAGGGGGGAGCTGGTATGGGAGGGGATGGGCGGGGGGGCACCGCCTGGGGGAGATACAGCTGCGTGGGAACCGGGTGAGTGGCTGGAAAAAGGGGATGGCTAATCGACAAGGGGGGGGGGGTAGGAAGCCCCCCAACCCGGCTGATCACGTGGAACGTGAGAGGGCTGAACGGGCCGATAAAGAGGGCACGGGTACTCGCACACCTTAAGAAACTTAAGGCAGATGTGGTTATGTTACAGGAAACGCACCTGAAACTGATAGACCAGGTTAGGCTACGCAAAGGATGGGTGGGGCAGGTGTTCCATTCGGGGCTAGATGCGAAAAACAGTGGGGTGGCTATATTAGTGGGGAAGCGGGTAATGTTCGAGGCAAAGACTATAGTGGCGGATAACGGGGGCAGATACGTGATGGTGAGTGGCAAACTACAGGGGGAGACGGTGGTTTTGGTAAACGTATATGCCCCGAACTGGGATGATGCCAATTTTATGAGGCGGATGCTAGGACGCATTCCGGACCTAGAGATGGGAAAGCTGATAATGGGGGGAGATTTTAATACGGTGTTGGAACCAGGGCTGGATAGGTCGAAGTCCAGGACTGGAAGGAGGCCGGCAGCAGCCAAGGTACTTAAAGATTTTATGGAGCAGATGGGAGGTGTAGACCCGTGGAGATTTAGCAGACCTAGGAGTAAGGAGTTCTCGTTTTTCTCTTATGTCCATAAAGTCTACTCGCGAATAGACTTTTTTGTGCTGGGAAGGGCGTTGATCCCGAAGGTGAGGGGAACGGAGTATACGGCTATAGCCATTTCAGATCACGCTCCACACTGGGTAGACTTGGAGATAGGGGAGGAAACAGGAGGGCGCCCACCCTGGAGAATGGACATGGGACTAATGGCAGATGAGGGGGTGTGTCTAAGGGTGAGGGGGTGCATTGAAAAGTACTTGGAACTCAATGATAATGGGGAGGTCCAGGTGGGAGTGGTCTGGGAGGCGTTGAAGGCGGTGGTTAGAGGGGAGCTGATATCAATAAGGGCACATAAAGGGAAGCAGGAGAGTAAGGAACGGGAGCGGTTGCTGCAAGAACTTTTGAGGGTGGACAGACAATATGCGGAAGCACCGGAGGAGGGACTGTACAGGGAAAGGCAAAGGCTACATGTAGAATTTGACTTGCTGACTACGGGCACTGCAGAGGCACAATGGAGGAAGGCACAGGGTGTACAGTACGAATATGGGGAGAAGGCGAGCAGGTTGCTGGCACACCAATTGAGGAAAAGGGGAGCAGCGAGGGAAATAGGGAGAGTGAGGGATGAGGAAGGAGAGATGGAGCGGGGAGCGGAGAGAGTGAATGGAGTGTTCAAGACATTTTATAAAAAATTATATGAAGCTCAACCCCCGGATGGGAGGGAGAGAATGATGGGCTTCTTGGATCGGCTGGAATTTCCCAAGGTGGAAGAGCAGGAAAGGGTGGGACTGGGAGCACAGATCGAGGTAGAAGAAGTGGTGAAAGGAATTAGGAGCATGCAGGCGGGAAAGGCCCCGGGACCGGATGGATTCCCAGTCGAATTCTATAGAAAATATGTGGACTTGCTCGCCCCGGTATTGATGAGGACCTTTAATGAGGCAAAGGAAAGGGGACAACTGCCCCCGACTATGTCTGAAGCAACGATATCGCTTCTCTTAAAGAAGGAAAAGGACCCACTACAATGCGGGTCCTATAGACCTATTTCCCTCCTAAATGTAGATGCCAAGATCCTGGCCAAGGTAATGGCAATGAGAATAGAGGAATGTGTCCCGGGGGTGGTCCACGAGGACCAAACTGGGTTTGTGAAGGGGAGACAGCTGAACACGAATATACGGAGGCTGTTCGGGGTAATGATGATGGCCCCACCAGAGGGGGAAACGGAGAAAGTAGTGGCGATGGATGCCGAGAAAGCATTTGATAGAGTGGAGTGGGATTATTTGTGGGAGGTGTTGAGGAGATTTGGTTTTGGAGAGGGGTATGTTAGATGGGTGCAGCTGTTGTATAGGGCCCCGATGGCGAGCGTGGTCATGAATGGACGGGGATCTGCATATTTTCGGCTCCATAGAGGGACAAGGCAGGGATGCCCTCTGTCCCCATTATTGTTTGCACTGGCGATTGAGCCCCTGGCGATAGCGTTGAGGGGTTCCAAGAAGTGGAGGGGAGTACTTAGAGGAGGAGAAGAACACCGGGTATCTTTGTATGCGGACGATTTGCTACTATACGTGGCAGACCCGGCGGAGGGGATGCCAGAAATAATGCGGATACTTGGGGAGTTTGGGGATTTTTCAGGGTATAAATTGAACATGGGGAAAAGTGAGTTGTTTGTGGTGCATCCAGGGGAGCAGAGTAGAGAAATAGAGGACCTACCGTTGAGGAAGGTAACAAGGGACTTTCGTTACCTGGGGATCCAGATAGCCAAGAATTGGGGCACATTGCAGAGGTTAAATTTAACGCGGTTGGTGGAACAAATGGAGGAGGATTTCAAGAGATGGGATATGGTATCCCTGTCACTGGCAGGGAGGGTGCAGGCGGTTAAGATGGTGGTCCTCCCGAGATTCCTCTTTGTGTTTCAGTGCCTCCCGGTGGTGATCACGAAGGCTTTTTTTAAAAGGATTGAAAAGAGCATCATGGGTTTTGTGTGGGCCGGGAAGACCCCGAGAGTGAGGAAGGGATTCTTACAGCGTAGCAGGGATAGGGGGGGGGCTGGCACTACCGAGCCTAAGTGAGTATTATTGAGCCGCTAATATTTCAATGGTGAGTAAGTGGATGGGAGAGGAGGAGGGAGCGGCGTGGAAGAGATTAGAGAGGGCGTCCTGTAGGGGGACTAGCCTACAGGCTATGGTGACAGCCCCATTGCCGTTCTCACCGAGGAACTACACCACAAGCCCGGTGGTGGTGGCTACACTGAAGATTTGGGGACAGTGGAGACGGCATAGGGGAAAGACTGGAGCCTTGGGGGGGTCCCCGATAAGAAACAACCATAGGTTTGCCCCGGGGGGAATGGATGGGGGATATGGAATGTGGCAAAGAGCAGGAATAACGCAACTGAAAGATCTGTTTGTGGATGGGAAGTTCGCGAGTCTGGGAGCGCTGACCGAGAAATATGGGTTGCCCCAAGGGAATGCATTCAGGTATATGCAACTGAGGGCTTTTGCGAGGCAACAGGTGAGGGAATTCCCGCAGCTCCCGACACAAGAGGTGCAGGACAGAGTGATCTCAAAGGCATGGGTGGGGGATGGTAAGGTGTCAGATATATATAGGGAAATGAGGGACGAAGGGGAGACTATGGTAGATGAACTAAAAGGGAAATGGGAAGAAGAGCTGGGGGAGGAGATCGAGGAGGGGCTGTGGGCAGATGCCCTAAGCAGGGTAAACTCGTCGTCCTCGTGTGCCAGGCTAAGCCTGATTCAGTTTAAGGTATTACACAGGGCGCATATGACTGGAGCACGGCTCAGTAAATATTTTGGGGTGGAGAATAGGTGTGCGAGGTGCTCGAGAAGCCCAGCAAATCATACCCATATGTTTTGGTCATGCCTGGCACTACAGGGGTTTTGGATGGGGGTGACAAAGGTGCTTTCAAAAGTAGTGGGGGTCCGGGTCGAACCAAGCTGGGGGTTGGCTATATTTGGGGTTGCACAAGAGCCGGGAGTGCAGGAGGCGAGAGAGGCCGATGTTTTGGCCTTTGCGTCCCTAGTAGCCCGGCGCAGGATATTGTTAATGTGGAAAGAAGCCAAGCCCCCGGGGGTGGAGACCTGGATAAATGACATGGCAGGGTTTATAAAGCTAGAGCGGATTAAGTTCGTTCTAAGGGGGTCGGCTCAAGGGTTCACCAGGCGGTGGCAACCGTTCGTCGAATACCTCGCAGAAAGATAGATGGAATGGAAAAAAGAAGGCAGCAGCAGCAGCCCAGGATCGGCGGGGGGGGGGGGGGGGGGGGGGGGGGGGGGAGGAGGAACCAGAAGGACTCTCAGGGTTGTTAATATATACTGTATAATATGTATAGGTCGTTGCGACAGATAATTATATATTGGACTGTTAAATTATATTTTTGGAGAGTGTTACTTGTGATAAGGCAGTTGCCAATTAGGGTTAGTTTTCATTTTTGTTATTTATTATTTATTCATTTTTTGTTTATAAAATAGGTCATTGTTATTTGTGTTGTTTTAATATTGTGTAAAGGATGCACAATGTACTGTGTTGGTTGACCAAAAATTTTCAATAAAATATTTATTAAAAAAAAAAGTCCCAATCGAAGGGTTGCATGCAGCATAGTGGTTAGCACTGGGACTGTGGCGCTGAGGACCCGGGTTCGAATCCCGGCCCTGGGTCACTGTCCGTGTGGAGTTTGAACATTCTCCCCATGCATGCGTAGGTTTCACCCCCACAACCCAAAGCTGTGCAGGTTAGGTGGATTGGCCACACTAAATTGCCCCTTAATTGGAAAAAATAATAATCAGGTACTCTAAATTTATTAAACAAAAGTCCCAATCGAATCCATTCAATCAAGTCCAAGTCCATGCTTCTTGACAAGCACCACTGCCTCCTCCAACGTGTTGAAAAAAATGACCTTTTGACCGTTAAGTCACTCACAGCTTTGTCGGGTACACCATTCCAAACCTGACTCCATTCGAACAGGCGCCGGAATGTGGCGACTAGGGGCTTTTCACAGTAACTTCATTTGAAGCCTACTTGTGACAATAAGCGATTTTCATTTCATTTCATTTCCTGAATAGCGCTGACTTCACCTTATTAAAAGCTGCACACCGCTTCATCAACTCCGATCTGACATCTTGGTATATCCTAATGATGCTTCCCTCCCACCTCAAGTCCCAATTCACTTTGGCCCATTGCAGAACCCACTCCTGGAAACTGTGGAATCCAAGTAATAAGCTGGATTCGCCTGAGCCTTCCGCCGGAGTACATGGTGGGCCCGATCCAACTGTGAAGAGGACAATCATGCCCCCTCCCCCTCCTCCCCCAAAAGCTTGACGAACATCATGAGTACTTCTCATGATATCCACATTAGCTTATCATGGTGCAATCACACACACACTGATGGACAGGTAGTTGGACCAACCAACACACACACAACATCGCAGCCAATCACCAGTGAGAGCACACGCACTATAAAACAGGGAACACCACAGTTCCCGCTCATTCTACCAGGAGATAGCTCAGAGCACAGAGCTCACAGCGTGCCACTCAGACATAGACCATGTGCTGAGTGCTTCACCAAGATAGTGATAGGGCTGGGTCCACAGGTTAGCTGGTGAAGCACGAACCTCAGCCAGCAGTTAGTAGTTGTTATTGTTAAAGACAATAAAATAGAGTTGTACCATCTACAACCGTGTTGGATCATTTGTGCATCGGTTGTGCATCGGAACACCCAACACGACAGTACTCCGTCAGCTTCGGGCCTTCCTCTGGTAACCCCACGATTCTGAGGTTCTGTTATCCAAGTCATCCATCTTTGCCCTCAGAGCCTTGTTCTTCTCCTCCAACAGCAACATCTCAACTTCCAACAATGTGATTCAATCACCATGCTGTGACAAGGCTGCCGCCACACCCTAAAGCACCTTTCCATGCTCCTTCACAGCCTCCAAAGTTTTTTCCAGCTTCTCCCGAATCCACCATGTGACTTCAGAGATTGGGCGCTTGGTAGTAAATCATACTAGAGGACAGCCGCATTAGAAATAGCTCCAGGAGAATTCACTTGTTCGTTACCGTTTGTATTATAGTTTGTTAGTTATCTATCAACGTGTTCATTTTGCCCCTGGGGACTATAAGAATTGTGCCCCCAAGTTCAAGTCGCTCTCTTCCTCAGCTCTTCACTCTTCAGCAGCTCCTCTTCAGCTCTCCTTCCTGCCCGGGTCACCCAGCAACAACGAACCAACATTGACCGTGACCGCAGCAGTGAAGATCGAACTCGTAAGTTTAATTCAACGCTCGCTACGAGATAGGCGCTCCTAGCTACCAATCTGTACCAACTTCGAATCCCGCAGGCTCAGAACCCGAACAAAAGGCCATTTGTTTGCCTGACCTGGTGGGCCAGTTCCAAGTTAAGTGTAGGCCTGTTAGTTGTGGAAGTAGCTTAGACATAGAATTTGTGCATGAGTAGCAATTACTGTGTATAATAAATGTGCTTTGATTTAAACCTTACTAATTGGTGTATTGGATTATTGATCCTTACTCAGACTAGAACCACGTGGCGGTATCATAAAGATATCTGGCGACTCAAGAGCAAAGGTAATAAAACAGAGCAATTGAACTAAGGCAAAGTTAGCAACACTAACCCCTGATATCCGTATCCGTCATGAAGTTGGTAAATGAGCTGGTTTCTGTCCTGGGTGGGGAACCACATAAATTCCGTTTTTTAAAACTATGCCATCCTGTACAGTCAGTGCGTCCTTCCATTTATCATAGGGGGCTAGGAAGGTGCGGTCTAAAACCTGTTTGAGGGTGTTGTCTGCTTTTTGGGCTTGGGATAGATCCTCAATATTGGTCTGGGAAACCTGGACTGAGTGTATCGGTTCATTTTCAGGTGGCTGCCAGAAGTGACTATGGCGCGATCCTGCTTTAGCTACCCGGTGGGCGGAGCGATGATCTCGTCTTACTTTAATGATACCGTATGTGCGGTCTGAGGCTGTCTTGAGAATGTGCTTTAACAATGGGGCAGGGGATAGGGGTTTTCCATCGGCTGAAACCAAACCTCGAGATTCCTACAGGGGCAGGAACTCTGTTAAACTGTTGCACACATACAGGCTGTCCAAGTGTATGTCTGTGGGTTTTGGAAAAGAGTCGGGGTGCTGAATTACATAGGTTATGACTGAGAGTTCTGCTGCTTGCGAACCTAGGTGGCCGGGCAATTTTAAAGAGATCTCTTCTAGTGGGCGTCCCTGCGCGTCTTCCACGTAAATTCCACAACCAGTAATCCTCACTCCATTTTTGAATGTGGAAGAACCGTCTACGTAAATTTTGAAAGTATCCCCTGTGGTTTGGGAATCCTGTGTCTTACTGCCTGCTCGTGAGTGTAGTGACTTAGGGATAAAGGGTCCTGTGTGGTGTTGGGCTGCTATGATCTGGCACTCATGTGGGGTCCCTGCATATTGGAGATTATCGGCCAGAAATGTGTGGGTTTTGGTGTGTTTTACCGTAATGCCCCTGCCTTGTATTAGTAGTATCCAGCGAGCTGCTCTAATTTGACTGACTGAACCGTCCTTTAATCTACCATCTAGTAATAGTTGCGTGGGGGTGTGCTCGGTCAAGATCGTGACTGGGTTGAGGCCTGTGATGTATGCAAAGTACTGTACTGGCCAAAAGACTGCAAGCAAGTGCCGTTCGCAGGCTGAGAATCCTTGCTCCACGGGATCTAATACTCTTGAGGCATAGGCTACGGGACCTAAGTGATCGTGTCGTTCTTGCAGGAGTACTGCTGACAGGGTTCAGTCGGTGGTTGCTACTTCGATGGCATAGGGCAGGTCTGGGTCTGGAACTTGTAAAGCAGGGGCTGTGCCTAGGGCATGTTTTAAATCGTCAATGGCGTCTGTGTGCTGCGGAAGCCATTCCCATGGGGCGTTATGTAGCCATCTGGGATGGCCACTTCCAACTAGGTACAGAGGAACTCGCAAAGACTGGCGGGTAAAATGGACAAGCCAAGAATCAGGCAGACTCAGAGCCTGAAATGCATATTTGTCAGCAAAGTCCAGACGGTATCGAAATTCCATCCCATTAGCATGTTAATCAGGCCGATTAGCATTTGACGGCCCGTCTTCACGAAAACATAGGACTGGTACTCCAGCAACCAGGACAGTCCCAGATATTTGGGCGCCACTCCCTGTTCAAGGGAAACGCAAACAACGGGGTCCGTGACCGCTTGGGACATGCCCAGCCATGCAGATCCCTGCTCACGTATTGGCTAAGGAATCGAACAGAGTGTTCAGGGATCACCCAATTAGTAAGGCCCAAATCGAATGACCGCCCAAAAGAGTGTGAGTATAAGAAGAGTTTGCCATATGTTCGCTCTCTTTTGGCTCTGGTACCCCGGTCACGGTCATCGCCAATCGTAGCAACACCAGACGCGTGTCCCAGTTCAATGCCCGCTACCAGACGGATGAGCCCAGCTGAGCAGCAGTTACTCCTTCAAACCCGATAGATCCAGAATTGAACAGCGGCCACTGTTTTCTGACCCAAGCCGGATGCCCGAAGTTAAGTACAGGTTGTCTTAGTTGATAGGTGTAGTTAACTAGAGTGTTTATGTTGCATGACTAATTGTGTGCAAATAAAGTACCCTTGACCTTGAATTATCTAACTGGTGTTTGGCTCTTTGATCGCTAGCCGGTTGAATCTTGTGGTGGTATCATTCGATACCTGGCGACTTTAAGCATTCGGACATAGATAGCAGAGAAAGAAAGGCAAATTCACTGATTGCCCTAATAGGAACAGAGCCACAGAAAACCAAGTAGAAAAAGAATCGGCAACAGTTATTGGCGACTCCGCCGGGACTCGACCCAGAAGTGACCGTGTCACTCCGAGAGAACCCACAAAAGCATTTGAATTAGAATCCAAATTGGCAAAGTAAAAGAAACCACAAGCAAAACCAGTATCAAAGAACAAAAACAAAGAAATGTACAGCACAGGAACAGGCCCTTCGGCCCTCCAAGCCCGTGCCGACCATGCTGCCCGACTAAACTACAATCTTCTACACTTCCTGGGTCCGTATCCCTCTATTCCCATCCTATTCATGTATTTGTCAAGATGCCCCTTAAATGTCACTATCGTCCCTGCTTCCACCACCTCCTCCGGTAGCGAGTTCCAGGCACCCACTACCCTCTGCGTAAAAAACTTGCCTCGTACATCTACTCTAAACCTTTCCCCTCTCACCTTAAACCTATGCCCCCTAGTAATTGACCCCTCTACCCTGGGGAAAAGCCTCTGACTATCCACTCTGTCTATGCCCCTCATAATTTTGTAGACCTCTATCAGGTCTCCCCTCAACCTCCGTCGTTCCAGTGAGAACAAACCGAGTTTATTCAACCGCTCCTCATAGCTAATGCCCTCCATACCAGGCAACATTCTGGTAAATCTCTTCTGCACCCTCTCTAAACCCTCCACATCCTTCTGGTAGTGTGGTGACCGGAATTGAACACTATACTCCAAGTGTGGCCTAACTAAGGTTCTATACAGCTGCAACATGACTTGCCAATTCTTATACTCAATGCCCCGGCCAATGAAGGCAAGCATGCTGTATGCCTTCTTGACTACCTTCTCCACCTGTGTTGCCCCTTTCAATGACCTGTGGACCTGTACTCCTAGATCTCTTTGACTTTCAATACTCTTGAGGGTTCTACCATTCACTGTATATTCCCTACCTGCATTAGACCTTCCAAAATGCATTACCTCACATTTGTCCGGATTAAACTCCATCTGCCATCTCTCCGCCCAAGTCTCCAAACAATCTAAATCCTGCTGTATCCTCTGACAGTCCACATCTATCGATCAAACCTCCAGAATTCGGAAGTGTGTAATTTGCATGCGAACTAACAAAGGGATATGAGGTAAACTCGATAGACCGGAAAATAGCTTAAGCCGTACCCGCGTTTGCACCACTGCTTTATTCCCCCTTGTTCCAAATTTCCGGTAAGAGTCAGGAGTATTTGTAGGGATGGCCATGAAGGCAATGGAATGCCTTATGCATCCACAAGAGCCCGAGGTCGCAGCGACCAATAGATTAGAACAGTGTCCCGTATGGGAAGGAGAGATCAGGAAATACCTAAAGGGGAAAGGGTGGCCCCTATGGTCTGAGTTTTGCACGAATGAAGAGACAGATCCTGGCAGCATAGGACAGACTTGGTGGGACAGCCTGACAGAGATCCATAAGAAGAGTGTGACTAAGGTTCGTAAGCCGATGGCAATCATGTCCTGTCTGGCATAATTGCGAGGCACAGAGGAGGTCGTGAGGACGCTCCGTAAGCAGCTTGAGGAGGAGAAAGAGAAAAGTAGAGAGGGAGTTTTAAGTGAGTGCGAGAAATTAAATGTACAGCTCCGGGAGCAGTGAGCAGCGAAGGACAAGGAAATGGATGATGTCAAGAGGGCACATCAATCCTGTCTCGCCCACCTGAGCAGCTTCCAAATCCAATACGATAAGGCCAACCAGGACACACAACGTGCTGTAGTGGTAAGAGAGGAGACAGAGAATCAGGTACAGCAGTTAAACAAACAGTGCGAGGACCTAAAGGCAGTCCACCGAGCATTCCACAGTTCCACCACGGATCAGAGACAGAGTTCAGTGGACCATGCCAAATGCAGGCAGCAAATTGCAAGGTTGCAATCCCTGCTATCAGTTCAAAATGGGTTTAGAGACACCTTTGGCCCACAGCTAGACCAGGAAGATGGCCCCGATTGGCAGGAACTCAGTGAAACGGCCCAACGGTACGTAAGCGAGACCGAGAATCAAAATAGAGCCCCCAAGGCCCTGAAAAGAAAAGCACCCGCACCACCGACTGCACAGGCAGCACCCAACCCAATGAACCCCATCACCACGCAGCACAGGGTGACCACGGAAGACCAACCCGATTTTGTGTACACCACCCCATTATCGATCACCCAGTTACGAGATGCCCGCGAAAAGATAGATACTTTCCACCCCACATCGGACCCACATCACTTTTTCGAGTTAGTGAAACAACAAACCCTCATGTATGGTTTAGACGAGCCGGAGCAGGTCAAGCTCATAGTTGTGTGCTTGGACACCTCAGTTAGGTCAGCTCTTCCCGACCCACAAAATGTAGGAGGAGGTAGCCTCCACGAAATGAAAACGGCCATTTTAGACGCCATAGGATATAACAGAGGAGACCCGGTAGACGGACTCAACCGGTACAGGCAGAAAAAGGGAGAGCATCCAACAGCGTTTGCTGGACGCCTTTGGATCCATTTTACTGCAGTATTTGGTGAGTTAGCCCACGCCCATTTATCAGCAGACAATACGGCCAAATGGACCCACACAGAGACAGGACAGAAGGCATGCGCCAGTTATGACCCCTCAGACCCAGCACAAAATGAAGTGTGGGTTCTGAAACGATTGTCCAGAGCTTGGGAACAGTCCGTTCAGAAAAAGACAAGAGCATGAGAGAGTAGATGCCACAATGAATCCAGTAAGGGCACACCAAGACCCCGCATGGGTAAATGAAGGCAGAGGTACAGCGCAGCACCCCAAGACACAGGAATGCTATAATTGTGGACATGAAGGTCATTACGCCTGAGAATGCAATGTCCCCCTGAAGTAGCAAAGGAATCAGCACCCAAACGCCCCCCCCCCCCCCCCCCCCCCCCCCCCCCCGCAGAAACAATACCCAACCCATTCACAGTGTTAGCGCCCAACCAGATAATTCGGTCACGAGTGGCACCGATTGACGATGTTCGGACTCCCCAACTTGGATCTGCGATACCCTTTGGGATAAGTCCGGAAGACTGGTAGTTGCAGGCACAGTCCGGGGACACCCTGTAGAGTTCCTTTGGGACACAGGAGGGTCCTGAACCACGTTAAACTCCTCCATCATGTTCCAAAAAGAGATATGGCGCACTACGGATACCATTACCCTTAGTGGCTTTACAGGTCACCTCCAACAGGGACGCATCACAGCCCCTGTGGACGTACAGCTCGGTAATATTAGGACAAAATATTCGGTTGTTTTAGTAGACTTGCCCCAGGCAGCAGAACACATTCTAGGTATCGATTTCATGAGTACACACAACTTTTCATTCGACCCAGTCAACCGATGCATATGGAAAATGGCCAGAGCAGCGCGAACCCCCGCCATGCTCACAGTAGGAGATTACGTCCATAGAATCAGTACAGTATGAGAGTACTGGGTTTGATCCACAAACCATTATCACAGACAAAGCGGTTAGAGAGGTCTTGAAAAGACACAAGGCAGCATTTGCCCAGCACAAGCACGACTGCGACAAATTCCTAGGTGTAGTAAACATTACAGGTCCCAATCCCAAGCCCCAGAAACAGTACGGCTTCCCCAGCAAGCCGAGGGAGAGATAGCCAAGGTACTTCAATTTATTGAATCAAGGAGTGATTCGACCCGTTGCATTGACAAATAGGGCCCCGATTTGGCCAGTAAGAAAACTCGATGGATCATGGCAACTGACCATCGACTACAGAGGATTGAACAAAGTAACTCCCCCATTGCCACAAGTCCTGAGACCATGTTGAGACAGGGACTCCAGCCGAAATTGTGTTCGGTATTAGATATCAGTAATGGCTTTAGGTCCATACCACTGGACAAAGCATGCCAGTATAAATTTGCATTTACCTTCCAGGGACAGCAGTACATGTGGCCGTGCCTTCCACAAGGCTTCCACAACTCCCCCTCCATTTTTCACAGACAATTGGCAAATGGATTATCTAAGTTTTCCCGCCCTGAATGCCTTGTTCAGTATGTGGACGACTGGCTCCTACAGACTGACACCAAGGAAGAGCACATCTCGCTTCTTTCTGAATTATTAGAACTCCTTACAACGATTGGATGCAAAATTAACCCCAAGAAAGCCCAAATCCTTAAGGAAAAGGTCATATATTTAGATACAGTCATCACGCATGGGAAGCGTGAAATAGAACTCAAACGCATTGATTCCATTGTAAATTTGCCCTTGCCCCAGAATGTTACAGCATTCCGTTCATTTTTAGGACTGGTTGGATGTTGTCGAAACCACATAGACGGATTCGCCACAAAGCAGCCCCACTTTCCGAGCTACTAAAGAAACAGGCCCCATGGAAATGGCTTCCACAGCACACGGATGCCGTGGATGCATTGAAACGTGCCCTGAGCACAGCCCCCACTTTGCAAGCTCCAGATCCCCACTCCCCATACGCGATAGAGGTGGCGACCACAGATCGCACCCTTTCGGCCGTTCACCTGCAGGAAAAGCACGATCGTCTAGGACCTGTAGCCTATGCCTCGCTAGTCATAGATCCGGTCAAACAAGGATTTTCAGCCTGCTAGAGGCACCTATTTGCAGTTTTCTGGGTGGCACAGTACTTCTCGTACATAACCGGACTCAACCCCATAACCATTTTGACCGAGCACACCCCGACACAGCTTTTATTGGACGGCAGACTAAAGGGCGGCACAGTAAGCCAAATTCGAGCAGCGCGATGAACCCTACTCCTACAGGGACGCGACATCACTGTAAAACAGACAAAAACACACACATTTCTAGCCGATAATATGGATTATTCAGGGACCCCACACGAGTGCGAGATCATAGCCCCAAAGCACACCACAGACTCTTTGTTCCCAAGTCGGTACCAAGAAAGACAGATATCGGCCCCCAGCCCACAGACAAAGCACTGAGAATTTATGTAGATGGCACCTCCACAGTCCTTGAGGGAAAAAGGATAACAGGCTGTGGCATTTATGTAGAGGACGCGCAGGGACATTTAGGTTCACAGGCAGTCAAGTTAGCGGCCATTGCTTACATTGTCCAGCACCCCGATTCATTCCCGACCCCTGCAGACATATGTCTGACAGTTTGTACGTCTGCAACAGCCTAACGGAATTCCTATCCCTGTGGGAATCGAGAGGATTCATTTCCGCGGACGGAAAACCTCTACCCTTAGCCCCACTGCTCAAATATATCCTTCACACAGCTAAAGGCAGAAAATACGGCTTCATCAAGGAAAGAAGCCACCATCGTTTCTCCCCGCCCGGTAATGTGAAAGCTGACGCCTAGTGAAGGCAGGCTCACGACATGGCCGCTTTTGGCCCCCCCCCTCCCCTTCCCCGGAGTGCGCCCCGGGTCTCACAGACCAACATCCATGACCTAGTCCAGGCACAGAAAGAAGACGAAGCGTTAAAGGAGATTTTAAAAGCCCCCAAAGAAAAATTTAGAAATTCTTTAATAGTCCATGAGGGAATCGTTTTAAAGGATGGAATTTATGTAGTCCCCACCCAGGACAGGAATGAAATAATTTGTAAGTTCCATGACGGACATGGTCACCAAGGGATTGAATCCACCCTTGCCCACCTCAGACCCCTTTGCTGGTGGCCTGATTTGAAAACCGACGTGTCCCATTACGTCAAAAACTGTTTAGTTTGCGCTCAAAACAACCCCGATAGGTATGTGAAAAAAGTCCAGCTATGATACACCCGCCCTGTAAACGGCCCGTGGACAAACCTCCAATTGGATTATATTGGTCCCCTCCCCCCCTGCAGAAATGGTTACAAGTATGTGTTAGTGATAATAGACACATTTACGAAATGGGTCGAAGTGTTCCCATTGAGAACAAACACAGCCAAGGCCACGACAAAGATCTTAACAGAAGATTTTTATAAGATGGGGACTCCCCCGTAGTATTGAGTCGGACCAAGGTTCCCAATTTACGGGAAGGATCATGAAAAATGTAATGACAATATTTGGAAAAAGTTCCACATTGCCTATCACCCGCAAGATTGTGGAGCGCATGAATCGGACACTAAAGACCACCCTTAGCAAAATGGTGCAACAGCACAATACAGCACGGGACACAGTGCTCCCATTCACACTGATGTTTATTAGGAACACAGTTCGCAACAGGATATACCCCCCCATGCCCTCATGACCGAACGATCCATGAACGGTACCGAGTACTTATTTGGACTTGATTTGGCCAGCCCTGCAGTCACCGCCCGGACCCATGAGAAAGCAGTCCAGCACATGGTAGAGAATATTAAAGCAGCACAGCTCGCTGCAGCTGTTCGACTCGGCGCTAAACGAAAGCAGAGTAAGGCCTGCTTTGATAAAACAGTACACCTCACAGAGTATACAGTCGGACAGCAAGTAATGATCACCTTATACAACCCCAGCTCATTCCTCTCCCCTAAATTTGCATGACCCTACTCAATCTCGGACAAAGTAAGCCCCTCAGTTTATAAAATCAGATATCCGAACGGAAAATCAGGATGGTTCCATGTAAACCATCTTAAGGTTTATGGAACGCAGTGCAGCCACTCGCATCACCTCTCATTGGCGATGGCGGACAATGAGGACCTGCCCACTGACAACCCGAGTTCCCCCTCCCCAGCAGCAGCAGGCCCCTTGACCACGCCCCTAGAATCAAATTTCACCCTGATGCTTGATTCGGCTACGAGCGACAGCGCTACTGAAGCCCCTGAGAGACCCGAACAGAGATCCCACGAAACAGGCCCCAGTAACTACAGGCCCAGAGACCCGACCACAAAACGCTCAGCCTCTTTGAAACAATATATTTGCCCACACCGGAACCTGACCCACCACCCGACGATAGCGACACCCCCCTTGCAACCTCCCTACGGACCATGAAGCACTGGCACTGCGACAATTCCTGTCTTTTGACGAGAAATGATGAAATGGGCCCCACATCGGCACACGCCACGTTAGCATGCAAACTCCAGGAAAGAGTTTGGCACTCGGGAGATGGAGACAGCTACGAGTCTGACTCCCACCATGGTAACCCCTTTGCAAATCTTTTTGACATGGAATCTTGAGGTCTCATTGTCCGCCATCGGGTCCAGATGATGAGAATCAGGACCCGATGGAGATTTACGGTGTCCTGTACCCTGATGGAGCCTGCCCACTTTTCTTTCTTTAATTTGTTATTTGTAAATTTTGAATGTTTGTTCTTCGTGCGACTATTTGTGTCGATCTCACTGAATTTCTTGATACAGTTTATTCTTTCGGCCTCACACCAAAATTCTTGATGCAGCCATAATTACTCGTCTGATGCCACATGGCAGTTAGTGAAACAGGTTTGTCTGGAGCCCATATAGTTACAAATTCTTACCGCTCTTGGAAGGTCACTCAGGCAGTGGAGTAACGGCACTGGTCCCCGCCCTGCCTGGGGACCTCCTATACATCTGGTCAGCCAAGCTCGGGTAGTGGAGCAACGGCACTGATCACCGCCCTACCCGGGGATCTCACCCATTCTTGCCCTGCCGCGGATCATACGCACCACCCCATTTGGATGCTTGTTTTTGAAACTTTTTTTTTGTTCTTTTCTAGTCCTGTGGTTTAAAGAATGCTCTTTGCCACAACCTTTGCCCTTCCCGGCAACCCTTCGGTGGCTATTCCCCCACATACTATTTACATGTAAGAAACACTTCGTTGGAAAAACAAGTTTGCAGAGGACGGAGAAATTGTCTGCCCACTCAGCTTATCGACCACAGGCTGCGAGAGTGCTCGCACTGTGACACAGAACTTTTTGGGATGTCTTGTCTCCGCAAATGGTTGTTAATAAAAAGAGGGAGTCACATATGGCGACGATTATAATGGGAAAATTGATGTTAAGGAAACAGACGGACATACGAGATGTTAAACAACACGATTATAACAGATACTATGCTTGTGCCCCCAGGAAGATATGAAGATACTCGACGGCGAAGGAAAAGCGAATAAGATGAAGACAACCCTGATGATCGGCATCATGATCGTTGCTGGAACAGCCCAGCTGCGCGCGTTACCTACCTCTACCCTGCTCATCACACAGGCCCCGAACACGACACCCCCAGCCCGGACACGACACCGCACACAGACCCAGTCACTGATACCCCCAAATGGTGTGAGAACCTCGTCAAGTGGTATTCACTGTCCTACACAGTGGAAGCATTACTAGTGATAACAATATTGTACAGCGTCAATCAGACAATTAGATTGCGGAAGTGAAGAAGGCGAGCCTCCCACCCTCCAGTATACACATTTAGAGCTCCTTTCCTCGGACTCCAGCAAACCCTACACTTTTTCTGAACCTCGCTCTTTAATAAATTCCATGGTTGTTGTTTCGTTAATAAAGTTTATTTTCTGTGTATGAATGTCAGTGATAGGAAGAAATGTGATGCTGCTATCAGATTTTTTTGTATTGTAATACAAGTTCTTTGATTGTTAAATAGCAGCATGAGTGCAGTCTAGTTAGAGACAGTTAGAGGTTCCCCTTTTTCGGAATGTTAAATGGCCCCTCAAAATTTTAGACACGCGTTGTTTAGGGAAATTAGGTAAATATTTTTGGACCCATAGGACAGGGTAGAGTAGAACCTGTCCTTGGTTAACAGTACCCGGCATCTCAAGAGAACACAGAAGACCCAGTATTGTGATCCTTCACGCTTCGCGTTGTGGATCAAGAGGACGGAGTGTAGCCATCTGGGATGGCCACTTCCAACTAGGTACAGAGGAACTCACAAAGACTGGCGGGTAAAATGGACAAGCCAAGAATCAGGCAGGCTCAGAGCCTGAAATGCATATTTGTCAGCAAAGTCCAGACGGTATCGAAACTCCGTCCCATTAGCATGTCAATCAGGCCGATTAGCATTTGATGGCCCGTCTTCACCAAAACAAAGGACTGGTACTCCAGCAACGGGACAGTCCCAGACATTTCGGCGCCACTCCCTGTTCAAGGGAAATGCAAATAATGGGGTGAGTGACCATTTGGGACACGCCCAGTCATCCAGATCCCCGCCCACTTATTGGCTAAGGAATCGAACACAGTGATCAGGGATCACCCAATTAGTAAGGCCCAAATCGAAAGATTGCCCAAAAG
Source organism: Scyliorhinus torazame (assembly GCF_047496885.1). Lineage (NCBI taxonomy): Eukaryota > Metazoa > Chordata > Chondrichthyes > Carcharhiniformes > Scyliorhinidae > Scyliorhinus > Scyliorhinus torazame. The sequence continues at coordinate 72,998,503 of NC_092723.1, forward strand.
AGCGCGAAAACCCCCTGAGTATAAGAAGAGTTCGCTATATGCTCACTCTCTTTTGGCCTTGGTACCCCGGTCACGGTCATCGCCAATCGTAGCAACACCAGAAGCGAGTCAAAGTTCAATGCCTGCTACCAGACGGATGAGCCCAGCTGAGCGGCAGTTACTCCTTTGAACCAGAGAGATTCAGAATTGAACAGCGGCCACTGTTTTCTGACCTAAGCCGGGTGCCCGAAGTTAAGTACAGGTTGTCTTAGTTGATAGGTGTAGTTAACTAGTAGTGTTTATGTTGCATGACTAATTGTGTGTAAATAAAGTACCCTTGACCTTGAACTAACTAACTGGTGTTTGGCTCTTTGATCGATAGCCGGTTGAAACTTGTGGTGGTATCATTCGATACCTGCCAACTCTAAGCATTTGGACATAGATAGCATAGAAAGATAGGAAAATTCACAGTTTGCCCTAATTGGAACAGAGCCCCAGAAAACCAAGTAGAAAAAGAATCGGCAACAGTTCTTTTTAAGGAGCTCTGAGAGTGGGGCTGCTTTGGTGGCAAAACCATCCAAATAATTTCTGCAATATCCTACCAAACCTAGGAATGACCGGAGTGCAGTGACGTTTTGGGGCAGGGGCAATTTACCGATGGATTCGATCCGTTTTTGCTCAATTTCTCTCTTCCCGTGGGTGATGGTGGTGCCTAAATAAAGAACCTTTTCCTTTAAAATCTGGGCCTTTTTGGGGTTTACCTTACATCCGATTGATTGCAGTAGGCCTAGTAATTCAGATAAGAGCTACGTGTTCCTCTTTTGTGTCCGTTTGCACGAGCAGATAGTCTACATATTGTATTAGGCATTCGGGTCTGGAAAATTTAGAAAGTCCGTTGGCCAATGGTCGGTGAAAAATGTAGGGGGAGTTATGGAATCCTTGTGGGAGGCATGTCCATGTGTACTGCTGCCCTTGAAACATAAATGCGAATTTATACTGGCAGGCCCTGTCTAACGGGATGGACCAAAAGCCATTGCTGATGTCCAGCACTGAAATATTTTGCCTTTACTCCCTGTTTGAGCATGGTCGCTGCTAAAGGGGTTACCTTATTAAGTTCTCGGCAGTCAATCGTTAGTCACCATGAACCATCGGGCATTTTTACGGGCCAAATTGGGGCATTATTTGTGGACACTACGGGTCGAATAACTCCTTGGTCTAACAAACTGTTAATAACCTTTGAAATCTCACCCTCGACTTGCTGTGGGAAACCGTATTGCTTTTGCGACTTTGGATCGGGACCTGAAATATTCACTGTACCTGGAACCTGCCCACAATTGTGTTTGTGTTGTGCGAACGAAGCTTTGTGATTCCTGAGGACCTCTCTAATCGTCTGGTCTGCACTAATTGTTTGCGGATTAAATCAATAGTCCCCTACTGTGAGCGTAGCGGAAGCCCTAGCTGTTTTAGCCATTCGCCAGACACATTGTTTACTGGGTCAAATGAAAGGTTATGGAAATTCATAAAATCAATGCCTAAGATGTGCTCTGTGGTTTGGGGTGAGTCAACCAAAACAACGGGGAATTTGCTGCTAATTTCCTATCTGGATGGGTATGGGAGCTGTGATATATCCTTGTTGCATGTGGCCTGTGAATCCACTCAGGGTGATGGTGTCTGTGGTGAGCCATTTGTCCTGTTGAAACATGGTGGAGGAGTTCAAAATGGTGCGGGATCCTCCTGTGTCCCAAAGAAAATCGACTATGTCCCTGGACTGTGCCTGTAACTACTGGTCTGCCTGATTTGTCTCAGTGTGTGGCACAGACCCAAGTTGGGGTGTCCGAACACCGTCAATCTGTGGAGTTAAACGTCTGAACGGACGCTAACATAATGCATGGGCCTAACATTGTTCAGAGGTGGGGGTTTTGGTTGTTGGTATCGTTGATGGTTCGGGGGGTTTTGTTGGCAATCCCGGGTGCAATGTCCTACGTGGCCACAATTGTAACAACCTCATGGTGTCTGTGCTCTGGGGAGCTGTTCCTCATGTTTACCCTCGTTTATCCATGCTGGGTCCTGGCTAGTCCTAACTATGCATGTTTGCTTCTATATCGTCCTGATCTGACCGTCGGTGTAGGGTTTGTCCCAGGCTCTAGAAAGTTGTTTAAGTACCCAAACCTCATTGTGTGTGTGGTCTGCGGGGTCGTAGTTTACACAAGCCTTTTGACCTGTGTCTGTGGCATGCGAGACTAAGGTGCGGGACCATTTAGTGGTGTCCTCATTTAGGTGTGCGCGGTTCAATTGTCCGTAGACTGCCATGAAATGAATCCATAGACGACGTGATTTAAAACCTCGACTGGATGTCCTTTGTTATACCCGATGGCATCGAATATGGCTGTTCTCATTTCCTGTCGGGTTCCTCCTGCTACATTTTGGGGTTCTGGCAAAGCTGAGCTTACGGACTGGCTAAGGCTCATAACTATTAGCTTTACTTCCTCTCTCTTGTCTAGGTTGTACATAACCTTTTGTTGGCGCACCTCCTCAAAGAAGCTGTGCGGGTCTGCGGTGGGCTGGAATGGGCTAATTTTCGTGCAAGCTTCTTTTAATTGGGTTATGGATAGTTGGGTGGTGTAAACGATATCAGGCTCCTCCTGCGTTGTGGTAACCAGATTCATGGGGGTCGAATTGTGAGTGGGGCGTGTGCTGCTGTGCAGTCGGTGCTACGGGTGCTTTTCTTTTTGGGGAGTGGGGGGCTCGATTTTGATTTTCCGTGTCCTCTACGTATCTTTGGGCGCTTTTGTTTAACTCTTGCCAATCGGGAGCATCTTCCTCATCTAAATCATGCTCGAAAGTGTACCTGAAGCCATTCTGTACTGAGAGTGGTGACTGTAACTTTTCTATCTTCTGGCGGCATTTAGCATGGTCAACGGTACTCTGCCTCTGTTCCTTAGTGGAGTTGTGAAGCGCTCTCAAAGCTGCTTTTAAATCTGCTCATTTGCTAGTTAGCTGGGCGACCTGTTGTTCTGTTTCCTCTCTTACCAGGACTGCGTGCTGTGTATCTTGGTAGGCTTTATCATACTGGGTCTGGAAGCTACTAAGGTGAACTAGACAAGATTGATGTGCACATTTTACATCGGCCATTTCCTTATCCTTAGCTGCTAACTGTTCCCGGAGTTGCTCAATTATCTTCTCGCTTTTGTTACTGTTTCCCTTGTTCTTTTCTTTCTTCTCACTTAACTGCCTACAGAGTGTCTTCACGACCTCCTCTGTGCCTCGCAACTGTGCCAAACAGGACACTATTGCCATCGGCTTTCTGACTTACCCTACATTTTTCTCGTGGACCTCACTTAGGACAGACTTGGTGGGAGAACCTATGTTTCTTGGACCCGACTCAGCATTAGCGCAAAAATTCAACCAAAGGGGCCATCCTGTCCCCTTTAAGTATTTCCTTAACTCTTCCACCCATATGGGGCATTGCTCTGCTCTGTTGGTCGCTGCGACCTCGGGTTCCTGTGGATTCATCAATCTTTCCATTGCTTTAGTGGCCATTACTTCTCTTATTTCTTTCTCTACTTTTAATTTGGGACAGGGGAATAAGGAGGCGATTTGAACAGCGGGTATGGTTTAAGCTATTTTCCGGCGCACAATCCCTCGATAGTTGTACACAATTCTAACGACTTTACTCTTCACATGCGAGTTAGTACACACTTCCGAAATTCGGTTATTTGGTCGATATGGGACTTGCACTTGTGGTTCTCTCTTTCTTGCAATTGGATTCAAAGTTTGTGGGTTCTCTCGAAGTGACAAAGTCACTTCTAATCGAGTCCAGTCAGAGGTCACCAATAATGTTGCTGTGTTTAGGTCCCAACAGCGTCGCCAATACTGTGGGTATTTTTATTTATCTTAGTGAACCACAAGCTTTCCTTTATGTCGATCTGTGCAAATGGATAAGGCCTTTATCTGGATTTCACTTGGCTGGTTTGAAGAAAGTGGCTCTGTCTCTGCTGGGCTCATCTGTCAGGTAGCAATCATTGGTCTTGAACTTGGCTGGCTGTTCCTGCTGCAATTGGGTTGGCACAGGTCAGATCCAAAAGAGACGGAACACATGGTTGTGTCCTCTTTTATCCCTCTGGGATTTCGCACTCTTTGGGGCGGTCCTTAACCTTGGACCTAATAGTTAGACAAGGCTCTGATCACTCTCTTCGATTTCGGCCAATAAAGGGGTGGGTGCCTTGGTGGCTGGGCGGGTCTTTAGCGGTCATTGACTGTGGCAGTTGTGCTTTCTGAGTATGGGGAGTGGTGGCGATTGGTCTGTGGCTGTACCGGTAATGGGCCATTAAAATGCAAACGAGCGGGGGTTTTGATCAGGTCTGGTTTCCTGTGTTTTAGATACACATAGACTGTGTATCTGTCGGATGCCTGGGTTGGCCATAATTCCCGTGGTCCTTTGCAGGTGGCCATCTTTAAAAAAAAAAATTTAGAGTATCCAATTAATTTTTTCCAGTTAAGGGGCAATTTAGTGTGGCCAATCCACCTACCATGCACATCTTTGGGTTGTGGGGGTGAAACCCACGCAGACATGGGGAGAATATGCAAACTCCACACGGACAGTCGAATCTGGGACCTCGGCGCTGTGAGGCAGCAATGCTAACACTACGTCACAGTGTTGCCCTGCAGGTGGCCATCTCAGATGGCTACACCACCTATTGATACACTCGGTTTCGACACGTATAACAGCAAATCATCCGCATACAAGGACACCCTATGCTCTCCCTCCCCCTGCACTATCCCTTTCCATACTCCCAAACTTCTTAACGTGATAGCCAACGGCTCAATCGCGAGTGCAAACAGCAGGGAGGACATAGGACATTCCTGCCGAGTCCCACGGTGGAGAGAAAAATATCCCGAGCTGACGTTATTTGTACGGACACTCGCCCTCGGCTCCTTATATAGTAGCTTTACCCAATTCACAAATGGTGGTCCAATCTCAAACCGCTCCCGAACTGCCATCAAGTACCCCCATTCTACCCAGTCAAACGCTTTCTCTGCATCCAATGCCACAACCATCTGTTTCCCTTCCCTCCGTCGGTGCCATAACTACGTTCAATATCCTTCCAATGTTCGAAAAGTGGTCTCCCTCTCACAAACTCGTCTGATCCTCACCTATCACCTTCAGGAGGCACTCCTCCAGCTTACCTGTCAGTACGTTTGCGTCCACATTTAAGTGATATGGGCCTATCAGACTCACACTTGGCCGGATCCTTATATTTCTGAAGCAACAAGGAAATCGATGCCTGCCCCAAAGTTTGTGGTAACACCCCTTCCCTAGCGCCTCCTCAAACATCCCCACCATCAGCGGTGCCAGCTTATCCTTGAATTTTTTATAATATTCCACCGGAAACCCATTCGGCCCTGCCACCCTCCCCGACTGCAATCTCCCAATCGCATCTTATATCTCCTGCTCCACTATCGCCCCTCCCCTAACCTCGGGTACTCCAGCCCATCTAGAAATTCCTGTATCCCCCAGTCTTTCCCATGTGGCTCCGACCCAAATACCTCATAATATTCCTCGAAGACCTTATTAATCTGATCCGGAGCCACCACAAACTGCCCTGCCCTGTCCCGCACCTGAACAATTTCCCTTGCCGCTGCCTCTCTCCGAAGCTGACCCGCTAACATACGTCTCGCCTTCTCGCCATGTTGAACAATAGAATAGAACATTACAGCGCAGTACAGGCCCATCGGCCCTCAATGTTGCGCCGACCTGTGAAACCAATCTAAAGCCTATCTACACTATTCCATTATCATCCATATGTTTATCCAATGACCATTTAAATGTCCTTAATGTTGGCGAGTCCACTACTGTTAGAGGCAGGGCATTCCACGCCCCTACTACTCTCGGAGTAAAGAACCTACCTCTGACATCTGTCCTATATCTATCTCCCCTCAATTTAAAGCTATGTCCCCTCGTGCTAGCCATCACCATCCGAGGAAAAAGGCTCTCACTGTCCACCCTAACTAATCCTGTGATCATCTTGTATGCCTCTATTAAGTCACCTCTTAACCTTCTTCTCTCTAACGAAAACAGCCTCAAGTCCCTCAGCCTTTCCTCATAAGATCTTCCCTCCATACCAGGCAACATTCTGGTAAATCTCCTCTGCACCTTTTCCAATGCTCCCACATCCTTCCGATAATGCGGCGACCAGAACTGCACGCAATACTCCAAATGCTGCCGTTGCAGAGTTTTGTACAGCTGCAACATGACCTCATCGCTCCAAAACTCAATCCCTCTACCAATAAAAGCTAACACACCGTATGCCTTCTTGACAACCCTCTCAAACTGGGTGGTAACTTTCAGGGACCTATGTACATGGATACAGAGATCTCTCTGCTTATCCACACTCCCAAGAATCTTACCATTAGCCCAGTACTCTGTATTCCTGTTACTCCTTCCAATTGGCGCACCTCCTTCCTGGTAGACAGTCGGTCAAAGCTCGCCTGTAGCTCCTTCCGCTTTTCCAACTTCGTTGGATCCCCATCTTCTGCATAACTCCTAACAACCTCCAACATCACATCTATTACCCTCTGATGCTCCAACCTCTCCTCTTTGTCCACCCAGCTTTAAACGAGATCACCTCATCCCTCATCACCTCCTTTAGAGCCTCCCAGATAACCACCTTCGACACTGCCTCCGTGCAGTTGAAACCTACATATTCCACAATTACTTTTTCAATTTTGTCACAGAACCCGCAGTCCCCCAACAGTCCCACATCTAATTTCCACCCCGGCCTCTGTACTACCCCCTTCTCCAATACCATATCCACCCAATGCGGAGCATGATCTCACACTGCAATTGCCGAGTATTCAGGCCCCTTTAGCCAGCCAGTAAAGCCTTCCCCACTACAAAAAAGTAGATCCGCGAGTATACCTTATGGACTGCAGAGGAAAACAAGTATTGCTGTTCCCTCGGGTGCAGAAACCTCCAAGGGTTCACCCCTCCCATTTCCACCATTAGCCGAGCCAGCACCTTTGCCCCCCCCCCCCCCCCCGGACTGGACCAGCAAGCAAGGCCGTGAACTGTCCAACCTTGGCTCCTGCACCAAGTTCCAGCCCCCCCCCCCCCACTCTTAGTTTGTGTGTCCAAGTCGGGGATGGCCCCACACACCTTCTTCATGAATCCTACATCATCCCAATTGCGACCATACACACTTACCAGCGCCACTAGCCTCCCCTCCAGCGCCCCTGTCACAATCACTTACCTATCCCCCTGATCTGCAACCACCTTCTCCATCTGGAACCGTACCCTTTTGCTGACCATTACCGCTACCTCTCGAGCCCTTCCGTTAAATGCAGAGTGAAACACCTGACTAACCCAGCCCTTTTTAAGTCTCACCTGGTCTTCACCTTCCGGTGAGTCACCTGCAGCATTGCTACATCAGCTTTCAAACTTTTAAGATGCGCAAGCACCCTTGACCACACGACTGGACCTCCCAACCCTCTCAGGTTCCACGGGACTACCCTAACCAAGGGTCTCTCACCCCCCCATCTTTCTCATCCACCATCGTCATACCACCGGGCTCTGCCCCAAGAGCCCGCCCCTACCATTGTTAACATAGAATTCCCCCCCCCCCCCCACTTCCTCTCGAGAAAACCTCACCCAGTATCGACCCCCCCCCCCCCGCCTTTCACACCTTAGGCCCATCAAAACCTGTTAACCAGGCTCCACAGCCCCTGCTCCCACCTCACCTCCGTTCAGTAGCTGACTTTAGTTAGCTCGTGCGCACCCCCTCCCCCAGGGCATTCCGTCACCTCCCCTCCCACCCAGTCCCAGAAAATTACAATCCAACCCACACAACTCAAGAACAAAGAACAAAGAAAAGTACAGCACAGGAACAGGCCCTATCGTCCCTGCTTCCACCACCTCCTCCGGCAGCGAGTTCCAAGCACCCACTACCCTCGGTGTAAAAAAACCTGCCTCATACATCTCCTCTAAATCTTGTCCCTTGCACCTTAAACCTATGCCCCCTAGTAATTGACCCCTCTAACCTGGGAAAAAGCCTGACTATCCACTCTGTCTATGCCCCTCATAGTTTTGTAGACCTCTATCAGGTCACCGCTCAACCTCCGTCGTTCCAGTGAGAACAAACCGAGTTTATTCAACTGCTCCTCATAGCTAATGCCCTCCATACCAGGCAACATCCTGGTAAATCTCTTCTGCACCCTCTCTAAAGCCTCCACATCCTTCTGGTAGTGTGGTGACCAGAATTGACCACTGTACTCCCAAATGTGGCCTAACTAAGGTTCTATACAGCTGCAACATGACTTGCCAATTCTTATACTCAATGCCCCGGCCAATGAAGGCAAGCATGCCGTATGCCTTCTTGACTACCTTCTCCACCTATGTTGCCCCTTTCAGTGACCTGTGGACCTGTACACCTAGATCTCTCTGACTTTCAATACTCTGGAGGGTTCTACCATTCACTGTATATTTCCTGCCTGCATTCGACCTTCCAAAATGCATTACCTCACATTTGTCCGGATTAAACTCCATCTGCCATCTCTCCGCCCAAGTCTCCAGACAATCTAAATCCCGCTGTATCCTCTGACAGTCCTCATCGCTTTCCACAATTCCACCAACCTTTGTGTCGTCTGCAAACTTACTAATCAGACCAGTTACATTTTCCTCCAAATCATTTATATACTACGAACAGCAAAGGTCCCAGCACTGATCCCTGCGGAACACCACAAGTCACAGCCCTCCAATTAGAAAAGCACCCTTAGAAAATAACATAACAGTTGAAACAAAGAATGCCAATCGAACCAAACAAAAAAAAAACGTAAACTCGATAACAATGTAAAGTCAAGTAAGTTAGAATACAGGTCAGTGAACAGAAATTTATAACATTTGTGCATTCTCCAGCTCCCCAATCACAGTCAACGACCTCTCTCCAGTTCCACTCCTCACTTCTGTCCCAAGCCTTCTGCCTTCACAAACGCCTCAGCGGCCTCCACCATCTCAATTAAAATCCTTGATGTTGTATGTCACCCTCACCTTCGCCGGATACATCACACCAAATCGCACCCCACTGTTGTACAGTGCAACCTTCACTTGGCCGAACGCCGCTCGCTTCTTTGCCATCTCCACATTCAAGTCCTGATATATCCGAACTCCAGCACCAGCTCACTGCATCTCCCACATCTGCTTCACCCAGCTTAACACCCTCTCCTTCATGGTATCCATGGAAGCAGATATTCACTGCTCTTGGAGGTTCATTCAAGTTTGGCTTCGGCCTCAACGACCGATGAGCTCGGTCCAGTTCATACTGGGAGGGCTCCTCACCCTCACCCTTCCCCATCACCTCCACCAACACCTTGGCAAAGTACTCCATGGGCCTCAAGCCCTCCACCGTCTCGGGCAAGCCCACAATCCTCAAGCGGTTCTTCAAATCTTCGAGCTTTGCTCAAAGCCCTTTGTTAGCCTTCATCACCCTCCGCAGCTTAATCCCCATCGAGGTGAGCTGGTCGCTGTGCTGCGACATGGCCTCCTCCACTTCCTTCATCTTCTCGCCCAGCTCTCTCACCTCAACTGATGTCTTTGCCACAGCTATCCTCACCGGAGCAATTGCCTCCTCCACCAACGATTTCAGTGTGACCACCATCTCCTTCCTCAATGCCTCCATGTGCCTCGCAAACTGCTTCTCCAGCTCCACAACCATCACCTCAGTCATCATTTCCTTTACTTTAATCCTCCAAATGGGACCGGACTTTAAACCTCCTAAAAATATACCTCAATTGGAGCCACCCAACGTGCGACTTCCCATCTACGTGCCACCGGAAGTCCCATAGCTATATATTTATTGACTCACTCACTCACCCCATTTTTGTTGCTGTTGTTCCCAGTAAACCTTAAACACTTACATTTCCTCATACCGGCTTCATCTTCACTCCCCTCAATAAAAAGGGCTGCAAACTTGTGCATAGGTGGCAGACAACTAGCTTTACCATGCATTGTCAAATTTGGCTCAACAGCATCAAGTTCCACAGAACATGCTCTTCATTTGTCAAAACCACCCACTACTCAGAATCATCCTGGATAGTTCTAGGCACTTATTCTCCAATAACAACAACAACCTCAATCCTTTCCTTCCTTCACCACCAAACACAGTCATAGAGGTTTACAGCATGCAAACAGGCCCTTCGACCAAACTTGTCCATGCCGCCCAGTTTTTAACCACTAAGCTAGTCCCATTTGGCCCTTTTCCCTCAAGATCCATATTTCCCATATAACTGTCTAAATGCTTTTCAAAAAACAAAATTGTACCTGCCCCTCCTACTGCCTCTGGCAGCTTGTTCTAGACATTCACCACCCTCTGTGGGAAACAATTGCCCCTCTGGACCCTTCAGTATCTCTCCCCTCACCTTAAATCTATGCCCTCTAGTTTTAGACTCCTACCTTTGGGAAAAGATGTTGACTATCTACCTTATCTATGCCCCTCATTATTTTAAAGACCTCTATAAGATCATCCCTAAGCCTGCTAAGCTCCAGGGAAAAAAGTCCCAGTCTATCCAGCCTCTCCTTATAACTCAAATCGTCAAGTCCTGGTGGCATCCTAGTAAATCTTTTCTGCACTCTTTCTACTATAATAGGGTGACCAGAACTGTACACAGTATTCCAAGTGTGGCCTTACTAATGTCTTGTACAACTTCAGCAAGACGTCCCAACTCCTGTATTCAATGTTCTGAGCAATGAAACCAAGCATGCCGAATGCCTTCACCACCACCCTGTCCATCTGTGACTCCACTTTCAAGGAGCTACAAACCTGTACTCTTAGACCTCTGTTTTCTGTCTCTCCCCAACACCCTACCATTAACATTGGGGTCCTTCCCCAATTCAATCTACCAAAATGCATCATCTCATTTATCTGAATTAAACTCCATCTGCCATTCATCGGCGCACTGGCCCAATTGATCAAGATCCCGTTGCAATCCTAGATAACATTCTTCACTATCCACTATGCCACCAATCTTGGTGTCATCTGCAAACTTACTAACCATGCCTCCTAAATTCTCATCCAAATCATTAATATAAATAACAAATAACGGTGGACCCAAAACTGATCTCTGATGCACACCGCTGGTCACAGGCCTCCAGTTTGAAAAATAACCCTCTACAACCACCCTTGTCTTCGGTCATCAGGCCAATTTTGTATCCAATTGGGCTACCTCACCCTGCATCCCATGAGATTTAACCTTATGCAACAACCTACCGTGCGTTACCTTGTCAAAGTCCATGTAGACAACGTCGACTGCACTGCCCTCATCTACCTTATTGGTTACCCCTTCAAACAAATTTGTGAGACATGATTTTCCACACACAAAGCATTGCTGACTGTCCCTAATCTGTCCTTGCCTCTCTAAATGCCTGTAGATCCTGTCTCTCAGAATTCCTTCTAACAATTTACCCACCACAGATGTTAGGCTCACCGGTCTGTAGTTCCCAGGCTTTCCCCTGCAGCCCTTCTTAAACAAAGGCACAACATTTGCTACCCTCCAATCTTCAGGCACCTCATCTGTGGCTGTCAACGATTCAAATACCTCTGCTACGGGACTCACAATTTCCTCCCCAGCCTCCCACAACATTCTGGGATACATTTCATCAGGTCCCAGTGATTTATCTACCTTGTTGTGCTTTAAGACTTCCAGCACCATCTCGGGGGTGGGAGCACCTACACAAGCTAAATTTGGCTCAGTTAGTGGAGCAGATGAAGGATGACTTTCAGAGGTGGGCCATGTTCCCGTTGTCATTGGCGGGGAGAGTACAGACCGTAAAGGTGACGGTTCTCCCGAGATTTTTGTTCATATTCCAGTGTCACCCCATTTGTATTCCAAAGGCCTTTTTTAAGAGGGTGAACGCAGTGATCTCTGGATTTGTGTGGGTCTGTAAAACCCCACGGGTAAAGAAGGTGCTGCTGGTGTGGGGTCGAGGGGGGCTGCTGGCCCTACCGAATTGGGCGGCGAATATAGCAATGATCAGGAAGTGGGTAGTGGGGATGGGGTTGGTATGGGCACAGGTAGTGGCGCCATCATGTAAGAGCACAAGTTTAGGGGCACTGGTAACGGCACCTCTGGCGTTCTCGCCGGCTCGGTACTCCACAAGGCCGGTGGCAGCTGAGACGGTTTGGGGGCAGTGGCGGAAGTATATGGGAGTAGAGGGAGCGGCGGAATGGACTCATTTGTGGCAACCACCATTTTGTGCGGGGGGGGGGGGGGGAACTAGTTGGGGGGTTTCAGAGGCGTCAGCGAGCTGGGATTGAGTGGTTAGGGGACCTGCTCATTGACGGCAGCTTTCCGTGCTTGGAGGAGGAATTTGAGTTGCCAGGTGGGAATGGGTTCCGTTATCTGCAGGTGAGGGACTTTGCACGGGGGCAGGTTTCGACCTTTCCGCCTCTACCGCCCCAGGAGATACAGGATAAGGTACTTTTGAAAACGGGAGTGGGGGACTTCTGGTTGCGGCTATGCGGAGCTAAGCCGCACGATTCGGCAGCTCCCGCTACTACGGACTTTCGGGCTCATTGGAGGAGCCCCAACGGAAATTCTTGACGACAACCCGTGAGGAAGTGAAGAGAGAGGTCCCCCTCCAACTTTTATGGGCCGGACCAGAAGTGCAACGGCCAAAAAAGCGGCATTGGAGCAGCGGGAGAAGCGAGGGGAAAAAAAAAATCAAAATGGCGGCGGGCGGAGACAAAGCAGAGTGCGGGCCAGAGCTGCTGGAATTTATCAAGCGCTGCTTCGAGGAGCTGCGCAAGGAGATGCTGGCGCCTATGCTGGCAGTAATTGAAGGACTAGGGATAACCCAGAAGGCCCACGAGGTGAAGATCCAGGAGGTCCAGGAAAGAGTGAGTGAGAATGAGGACGAGCTCTTGGGCCTGGCGGTGAGAGTGGAGCGGCACGAGGCGCTGTACAAGACGTGGGCGGGAAGACTCGAAGACCTGGAGAACAGGTCGAGGAGAAATAATCTGAGGATCCTGGGTCTCCCAGAAGGAGTGGAGGGGGCCGATGCCGCGGCATACGCGGGCACGATGATCGGGGCAATGATGGGCACGGAGGCCCCTTCGAGGTCACTGGAGCTGGACGGGGCGCACCGGGTGCTGGCGAGGAGGCCAAAGGCAAATGAGCCACCAAGGGCGATGGTGGTGAGATTTCACCGGTTCACGGACAGAGAGAGGGTCCGGAAATGGGCCAAGAAGGAGCGTAGCAGCAAGTGGGACAATGCAGAGATCCGAATATACCCGGACTGGAGCACGGAGGTTGCAAAGCGGAGAGCGGGTTTCAACCGGGCCAAGGTGGTGTTGCACCGGAAAGGAGTGAAATTTGGAATGCTGCAGCCAGCGCAACTGTGGGTCACATACAAGGACCAACACTACTACTTCGAAACACCTGAAGAGGCGTGGACCTTCATACAAACTGAAAAGTTGGACTCTAACTGAGGGTTTGTGAGGGTGGGGGGGGGGGGGGGGGGGATATTTGAGGGTTGATGTGTGATGGTTGTTGTATATAGGGGGTCAATCACACGCAGGAAATGTTACATGGGCTGGGGGAGAGAGACAAGGCCGCGACAGGAGCTGCGCCAGAGGGGGCGGGGCAGGCTTTGGAAAGCGCGGGGTTTTCCCCGCTTGCGGGAAGGGGAACGAAGGAACGCACATTGATTGGGAGACTCCCACACGGGGGTGGGTCTAAGGGACAGCAGGGGAAGCCGGGGTCAGCTGACTTACGGGAGTGATATGGGGGGAGCAAAAAAGCTAGACAGGGGTCTAGCTGTGGGGGGGGGGGGGGGGGGGGTTGCTGCTGTACTGGCCGAAAGGGAATGGGGCACAGAAGAGGTGGTCGGGACGGAGGTCCCCCGGCTGGGGGACTGGAGGGTGAGGGAGACGCGGACACGGGACGGGCCCAGAAAAGGAGATGGCTAGTCGGCCGGGGGGGGGGGTGGTGAGAGCCCCTCCAATCCGGCTGATAACGTGGAACGGGAGGGGCCTGAATGGGCCGGTGAAGAGGACTCGAGTGTTCGCGCACTTGAAGGGACTGAAGGCAGATGTGGCTATGCTCCAATTGACACACCTGAAGGTGGCGGACGAGGTCAGGTTAAGAAGGGGATGGGTAGGACAGGTATTTCACTCGGGACTGGACACGAAGAATAGAGGGGTGGCAATATTGGTGGGAAAGCATGTGTCATTTGAGGCCAAGACTATCGTAGTGGATAATGGAGGGAGATATGTGATGGTGGGCGGTAGGTTGCAAGGGACGTGGGTGGTGTTGGTAAATGCATACGCCCCAAACTGGGATGATGCTGAATTCATGAAGCGCATGTTGGGGCGCATTCCGGACCTGGAGGCAGGAGGCCTGATAATGGGAGGGGACTTCAATACAGTGCTGGACCCAGCACTGGACCGCTCCAGATCAAGGACTGGAAAGAGGCCGGCGGCGGCCAAGGTGCTTAGGGGGTTTATAGATCAGATGGGAGGAGTGGACCCATGGAGGTTTGCAAGACCGCAGGCCAGGGAATTTTCTTTCTTCTCCGTGCACAAAGCCTACTCCCGGATAGATTTTTTTGTTCTGGGCAGGGCGCTCATCCCGTGGGTGGAGGGGACAGAGTATTCGGTCATAGCCGTTTCGGACCACACCCCGCACTGGGTGGAAATGGGGCTGGGAGAGGAGAGGGACCAACGCCCGCTGTGGCGGCTGGATGTGGGACTGCTGGCAGATGAGGTGGTGTGCGGGAAGGTGAGGGGGTGTATCAAAAGGTACTTGGACGCCAACGACAACGGGGAGGTGCGAGTGTGGGTGGTATGGGAGGCTTTGAAGGCGGTGATCAGGGGAGAGCTAATCTCCATTAGGTCTCATAGGGAGAAGACAGAGGGTATGGAAAGGGAGAGGTTAGTGGGGGAGATTTTGAGTGGACAGGAGATACGCAGAGGCCCCGGAGGAAAGATTACTTGGGGAAAGACGACGGCTCCAGACGGAGTTTGACCTGTTGACCACAGGGAAGGCGGAGGCACAGTGGAGGAAGGCGCAGGGGACGACCTATGAGTATGGGGAAAAGGCTAGTCGGATGCTGGCAGCGAGGGAAATAGGGGGAAATCAAAGATGGAAGGGGAGCCATGGTTCGGAGTGCGACGAAAATAAACAAGGTATTCAAGGCCTTCTATGAAGAGCTGTACAGATCGCAGCCCCCAGTGGGGGAAGAGACGATTCCTAGACCAACTGAGATTCCCGAGGGTGGAGGAGCAAGAGGTGGCTGGTTTGGGGGCACCAATTGGGTTGGAGGAGCTGAGCAAAGGTTTGGGGAGTATGGAGGCGAGGAAGGCCCCAGGGCCGGACGGGTTCCCGGTGGAGTTCTACAAAAAGTACGTAGACCTGTTGGCCCCGCTACTAGTGAGGACCTTTAACGAGGCAAGAGAGGAGGGGACCCTGCCCCCGACAATGTCGGAAGCGACAATTTCTTTGATCCTAAAGCGGGACAAGGACCTACTGCAATGTGGATCGTACAGGCCGATCTCGCTCCTCAATGTGGACGCTAAGTTGTTGGCAAAAGTGCTGGCCACGAGGATTGAGGACTGTGTCCCGGGGGTGATCCATGAGGACCAGACGGGATTCGTAAAGGGCAGGCAATTAAACACTAATGTGCGGCGGCTCTTAAACGTGATAATGATGCCATCGGAGGAGGGAGAGGCGGAGATAGTGGCAGCTATGGACGTGGAAAAGGCTTTTGACCGAGTAGAGTGGGAGTACCTCTGGGAGGTGCTGCGTAGGTTTGGGTTCGGGGGAGGGTTTATCAGCTGGGTTAAGCTCCTTTACAGAGCCCCGGTGGCGAGTGTAGTGACGAACTGGCAGAGGTCGGAGTACTTTCGGCTGTACCGAGGAACGAGGCAGGGGTGCCCCCTGTTGTTTGCATTGGCAATCAAACCCTTGGCCATGTCATTGAATGAGTCTAATAAATGAAGGGGGGTGGTCCGAGGGGGAGAAGAGCATCGAGTGTCGCTATATGTGGATGACCTGTTGTTGTACGTGGCGGACCCAATGGAGGGGATGGTGGAGGTCATGCAGACTTTAAGGGAGTTTGGGGAATTTTCGGGCTATAAGCTCAATGTAGGGAAGAGTGAGCTCTTTATATTACAGGCAGGGGTCCAGGAAAGGGGACCTACCGCTGAGGAGGGCGGCGGGGAGTTTTCAGTATCTGGGGATACAGATAGCCACGAGTTGGGGGGCCCTACATAAACTGAATCTGACGAGGTTGGTGGACCAAATGGAGGACTTCAAAAGATGGGACATGTTACCGCTCTCGCTGGCGGGTAGAGTGCAGTCGGTCAAAATGGTGGTCCTTCCAAGGTTTCTGTTTGTGTTTCAGTGCCTTCCCATCGCGATCACCAAAGGCTTTTTTAAGAGAGTAGGTAGGAGTATTATGGGGTTTGTGTGTGCGAATAAGACCCCGAGGGTAAGGAGAGGGTTCCTGGAACGCAGTAGGGACCGAGGAGGGTTGGCGCTGCCAAACCTAGGGAGCTACTACTGGGCAGCAAATGTGGCGATGATCCGCAAGTGGGTGATGGAGGGAGAGGGCGCGGCATGGAAGAGGATGGAGATGGCGTCCTGTAAAGGAACGAACCTGGGGGCGTTGGTGACGGCACCGCTGCTGCTCTCGCCGTCAAAGTATACCACGGGCCCGGTGGTGGCGGAAACGCTAAGGATCTGGGGCCAGTGGAGACGGCACAGGGGTGCAATGGGAGCCTCGGTGTGGTCCCCGATCAGGGGTAACCACCGGTTTGTCCCGGGGAACATGGACGGGGGGTTCCAGAACTGGCATCGGGCGGGGATTAGAAGAATGGGGGACCTGTTCATTGACGGGACATTTGCGAGCCTAGGGGCACTGGAGAAGTTTGAGTTACCCCCGGGAAATGCCTTTAGATATATGCAGGTGAGGGCTTTTGTGAGGCGACAGGTCAGGGAATTTCCGTTGCTCCCGGCACAAGAAATTCAAGACAGGGTGATCTCGGGTGTATGGGTCGGGGAATGAAATGAAAATGAAATGAAATGAAATTGAAATGAAAATCGCTTATTGTCACTAGTAGGCTTCAAATGAAGTTACTGTGAAAAGCCCCCAGTCGCCACATTCCGGCGCGTGTTCGGGGAGGCTGTTACGGGAATCGAACCGTGCTGCTGGCCTGCCTTGGTCTGCTTTCAAAGCCAGCGATTTAGCCGTGCTAAACAGCCCCTCAGGCAAAGTGTCAGCAATACACCAGGAGATGAAAGAGGGGGAAGCGCTCGTAGAAGAGTTGAAGGGTAAATGAGAGGAGGAGCTGTGGGAGGAGATCTAGGAAGGTCTGTGGGCTGATGCCCGAGGTAGGGTTAATTCCTCCTCCTCGTGTGCCAGGCTCAGCCTGATACAATTTAAGGTGGTTCACAGAGCTCACTTGACGGGGGCGAGGTTGAGTAGGTTCTTTGGGGTGGAGAACAGATGTGGAAGGTGCTCAGGGAGCCCGGCGAACCATGTCCATATGTTTTGGTCATGCCTGGCACTGGAGGGGTTCTGGAGAGGAGTGGCGGGAGCGATATATCAGGTGGTGAAAGTCCGGGTCAAGCCAAGCTGGGGGCTAGCAATATTTGGAGTAGTGGACGAGCCGGGAGTGCAGGAGGCGAAAGAGGCCGGCATTCTGGCCTTTGCGTCCCTAGTAGCCCAGCGAAGGATCTTGCTAATGTGGAAGGAGGCGAAGCCCCCCAGCGTGGAGGCCTGGATAAACAACATGGCTGGGTTCATTAAGCTGGAGAGGATAACGTTTGCCTTGAGAGGGTCTGCGCAGGGGTTCTACAGGCGGTGGCAACCATTCTTAGCCTATCTCACGGAGCGTTAGAGGAAGGTCGGTCAGCAGCAGCAGCAACCGGGGGGGGGGGATGAGCAAGAGATAACATGAAGGGTGGGGGAAACTGGCACATGCGGGAGAGAGCCAGTGTATAAAGCTATGTAAATATACCATTTTGCCATGTATATATCTTGCTCAGTCCGATTTTTTTGTTACCGGGGGGGGGGGGGGTTTATTGTTTGTAAGGGAGAAAAATTGTGTTGTTAAAAAACTTTAATAGATATATTTAAAAAAAAAGAAAATGGGAGTGGGGGAGGGGAAGGTCTTGTAAATGTATAAAGAGCTTATGGAGTGAGAGGGAACCCAGATAGGGGAGGATGAGTTGGGCAAGGAACTAGAGGCAGGTCTGTGGGAAGATGCCCCGAGTAGTCAATGCATCCTCATCATGTGCCAGGCTTAGCCTGATACAATTCGAGGTGGTCCACATGGCGCATATGACTGTGGTCCGTATGAGGTGAAGGATAGGTGTGGGCAGGCCCGCAAATCACATCCACATGTTCTGGGCATGTCGGGATCAGTGAGTGGAGGAGGGGGACTGGGTCTGTAAGCCATGTTGGCTGGGTGGGGTGGGGTGTTCCTTACTGTGTTATATTTGCTTTTGAAATGATTATTGAACAATTACAAATGCCTTAATAAAATGTTTTATAAAAAAAAAAAGACTTCCAGCACCTCCTTCTCTGTAATATGTACTCTCCTCAAGACATCACTATTTATTTCCCCATTTCCCTAACATCCAGGCCTTTCTCAACAGTAAATACCGATGAGAAATATACATTTAGGATCTGTCATCTTCACTGGTCAGCATTCCAATGGGACTGTTCCTTTGCAACACCTGGTCTATTCCTCAATCACCCCCAATATCTCATTCCCTTCCCACAGCACCTTCCCATACAATTGCAGATGTAACACCCCCTTCTCTTCTCACCATCCAAGGCCCCACTCGTTGCACTTCTTTTAATTTAGTCAAGTGTATTCACAATATAGAATGCAGTCTCCTCTACACTGGGGAGACCAAATGCAGATTGGGTGGTCGGTTTGCAGAACATCTCTGCTCAGTCCACACTTTGATTCTCTGCCTTGGTCGCCTGATGGCATCTCCAGTCTTTGCTTCCTGGTGTTTTCCAACGAAGCAAATTTGAGAAACAGCACCTCATCTTCCAATTACACACCTTGAAGCCTGCCGGACTCAACACTGATTTTGACCGTTTCAAATTGTTTTGTTTCTGTATTTTTTTCCAGGTGCCAATCTTAATCTTTTCATGTTTTTTATTTTAGAAACTACTGTTCATTAATGTACCATTCACAACCACTCTGGATAAATACACGGTTACCACTCACTGTACCATGAAATCTTTTTTAATTTAACCTTCCCTTTTGTGTTTCATAAGAACTAGGAGCAGGAGCAGGCCATCTGGCCCCTCAAGCCTGATCCAATGAGATCATGGCTGATCTTTTTTGGACTCAGCTCCACTTTCCGGCCCGAACACCATAACTTTATTCTTCGAAAAACTATCTTTATCTGAAAAACATTTCCTCGCATGTGTCACTTGCACAAACCCTATTACATTTCTATCTTCCTTCTGTTCTGAAGAAAGGTCTTTGATCTGAAACATTGCATCTGTTTCTCTCTCCACAGATATTGCCAGACTTGAGCATTCCCAGCATTTTCTGCTTTCATACTTTTCAGTTGTGGAGATGCCGGCATTGGACTCGGGTGGGCACAGTAAGAAGTTCTGCCAACACCAGGTTAAAGTCCAACAGGTTTGTGCCAATTCACTAGCTTTCAGAGCACAACTCCTTCCTCAGGTGAATGAAGAGGTGGGTTCCAGAAACACACATATAGACAAAGTCAATGATGCAAGACGATACTTTGAATGAGTGTTTTTGCAGGTAATTAAGTCTTTACAGGTCCAGACGGAGCGACTGGAGAGAGGGATAATCACAGGTTAAAGAGGTGTGAATTGTCTCAAGGCAGGACAGTTGGTAGGATTTGGCAAGCCCAGGCCAGATGGTGAGGGGTGAATGTAATGACATGAATCTAAGATCCCGGTTGAGGCCGTACTCATGTGTGCGGAACTTGGCTATCAGTTTCTGCTCAGTGATTCTGCGTTGTCATGAGTTCTGAAGGCTGCCTTGAAGAACGCTTACACGAAAATCAGAGGCTGAATGCCCTTGACTGCTGCAGTGTTCCCCGATTGGAAGGGAATATTACTACCTGGTGATTATCGTGCGATGTCCATTCGCGCAGTGTCTGCATGGTCTCACCAATGTACCACGCCTCGGGACATCCTTTCCTGCAGCATGAGGTAGACAACATTGGCCGAGTCGCACGAGTATGTACCGTGTGCCTGGTGGGCGCTGTTCTCACGTATAATGGTGGTACCCATGTGGATGATCTGGCACGTTTTGCAGAGATTGCCATTGCAGGGTTGTGTGGTGTCGTGGTCACGGTTCTCCCGAAAATTGGGCAAATTGCTGCAAACAATGGTCTGTTTGAGGTTGAGCGGTTGTTTGAAGGTAAGTAGTGGGGGTGGCCCTGGCAAGGTGTTCGTCTTCATATATGAAGTGTTGAAGGCTGCAAAGATGTCGTAGTTTCTCCGCTCCGGAGAAGTACTGGACGACGAAGGGTACTCTGTTGGTTGTATCCCGTGTTTGACTTCTGAGGCGGGCGGAGCGTTTTTTTGCTGTGGCGCGTTGGAACTGTCCATCGATGAGTCGAGCGCCATATCCCGTTCGGTATGGGTATCTTTCAGCGCCTGTTACGTTCCTCCTCGTCTGAGCAGATCCTGTGTATACGGAGGGCTTGTCCATAGGGAATGGCTTCTTTTAAGTGTTTAGGGTAGAAGCTGGAGACGTGGAGCTAAGTGAGGTTATCAGTGGGCTTGTGGTAAAGTGCGGAGGTGACCATTCTTGATGGAGATGAGTGTGTCCAAGAATGCAACCGATTCTGGAGTAGCCCATGGTGAGTCTGATGGTGGGATGGAACTCATTGATGTCATTGTGTAGTCCTTTCAGTGATTCTTCGCTGCAGGTCCAAATGAGAAAAATGCCATTGATGTATCTGGTGTATAACATCGGTTGAAGGTCCTGTGCGGTGAGGTCTTGTTCATGAAGATGTTGGTGTTATGAGGTACAAATTTGGTCCCCATGGCTGTTGTGTGTCTGCATGAACAACTTGTTGTCGGAGGTGAAGACGTTGTGATCCAGGATGAAGTGGATTGACTTTGTCCATATACGTGTTTCTTCATTCACCCGAGGAGTTGCGCTCTGAAAGCTAGTGAATCGAAACAAATCTGTTGGACTTTAACCTGGTGATGTCAGACTTCTTACTGTTCTTTTCAGAGTGTTTATACGGTCCTGTACAACATAAACTTTAATAACTTTCACTGCGCACACGCTGGACGCAAGTTTTAAACAATAACTTCCTGGTTCCCCAGTGCTGCATTTAGGGTGTACCCTAATGATACGCTAGGGAATCCCTCTAGGAAGTTCCACTTCAGGATTTACCCGGCAATTGCCTAGAAGAGGTCATTTTCTTTGGACAATTGAAAGGGGAACCAGCAACAGAAGCGATTAAAATCGCCAACTTTGGATGGTTCTGCCAGTTTTATTCTGATAGCTTCTCTGAGATGAATAAAATCACTTCCAACTATAAAATAACTATTTAAAAAAAGACCCAGCCTTGCACTAGGTTACCCCCCGCCCCCCCCCCAGCTTCCGCACTAATATTACACACCGCCATATTCAGTCAGAAACAAAAGCTGGAGAGAGGAATGTAATTATTGGCTGGGGAAGAGGTCAATGGTTTAAGTCTTCACAATGATTAAATGGGGTAAATTTTCATTTATCTAAACTTGTCTGTAGGACAACAGCTTGACAACATAGAGGGTACTCAAATGGTTGAGAAGTGGTGTAATGTTGAGTGTGACATGCGTGCAAACGGACTCCATGTCTGTGACAATTGACACCAAATGTAGATGAAGAGGACTAATAATACATCTTCGGGGAACTCTGGAAATAAAGTGTAGGTGTGAAATGGAGCTATTGCTGGCTACTTAAAAGCAAATTACTGCGGATGCTGGAATCTGAAACCAAAAAAAAAAGCGGGAAAATCTCAGCAAGTCTGGCAGCATCTGTAGGGAAAGAGCTAACGCTTTGACAATGGGTCACCTGGACTCGAAACGTTAGCTTTCTCTCCCTACAGATGCTGCCAGACCTGCTGAGATTTTCCAGCATTTTCTCTTTGATTGCTGGCTACTTGTTCATTTGTTGTCACCATAGCCTTAGTGGGACCATTGGTATTGTCTTGCTTCTTCTTTGGCTTTCTTCAAGCCTCCCTCAGCCTACATCGCAATGTTATCCACCCGTATGATTTTTCTTTTGATTTTTACCCTCAACTTCTGCTTCGATTGTTACCAAGGCAATGCTGTCGGGTCTCATTTCCAATGCCTCTATTGCTCTCTAACTGTACTCCGTAACCCTTTTGATTCTTTAACTTCTATTATTGATCTAACCTACTCATTTGTCATTGTCTAGCCAGCCAATTCTGAACATCCTATACCAGACCCGCATTTCAAAAACTGTTCCCCCCTCATCCCCAAAATTCCACACTAGTGACTGTATTGGGCAATTTTTCAACTTCCTGAAGCTTTGTACTTCCAGACACTAAAACAACTGATCACACATCTTGCTACAGCTAATCTAACCTGGATTTCATTTTTGAATGTAATTTTGGTGTTCATCCAAAGGTGCTAGAATTTTTCCAGCCACTCAGTTTTTCCAATCTTAACTTTATCAGGGTGGCAGTGGTTAGCACTGCTACATCACTGGACCAGGGACCCGGGTTCAGTTCTGGCCTTGGGTGACTGTGCGCTCCAATATGCCCCCCATCGACACACACTGTTCCAATAGATACAATAGCAAGCCATCCGTATGCCCTATGCTCTACCCCCCTGCACTATCCCTATCCACACCTCCGAAGTCAATGCGATGGTCAATTGCAAACCACAGGGGAGAACATAGGACATCCCTGCCTGGTCCCACGGTGCAGAGCAAAATAACCCAAATTCATGTTACTCGTGCGGACACCCTCGGCTCCCTGTTCAGCAGCCTTACCCAATTTACAATCGTGGCCCAATCCCAAACCGCTCCAGAACCGCCATCAAATACCCCCACTCTACTCGGTCAAACACCTTCTCGGCGTCCAATGCCACAATCACCTCCATCTCCCTCCCCTCCGCCATAACCACGTTCAATACACGTTTAAAAAGAGCTGCCTCCCCTTCACAAACCTCATCTGTTCTCCCCCTATCACCTTCGGGAGGCACTCCTCCAACATACCTGCCAATACCTTCATCAACACCATTGCGTCCACATTCAAAAGTGATATGGGCCTATACGACCCACATTTTGTCAGATCCTTATCCTTCTTGAGCAACAGGGAGATCGATGCCTGCTCCAAAGTCTGTGGCAACACCCCCTTCCCTATTGCCTCCTCAAACATCCCCACCATCAGCGGCGCCAACTTATCTTTAGATTTCTTGTAATACTCCACCAGAAACCCATCTAGCCCTACCTGCCCCTGCCATCCTCCTCCCAATTGCATCTTTTATCTCCTGCTCCGCTATCGACCCCTCCAATGTGACCCTGTCTCTATCTGCCTTTCTATCTCTCTCCCTCGTTCGACTTCTGAAGCTTCTGATCAGCTGTGCCAATATTTTAAGTGGCTTTTGTATTGTTTTTGGTTTGAGAATGCTCCCGTAAAGTGGCTAGGTATTTTACTATGCTAAGGGTGCCATTATAAATTCAAGTTAATGGGATTAGATAAAGGCCAGGAAGAGACTTGCATGATCACAAACACCAACATGATCCTTGTTGGATTGAATGGCCAGTTAATGTTGTAAATGTTATTAAATATCTATAAATATATTTTCTTAAATTTAAAGTGTCCAATTAATTTCTTTCCCCAATTAAGGGGCAATTTAGGGTGGCCAATCCACCTACCTTGCACATCTTTGGGTTGTGGGGGCGAGACCCACAGATGTGGGGAGAATGTGCAAACTCCACACAGACAGTGACTCGGGCCGGGATCAAACCTGGGACCTCGTCGCCGTGCGGCAACAGTGCTAACCACTGCACCACCGGAAAAAATAAATAAATGAAAGCGCCTGCTTTATTCTCTTTATCCATTCCTCCATCCCCAAAATGTAGGGCTTCATGTCAAGCAGCACTTAAGGATGGTGGCAAGGCAGATGTTCTTTCCAGAGCATCTCTCCAGGCCTCCCGGTGGGCTGACAGGCCACACACACACAGCCTATTTATGCAAATTCTCTGCGATTTCAGCTGCAAAGTTCTTACTTGTGCTTCATTTGCATGTGCTGTGTCTTAAGGTTACCAAATCAACCATTTAAGCTCAGGCAGTGAATTTCATAATGTCCAGTGATGTAGGTAGACAAAGTCAATTTGAGATATCAGAATTTATGGTAAAACGTTTTATTGTAGTTTCTTTTTCATGACCATTAACAGGGACACAGGAGAAAGCCAGGTGTTTTAGTTTCCTTCTTACAAGAACAAAGCAATCTCCCAGTTTAGACAAACCCCAAACTGTGAGCAGAGGCGAAACAGAAACAGGGTACTGCCTCTGTCCCACATCAACATCAATTAAATTCCTGATCTTATTTGGTATAGTAACACAGACCAGTTATTTGATTACTAACGCTTGATATCAACTAGTCTCCCTGTTTCTATGCAAAAGGCATATATACAGTACCAACAATTAACATTTCCACCTTGATGCATTAATATACTTTTAAAAAAAAAAGTCAGCCGTTCTCTTTTTCATTCGGCATAACACAGGGTGCCCTTTGTGGGAATAACAGTGATATTTATTTTTTAGGCACAAATCTGTTAGTTTCTGGAATAGGGAAAAAGTGTTCCAAGGCTGCAGTGCTCCACAGCATCAACAAACTTGTACTGAAAGGTTTAATGAAAGCCAGCACTCATGGCACTCAAGTGTTTCAGTTGTATAGCTTTTTTCACAGATTTTCTTTCTAACATATAAAGGCAAATAAACTTACAAATTTCAAATTAGCACTGATGTAAGATGCTGTCTGAGTTTAAATCAAGCTCCTATAAGGTTGAGAAACTATAAGGCTTCCTGCTCATTCACTGCCCCGAGCCTGTGCGTTACCTTTTTTTTTGTATTTTTTTTGTTTTTGCTTCATTTTGTATTTTTTTTAAGCTTTTGATAAAAGCACAGACAAGTGGTAGAACTGAAGATTTGCTTGAAAATAGATAAACTGTGTTCCATTTTGGACTGGGAAACAGAGGGTAGTGGAGGCAGACTAATCTTGCGTAAACCCTCCCCTCCCCAAAGATACTGCATTGGGTAATGTGCTTGCTGGGGGAAGAGAAAAGAAATCAATCGATGACTCCAGCTTGACGAATCTTTCTCTCTGCAGTGAATCCCTGCAAGTAAAACAAATGGTTAATGATTAGCAAACTGGATACATCAGAAACAAGCTGGGTCTTCAGAATTAAACATTTTCATTGGTTAGAAAACTGCAGTTGGCTCAAAGTCAATATAATAAAACTCAGGAGTTATATTCTTCACACTTCACAGCTGCAAGTTTTATGCTCATCTTGAATACCTTTCCATCTTCATTTGCAAGTCAAATAAGCAGCAGTAAATTTGATTAACAGCAACAACCCAACTGTGCTATGCAGACAGCAAACGCTGCATCACTGAATTGACACAAGAGGCCTGGTAGCTCCCCAACAAACAGCTCTCCAGTGGTTCCACAGGGGGCAGGTGCAGACCAACAGCCACTTAAAAAACAATGCTAATGTAATTCCAGATGTTGATTGCTAGCAGGCCATGAAACAGGGGGACAGTCAGGAAGAGGAACTTTAAAAATCTCTTCCTCAGCTAAGGACACAGCAGTCAATCATGGTGGTGCCCCCCCCCCCCCCCCCCCCCCCCCCCAAACCCTGTGGGGATTCAGTACCAAGAGGTCAAACCTACAGTAGGTATGCTCAGTACATCATATGCTATGTTTGTCGAAAAAGCCATCAAGTCATATTTAATTAAATTCGGGAACCACAAATGTTATTTTTCAGCACAAAAATCATAAGGGTAGGATCTTGTGCATTAAATAAAATTCAGGGTTTTATTTCTCTTAGAAATAGAAGTATACTCTAGGCTAATCTTTCGACAGGGCTCCCAGCTGCTGGGGGATTCTTGTTTTAATGAAAAACTAGCAGTTTTTTTTGACACGACAGAAGATCATAAATTGGCAAAGATGGAAATCTGTCTTTGCCAATTCTAACCTGGTGTCCCTGCTGCCTAGAAAAGATGTGAAATACATTTTGTCTGCTGCTTCCCACCAAGCATTCCACTGGGTTAAAATCCTGGAACCCCCGCCCCCCCACTAGGCATTCCACTGGGTTAAAATCCAGGAACCCCCCCCCCCCCGCCCTCACAGCACCGTGGGTGTACCTGCACCACATGGACTGCAGTGGTTAAGGCAGCAGCTGAAAACACAAACCAGAGTCAGCATGGTTTTATGAAGGGCAAATCATGTTTGAGTAATTTGCTAGAGTTTTTCAAAGATGTAACGAGCAAAGTGGATACTGGAAATCCTGTAAGATGTAGTATATCTGGACTTCCAGAAGGCATTTGATAAGGTGCTGCACAGAAGGTTGATAAACAAGGTTAGATCACACGAGGTTATGATAATTTATTAGCCTGGATAGAAGACTGACTGATGGACAGGAGACGGGTAAGAATAAATGGGTCTTTTTCTGGATGGAAGATGTAACTAGTAGGGTGCCACAGTTCAGCCCTTGGGCCCCAACTATTTACAAACCATATTGAAGACTTGGATACAGGGATAGAAGGCTTTGATAGCCAAATTTGCAGTCAATACTGAAATAGGTGGGAAAGCAAGTTGCAATGAGGAAATAAGAATCTTACAAATGGATACAGAGAGGCTAGGGAGTGGGCCAAAATGTGGCAGATGGAGTTTAACATGGATAAGTGCGAGGTCATGCATTCTGGTCAGAAAAATAGGAAGGAAACTTATCTAAATGGGGAGAGACTTCAGGGTGCTCTGGTGCAGAGGGATCTGGATGTCCTCGTGTACGAGTTGCAGAAAACTAGCATGCAGGTAATAAAGAAAACAAATGGAATGTTGGCATTTATAGCTAAAGGAATAGCGTATAAAGGTAAAGAAGTACTATTGCAACTATACAAGGCATTGGTGAGACCACATATGCGTGTGCAGTTTTGGTCCCCATGAAGAAACATGTAGTGGCATTGTAGGTAGTTCAAAGGTGGTTCACTAGATTGCTTCCAGAACGAGGGGTTTGTGGGATGCAGAGAGATTGAACAGTTTAGGCCTATACTCTCTCGGGTTTAAACGAATGAGATCAAATTGAGGTATACATGATGATTAAAATGTATGGATAAAGTAGACGTGGAGCAGATACTTCCTCTTGTGAGGCATTCTCGAACGAGGTCATAGTCTCAGGACAAGGGGTAGCAAATTTAAAACAGAGGAGGGGTATTTCTCCCAAAGAGTTGTGAATCTGTGGAATTCACTACCCCAGAGCCTGGTGGATGCTTGGACAGGGAGTTAGATTTTTTTTTAAAAAAAAACAAACAATTTTATGGAGGTATTTTTCGGCATTGTAAACAGTTACAGATAACAGAAATGTGCAAACATCAATATAAAACCAATACTTCAAATCAAACAATACTGCACATGCCCGCTCCTCTCCCCTATTTATCCTTCCTACTCTAATCTCCCCCCTCTTTCCCCCCCCGCCCTGCTGACATTCACTCTCCCGCGAAGAAGTCGATGAATGGTTGCTACCTGCGGGCGAACCCCAGTACAGATCCCCTCAAGGCGAACTTAATTTTTTTCCATACCCAGAAAACTTGACATGTCCGAAAGCCATAGTTCGGTCTTCGGGTGTTTTGAGTCCCTCCATGCCAGAGGTATTCGCCGCCAGGCTATTAGGGAAGCAAAGGCCAGAACATCTGCCTCTTTCTCCCCCTGGACTCCCGGGTCTTCCGAAACCCCGAAAATTGCCACCCCTGTACTCATCACTACCCTTGTTTTCAGCACACGGGACATGACCTCCGCAAATCCCTCCCAGTATCCCTTAAGCTTAGGACGTGCCCAAAACATGTGAACATGGTTCGCTGGTCCTCCCGCGCATCTAGCGCACTCGTCCTCTACCCCAAAGAATTTGCTCATCCGAGCTACCGTCATGTGGGCCCGGTGAATGACCTTAAATTGCATCAGGCCGAGCCTGGCACATGTTGCGGTTGAGTTTACCCTACTCAGAGCTTCCGCCCACAGCCAGTCCTCCATCTCTCCGCAGAGCTCCTCCTCCCATTAGAGTTTCAGTTCCTCCGTCTGGGACTCTTCCCCCTTCATGAGCACCCTGTAGATGTCCGAGAATCTACCCTCTCCTCTAGAGACTATTCTGTCCTGGATCCCTATTGACGGGAGGCGTGGGAAGGATGGGACCTGTCTGCGTACAAAGTCCCGCATCTGTAAGTACCTAAAGTCATTTCCCCACACCAGCCCAAATTTCTCCTCCAAGCCCCTCAAACTCGCAAAGCCCCCCCCCCTCCAGGAACATGTCGCCCACCCTCCCCACCCCCGCCATGTTCGAAACCCTCCATCCATGTTCCCCGGGGGCGAATCGATGGTTATCACATATTGGAGCCCAGACAGACGCACCCCCCCCACACACATGCCTCCTCCACTGGCCCCATATCCGCAGGGCCGCCCCCACAACCGGGCTGGTGGAGTACCTGGCCGGCGACAGCGGTAGGGGAGCCGTGGCCAGGGCTGCCAAACTAGTGCCCCTGCACGAAGCGGCCTCCACTCGCTCCCAGATAGACCCCGTACCCACCATCCACTTCCTTATCATGGTTATGTTAGCCACCCAGTAGAAGTTGATCAGACTCGGCAATGCCAGTCCCCCCTTGCTACAGCTCCTTTCAAGCATCGCCCTCTTCACCCGTGGGGATTTTCCCGCCCAAACAAAGCTCATGATGATTTTGCCAGTCCTTTTGAAGGACCGTGGGATAAAGATCGGGAGGCACTGGAAGATGAACAGAAATCTAGGGAGGATTGTCATCTTTACAGTCTGCACCCACCCCGCCAGTGACAGCGGGAGTGCATCCCATCTCTGAAACTCAGTCTTCATTTGTTCCACCACCCTAGTCAAATTTAACTTATGCAACCTGCCCCAGTCTCGTGCCACCTGTATTCCCCAAGTACCAGAAACTTTCCTCCACCAGCCTAAATGGCAGCTCCTTCAGTCTATTCTCCTGGCCTCTTGCCTGCACCACAAACATCTCACTCTCGGCCATATTTAATTTGTATCCTGAAAACCGGCCGAACTTCCTCAATGTTTCCAGTATATTTTCCATCCCGGCCAGTGGGTCCGACACGTACAGGAGCAGGTCATCCGCATAGAGAGAGACCCTATGTCCCCCCCCCCCCCCCAATGTCATTCCCTTCCACCCCTTCGCAGCTCTCAACGCCATCGCCAACGGCTCTATGGCCAGCGCGAACAGCAACGGGAGAGTGGGCACCTGTCTGGTCCCGCGGTGTAGTCTGAAATAATCTGACATTATCCTGTTCGTCCCAACGCTAGCTTTTGGGGCCTGGTACAATAGTCTGACCCAATTAACCAGTCCCTCCCCGAACCCAAACCGTCCAAGCACCTCCCACAAATAGCCCCACTCCACCCGGTCGAAGGCCTTCTCAACGTCCATTGTCACCACTACCTCCATCCACCTCCTTGCTCGTCGGGTGCATCATGATCACATTAAGCAATCTTCTCAAGTTAGCTGTCAGCTGCCTGCCTTTCACAAACCCTGTCTGATTGTCCCCAATCACCTCCGGTACGCAGTCCTCAATTCTAATTACCAGGACCTTGGCATCCACATTGATCAGGGAGATTGGCCTGTATGACCCGCAAGATTCCGGGTCCTTGTCCCGCTTCAGTATCAGCGAGATAGTGGCTTGCGACATCATCGGTGGCAGGGTCCCTCTGTCCCTTGCCTCATTAAAAACCCTCGTCAGGATCGGTCCCACTATCTCCGAGAACTTCTTGTAAAACTCGACTGGGTATCCATCCGGTCCCGGGGCTTTCCCCCGACTGCATGGCCTTTAGGCCCCCAATACCTCCTCCGCTCTAATCGGGGGGCCCCAGTCCGTCCCCTGCCTACTTTTGGGAAGGTTAGTCCATCCAGGAACCTTTTCATCTCCTCCGGGGGTTCTGAAGTGTACAGCTTACTATAGAACTCCCAAAATACCTATTTCAGTCCTGCCGGGTCCTCCACTCTGCTCCCCTCCCCATCAATCACTCTACTTATTTCCCTGGCCACCTCCCTCTTCCTGAGTTGCTGTGCTAGCAATCTACTGGCTTTCTCCCCATGCTCATACACCACTCCCCTCGCCTTCCTAAGTTGTTCCACGGCCCTACTCATGGATAGCACCCCCAGTTCCGCCTGCAATCTCCGTCTCTCCCTGAGTAGGTCCTCCCCCGGGGACCCCGCATGCTCCTCGTCTATCCGGTGAATTTCCAAAACCAATCTGTCCATTTCTGCTCTGTCCGCCCTGACCCTGTGAGCCCGAATTGAGATCAGCTCCCCCCTCACTACTGCCTTCAGTGTGAGGCTCTATGGCCTCACACGGGGCGCTGCTGAAACCTCCCCCGTATCGTTCACCTGCAAGTAATTTTGCACACACTTCCGCAGTCTCTCACATATCCCCTCCTCCGACAACAGTCCTACGTCTAACCTCCATTGTGGGCGTTGGTAATTCACCCCCCGACCAGCAGGTCCACCCAGTGCGGGGCATGGTCAGAGATAGTGATTGCTGAGTATTCCGTATGCTTTACCTCCCCTACACAGTCCCTGCTCAAGATTTTAAAAAAATCAATCCTAGAATATACTTTATGAACATGCGAATAAAACGAGTAGCCCCTTCCCGTCGGCTGACTGGCTCTCCATGGGTCCACAGCCCCATTTGCTCCATGAACCCTTTCAGCTCCCTTGCCATTGCTGAGAGTTGCCCGTTCTGGGACATGACCGGTCCAGCCCCGGGTCGAGGACCGTATAAAAGTACTCCCCCCCCCCCCCAAACTTACGTGAGTCTAGGTCCGGGATCTTCCCCAGCAGTCTTTTGATAAAGTCAACGTCATCCCAGTTCGGCGCATACATGTTCACCAGCACCACTCTTCTCCCCTCCAGCTTGCCCCTTACCATAAGGAATCTGCCCCCGCCGTCTGCGACTATGCCCTCCGCCTCAAATTGAACCCGCTTATTGATCATAATTGCTACCCCTCTGGACTTAGAATCCAAGTCCAAGTGGAAGACCTGGCTGATCCAGCCCTTTCTTAGCCTAGTCTGGTCAGACACTTTCAGAGGAGTCTCCTGCACCATAATTACATCCGCCTTTAGAGCCCGCAAATGCGTGAACACACGTGCCCTTTTAACTGGCCCATTTAGTCCCCTGACATTCCAGGTGATCAGCCTGGTCGGGGGGCACACCCCCCCCCACCACCCGGGCCGGCAGCCATAACCTTTCTTGGGGGGGGCCCCCCCCCCCCCCCCCACACACACACGTCAGCAAAATAACTCTTATTTTTTCGAGACCAGCCCCTGATCCCTCACAAAGTCCATCGCTTCCTCGGGCTCGGAGAAGTAGTGGTGTTGGCCCTGATGCGTAACCCAAAGACGGGCCGGGAAGAGCAGACCAAACTTCACGTGCTTTTTGAACAACGCCTCCTTAACTTGTTTAAAGGCTGCTCGCCGCCTGGCCACCTCCTGGCTTAGGTCCTGGTAAATGTGAAGGACACTGTTATTCCATGTGCTGCTCTTAGCGCTCTTTGCCCACTCAGCACCCGCTCCTTCTCCACAAACCTATGGAACCTAATCACCATCCGACGGGGGGCCCCCCCCCCCGGACGCACCTGTCTCGCCTGTACTCGGTGTGCCCCCTCCAACTCCGGTGGTCGCGGACAGGCTTCAGCCCCCATCAGCTGCATCAACAGCTCCGCCACGAACGCTGTGGCATCAGCTCCCTCCGCCCCCTCTGGGAGGCCGATGATCCTCAGATTTTGTCTACGGGCTCTATTTTCCAGCTCCTCTACTCTGTCCAGCAGTCTTCTCTGTCTCTCCTTCAACCCGTTGACTTCTAGCGCAGCAATCGTCTGCGCGTCCGCCTGCTCCTCCACCACCTCCCTCAGCTCCTTAACTTTTTCGTCCTGGGCATCCAGTCTCTGGTTCAGCTGATCCACTGCCTTCTGAAGTGGGTCCAAGTTATCCCGCTTCAACGACTCAAAACTGCTCTTTATCACCTGCAGCATGTTTTCCAGCGCCTGCTGAATCGCCGGGTCCGAGGTCCACCATCTTTGCTCCCAGGTCAGCTTCCCTTGCACCTCGCCTTTGTCCCTTCCTCTCCCGTTTGCGCTGCTTTCTGCTCTCCCGCAGTTCCATGCAGCTCTGCTCGCTCCTTAGCCCCCCGTTGCCGTCCTTTCAGCGCTCCACAGCCCCGCAAAACCGGGTAACCAGGTCCTCAAATCCCGCCGGAGTGAGAGCCCCCGAATGTGCGGCTCACTCACTCATTGCCGCCACCGGAAGTCCGAGAGTTAGGTTTTTAAATTGGTAATGGGTTGAAGGGTAATGGAGAATGGGTAGGACAGGAATTGAGACTATGATGAGATCAGCCATGATCATATTGAACCGCAGAGCAGGCTCAAGAGGCTAAGTTGCTTGCTCCTAGTCCTGATGTTCTAAGAAAGAACTACATGTCTGATTTCATCATCCAGCTCTTGGTCTGTAGCCCTGTAGGTAACAGCATCTCGAGCACAAATCTGGTGTTTTTGATTAATAAGAGGATTTCTTGTTCTACAAGTCATGGGCACTATTTATTATGCACTTTCAAGAACTGGATAACATCAAACATTAGTTTGTGGGGGGGGGGGGGGGGGGGGGGGGGGGATGTAGATTAAGGGTGACTATGGGTAATCACTGATTCTTTTTTGTCATTTGTTTATGTAAACATGTGGGCTGAGGTTTGGGGGTTGGTGGGCGGATGGGATCGTTGTTATTATGGGGATTGACATATCTTGCTGATTGTTTATTGTTGATGGGTGTAAATGTGGGAGAAAATGTGAAAAAGGAGGAGAATAAAAAAAATAAGAGGATTTCTTGATTAATATGGCAGATCAGGGGTTATGGGTAGAAGGGAGGAGAACCATACCAGCAATGATTGAATTGCAGAGCAGAGCCGATGGGCAAAGTGACTTAATTCTGCTCCTATCTCTTATGGTCTCACCACCACCTTCTCAGGCCAGGGAGGAAATAGACGAAAGGATGCTCAAAAAGAAGAAAGGCGAGTGGACAGATCAAATAATGCTACTACACTTCAGTCAGAAGAGAATTAATTTTAAAAACCAACTTCCCTCAATAAACTTGGAGAAAACAACAGCTAAACCCAGGAGATGAGAAAATTCTAGCTCAGATTTGCAGTCTGTGCTATAACAAACAGTATCCCCAGGCCTGGTGGAGAAAGAGAACAGAAGCAAACTCATGAACATTAGACAAGGTAAAAAACAAACTCAACTGACATGTCCTCGGCAATCAAACATTCTGGACTCACCACTAAGAACTATTGAATTGCATCCGAAATCTACTTTTTGTACATCAGTTCACTCACATGAAATCATGTAGGGGGACAAAGGGATGTGCCCAAACACATGCATTATGAGCCAACTCAATCTCTGGCAAACTGCATTATTTAAAATAATAAATTGACCTGTGAAAAAGTTGCTAGTGCTCAGTTAATACAGAAAGTAGTTGTGGGGTCTACAGCTATGCCGTTCGCTATTGTCGATTCAGTCACATTCACAAAACAGAGAGGTGTGTACTTGCAATATCAGCAATTGGAGATGAATCAAATCGAAAACGAGGTTCCTTTTGAATGTCTTATTATTGTGGTGTGATAATGAGTAAATTCAATGTTCCTGCATTCTTTTGACTCAATTTCAGCTGGAGTGACAATGGGTCTTCTACAAACCTCAATGTTCCTCTGAGAAGTGATCCTGCTTTCAATTTTTAAACTTTTGAAACAAACTAGGACTAGGCCATTTGGCCACTCGAGAGTGCTCAGTCATTCATTCAATCATGGCTGATCCGATTATGGCTTCAACTCTACATTCTGCCTACCCCCAACTTCCTTGTTGGTCACAAATCTATTTACTTCTACCGTAAAAATATACAATGACCCTGCCTCCACTAATCTCTGGGGAAGGAGTTCCAAAGATTCATAACCCTCAAAAAACTTATTTGCATCTCAGTCTCTAATGGAGACCTCTAGTTATGGTCTCTCTCAAGGGAAAATATCCTTCCGGCCTGCATTCACCCTGTGAAGTTTCCTCAGCATCTTATGGCTCACTATCAACTCTCAATCTTCTAAACTCCAATGGATACAGTACCAACCTATCCAAACTATCCAAATCAACATTAGGAGATAAGTGTTTCAACATATAATTACTCGCGTACCACTTGACAATCGATTTAAAATCAATTTCTCAGTACTATACAATAGCATTTACCTTTGTGTTATCAGGTCCCTTTGGTTGGCGAAGCACGACCAGTTTTGGAGCGCTTGCGTCATCCAATGTGATGCTCTTGAGACGATGTACTAAACGATCAGGACGTGGAGCTGCCACAGGCCGAACACCCTCACTGCAAGGAGAAATATAAACAATGAATCTAGTGAATTTACTACATGCTAAAAATCACTGTGCACAATTTTAAAGTACATTTTTGGTAGAAGGTAAGCATTTATTGAAAAGCAATTAGGGCCTGGAATTCTTCTCACTAATCTTCAAAACTCTGCATGCTTTCTGGATGGGGTCCTAGCTGGATACGTTAAGAGGAAAATTAGTACTTCAAATGGAGCCTTTTGTGCTTTATTTGTAGGGTGTCGATGGAACTTTGGCTTATGTCTCTTTGCAAAGACAGCACCTCTTTTCCCTCAATACTGACTTGTCTTAAGGTTTCATGAGTGGGGTTTGAACTCAACCTTTTGATTCAGCGGTGACACGCCGCATTCTCACCGTTGCAAGCTACTGATGCTTTCATAGTCCCAAAGAAAGCGGTCAACCAGATTAAAGTGATCTGACTATGCTCAACAATATTCCACTCAAATATCTGCTACTCATTAGATATCCATTGTGTTAGGTAGATTGTTGAAGCAAAATGGTGTGTGTATATTGACCTTGACGGTCTCTGCAACGAGGAAAATGTACATTGCTCCCACCACACTGGACATAACCATGCTTGGGAACGCAAAGCACTTTGCAATGGCGGATACACCAGAAACAGTGAGGCCATATGAAGGTACAACAACCTTGAGAACTCAATGCAATGTAATTTATTTCTGAATTTAACTACAATCCAAATCATAGGATCCTTACAGTGCAGGAGGCCATTCGGCCCATCGAGTCTGCGCCAACTCTCCGAGCGTCCACCCTACCTAGGCCCAATACTCCGCCCCATTACCCCACCTAACCTTATGGACATGAAGGGCAATTTATCATGGTTAATCCACCTACCTACCCTTCACATCTTTGGGACGGTGGAAGGAAACCAGGGGAAACCCAGAGACACAGGGAGAATGGGTAAACTCCACACAGACTGTCAACCAAGGCTGGAATTGGACCCAGGTCCTTGGTGCTGTGAGGTAGCAGTGCTAACTTATGCCACCCTTCGTATTAATGAAGTCAATGATTTGATGTTGGTACATATTGGGTGCCTTTTATACACACTTTATGGAAGGACAGTAGAAGGATTTCAAGCAGCAAGGAATACACAAATTAGAATTACATTCTGCGGAGTTGTTCAAATTTTGATCAGATTACACAGCTCTACCAAAAAATAATAAAACAAAGCTGAACACTTTGAAGACAACAAACCCACAGCCTTGCCGATGAATCTTAGCTGAAGAATCAGTGAACATTTTGACTCCTGTAATGATGTAAGTAAATTAAATAGCTTCCCACTCTGGATAATTTGAGAGTATTCCATTTAGATGTTCAAGTACTCTTTCTCCCCCCACCCCCTTTCCTGTGTAATACGTTATTTGTGCACACCAGAAGCTTACCTGACACGGAATACATTGCAGGCACTGCACTTTCCTGTACGTTGGTTTAAGATGACTGAGAACTCCACCTCATCTCCAGGTTGCAACTCCACACCATCCAGTACTTCATTCACACGGAAGAATAACTTTTTACCATCACCAACTTCATAGTTAATAAAGCCAAACTAGGAAAACACAAAGTCAAGATCATGGGAATCATACGCAATCATGGAATAACCACAATAGGCAATAGAAAAGTGAGGGAATGGTGGCATTTGGATTGAATAACATTTTAAATGTTAGAAAAGTACTCTAAAGCATAAGAAAGCCAGTTATGAACTTATATTAGTGAAATAAATTAGTTTTGCTTTTACAATCTCTACTTCATTGTTACAACAGAGTCTCAATTAACATTTTGATTTGCCAATGTTTTTCTGTAAGGCAGTTAGAATTAGCAAATTCAGTTCTATTTCAAAATTTATACTGAAATGTATAATGGTTAGTATTTGTTCATTGGTCAATTAAAAAAGAAATCAATGAATAAATCTTGGAATGGTATGT
This sequence comes from Scyliorhinus torazame, assembly GCF_047496885.1. Classification (NCBI taxonomy): domain Eukaryota; kingdom Metazoa; phylum Chordata; class Chondrichthyes; order Carcharhiniformes; family Scyliorhinidae; genus Scyliorhinus; species Scyliorhinus torazame. The sequence goes on from NC_092723.1 coordinate 73,035,125, forward strand.
GCTGGTTGGCAACGGTGAAGAAGTCAAATTAACACGACACAGATCTAGTGTAATCTTATATTCCCCGATACACCCTTTTCAAAAATGCAGTACAAATCGTAGATTGCCATGGAAACCATTACTGCAGTGCTTGCTGCTATGGGCTAGGTCATACTGAAAAAACCTTACTGCAATTTTACAAAAATGAAGTCAAGTCATCAAACAGTTTAGAATTCTAAAATAACCATTGTTAAGTGCTCACATGTTCTAGTTATAAAGTAGCCATTTAAAAAAACTGTACATAAGTAATCCCTTATTTGGAATGCAGGGAGTAGTCAAGGTTTAAAAAAAAAAGTCCGTCTATAGTCGCTCTTACACAAATTACAAACTTGTGCTGGTCAAATAAAATATTTTCCAAAGAAATTATGGAATTGCGCAGAATAAAAAGCATGTGTTAATTGTCAAATTCTATGCCGACCTCCGCAGGGTGTAATGGACAAGAATTCTGACCACACGGAGAAGAGGAACTGAAAAACCCAAACGCCCAGCAGTGGTCATTTCAGGGTGCTGCACAGATAGAACCTTTGGTTGCATCTGAAGTGGAACTAGATAAACAACTCGAATTTTGAAGGTGATGGTGGTGGATGGGGGTGGGAAAAGAGAGAGAAAGATAAAGCAAAGGAATTGATGGTATTTTGATTTTAGAACAGCACAAGAAAGCCGGTTTTTGGTTAAATAAATTAGCTTTCCGATTATATGCTCTACGTCAATGCTACAATAGGGTTAATTCCTTTTGTTGATTCACAGGACAAAAAATCCCGAAACTATAATTTTCATTTGCCCATTTTCTTCTGAGTATTATCAAACTCAGTTCAATATAAATTTTTAAAAAGTAAATAGATTTTTAGAGTGTCCAATTATTTTTTTTTCCCAATTAAGGGGCAATTTAGCATGGCCAATCCACCTAACCTGCACATTTTTGGATTGTGGGGGTGAAACCCACGCAGACACGGGGAGAATGTGCAAACTCCACACGGACAGTGACCCAGGGCCAGGATTCGAACCCGGGACCTCAGCTCCGTAGACCCAGTGCTAACCACTGCGCCACATGCCACCCTGTTCAATATAAATTTTAAAGTAGAAATGTAAAATGGATAGTATTTGTTCACATCAGTAAAAGAAAATGCCAAGACATTCCCTTTGTACTGAAAACCTAAAATTCAATAAAACAAGGAGCAACATTTAAACTTTAAATAATCAAATCTTATTGCTACATTAATCTTGATGCTCAAGTAATCTGTAGTAGACACCAATTCTGACTGAGCAGCATTTTTGGGAAAAATCTACTTCCACATATTTGCCACCAACTAGGGCACAGCTACTTGAAACCCCTAATTTTCCAGATGGAAGCACTTAGTTAGATTTCCAAAGATCAGGAACTTCGATATGGAACTTTCTGGGTGCATTTTTAGACGAATACAGAAACCTTTACACATGTTTCCACCCCCCCCCCCCCCCCCACACAATTATTTCACATTATATTTAGTTACACAGTTCAAATCGGTGGTCACAGATACTCAAAGTGACCAATGTGTAGTTGGAACAGGCACATCCATAAAAGGAAAAAGTCTGCTTTTAAATTGGCACACACAGATCCGCGATTTCTACTAAATTTGGAGCAGAAATCAGGGGTAAAGAGCAGAGGCTGGCAAGAATACTCAGTTTTGCTGCAACGGGGTGAAAAATACTGCACTAATTTAAAGGTTTAAGATGTTTTCTAACCAAGGTCATAGCCAGCAAAGTGTGTAATAAGAATCATTTAACAACTGCTAACACATTAATGCTACAAGTACACAGCTAGTAATTAGGCGGAAGTGGGAGCTAGTATCTGCTGTCATGGAAGGAAAAGCAAGTTTCATCAAGGCGACTCTGAAGGAATCCAGTTTCATCTAAAAATCCAAAATTTAACAGTTCAAAATCTACCACTGCACCAAGTCTTCACGCTTTTAGTTGAAGATAGATCAATGTTACCAGTCTCCGCAGTTAATGTTACCAATATACATCTTTCACTATGTTTTGCAAGGTGATACGAAAATAGGTTGCTTATTTATGACTGAGAATTTAAAGCACCAAACAGCCTTCTCTCATGAAAGGACGTGGGAGCAAATGCATTTTGGCTATTATAGGAAAACAATGAGTAGGTCACACTGCCCCTGGAGCCAGCTCGGCTATTCAATAGGATAATGACATCAACTCACTTTCCTGCCTGATCCCAATTCCTTGGAGATGAGAGATTTGGGGATAAGGAGAATGAAGTTGATATAAAACCAGTCATGACCTTATTGTACGGCAAAGTTTGGAGGGGCTAGATGGCTTATTTCTGCCCTTATTTCAATGTTCTTATAGTAGCTAAAGTATCTATGCCCAGAATCCCCATGATCCTCTTTGCACCCCTAAAATCTGGTCTTGAATATACTCAATGACTGAGCATCCACAGCACTCTAGGGTAGAGAATGCCAAAGATTCACAACCTTCCAAGTAAAGAAATTTCTCACCTCATCCTAAATGAACGACTCCTTGTTCTGTTAATGCTACACAAGGAAATATCAACTTCCAAAACTGAAAACAGCACCTGAAGCTGACCATCTATTCATTCCACTGTTATGTGCTTACATTTCCAAAACTCAGCAGTGGCTGGGGCTGAAAGTATAGCAGCTTTCTTTGGCAACATTTTCTCAGCATACACAACAACTGCACAAAGAGTGACCTGAATCATGATTTAAATCATTTGAGTCAGCAATTGACAGCTATTCAATACAGCATCACAGCCAGAACCATAAGCAAACATGGTGAAATCAACTAGTTCACAAAAGGAAGAAACACAGAGCTCAATTATAAGGAGATTATTAAATGGGCTGCAATCATTTTCAAACTCAAGTCCTAGCATTATCAGTCTTAGTTACTCAGAATTGTACACCATTACGTGAATATTTGTTGCTGTGGACATAAACATCTCCACAAGTGCTGTTACTTATATTGTGCTTTCACACTGCTGCCTTACTGCATTCTCACCGGAAAAGATGCACTTTCAGCAAAATGGACAGTTCTCAGCTTAAAAAGACCTCAACTGCTCTCCCCACTCATTGTAACATTATCTTTCTACCATCCTAACACCGTTGCCCCAGCTTAAATTGGTGGTTAACAAACAATGGGATCTCCTGGTACTGAACCAAGTAGTACATTTATGCAGAGAGCCACTAGGCACTTACAAGTAACATTTAGAAAATTAATATTGCTGCATACCCATTTCTGAGGCTCATCTGTTCCCATTATAGTGAAATGGACCCGTTAATACCATCACACACTTTAGGTACTTTGCAACATGCATGTAAACTGCCGTGAACAGTGTGTTTCTTCCAATTATTTACTATAAATCAGTGAGGCAACACAAGAACGTTCTAGCCCTATTATCAAACAAATAAATTGAGTATCTTCCCCACACTTATTCACAGCAGTGTGTGTTTCATTGTAATTTTTCAACAATATTGCTATTTTAAAAAAAATGAAAACGCCACTAAAGTTTATTTCTTCAACTCTAAAAAGGTGCATTTAAAATTAATTTAAAGTGTTCATTTTTAATATGAATGCGATTGCCTTGAGGGAACATGCATGTATTTTCATCTCCTGATGATCATTCAGATTCCTCAGCTGCACACTAGCCCACAATAACCATCCAGGTCACAGGTCAGATAATGCAACAAAGAAAATGCTGGTCTGTCCTTATTTAAACTCAGACAAGTGCATAGGTACAGAGAGAATTTCCCACTTTTATGGTCTAATACTGTTGTGGACAGTGCCTCACTCCAGGAACCGGGTTTGGGGGGGGGGGGGGGGGGGGGGGGGGGGGGAACAGGACGGAGAAGAGAGAGAAAGAGGAGAGAGTTATATTTGAGAAGATGCAATTAAGTGAAACCTGAAATTCAATTTCCACAGGAGGAATTCTAGAAAGTTCATGTGTCTACTTAATGAAGCAATTGTGTACAATCTAGAACAGTCATTGACATTAAGCCTCACCTGGTCTTTCACACAGTCCACAGTGCCTCTCCGTAAAGGTGTGGCATCATAGGCCAATTTCTGTCCTGTTAGGGCCACAGTGCATAGCTGGAACTTGATAGTCTCCCCCTTCTGAAGGCAATCTGTTTTGTTTGCCAGGCTGATGATGGCAAAAGGATATACTTCCCCTCGCATTGTCCCTGCAAGGACATAAGTCAACAGCATAAGGATTTGTTTTTCGCACAGGTTATCTGAAAAAGCACTACTGCATCATGGTTTGACTTTTGTGAAGCATTAAGTTACATAAATTATCAGTTCCAGGTTAGCAGATTAAAAATGGCCACTTGGCACTGAAGAACCCAACATCTTTAGGACAAAAGGAAGTGGGGAGAAAGGAAAAACAGACAAATGTTAATACATCAATGGGGAAGAGACAGGGTACCGCTTCCATGTGAGGTGGTAAATTCAAAGCTTGCACGACACCTAGGGTCTTTGGAATTCCAAGCTCAACTCAGGAAGCAAACCCTTTCCAGAAACTCAGGTGCACAGTTTACTGAAAAATACTTCTCAACTACAGGAAAATGGACAGCGCATTAACTAAAGATCTAATTAAAATGTATTGATTTAAGTAGCCATGTTTGCCCTAAAGTATTTCAAATTCCATGAAAAATATTTTTATACTGAAGGATGAAATTCTACTTTGGAATTTAACCCAACTTCTTTACTAGGAGATCTTTTAGTACTCTAACACAAATTGAATAACCAGAAATCTCAAAATTGTTTCATATTCTTTCACAGGATATGGGTGTCGATGACGTCAGCATTTACTACCCACCCCTAATTACCCTCAAGGTGGTGGGGAGCTGCCTTCTTGAACCAGTACAGTCCATGTGGTGCACCCACAGTGCTGTTCGGAAGGTGTTTAGAGTTTTGACCCAGTTCCAAAATGACAATATGGTTTCAAATCAAGAGGGTGTGTGGGCCTTGCATGGGGAACATTATAGTGTTCCCATGCGTCTGCTGCCCTTTTACTTCTAGGTGGTAGAGGTTATAGGTTTGAAAGGTGCTGTAGATGGAGCCTTGGTGAGTTCCTGTAGCACATCTTGTAGATTAAACACTGTTGACACTGTGCAATGGCGGTGGAGGGAGGGAATGTTTATGGTGGTGAATGGGGGTCCCAATCAAGAAAGCTTTCTCCTGAATGGTATCAAACAGTGTTGTTGGAGTTGCACTCACCCAGGAAGGGGGAGAGCATTCCATCACACTCCTGATTTGTGCCTTGCTGATGGCGACCGGCTTTGCAAAGTCAGAAAGCGAGTTACTCTCCTCAGAATGGTGGAACAGTAGCACAATGGTTAGTACTGTTGCTTCACAGCGCCAGGGTCCCAGGTTCAATTCCTGGCTTGGGTCAATGTCTGCGCGGAGTCTGCATGTTCTTCCCGAGTCTACGTGGGTTTCCTCCGGGTGCTCTGGTTTCCTCCCACAAGTCCCGAAAGATGTGCTGCTAGGTGAATTGGACATCTGAATTCTCCCTCCGTGTACCCCAAAAGGCGCTGGAGTGTGGCGACTAGAGGATTTTCACAGTAACTTCATTGCAGTGTTAATGTAAGCCTACTTGCGGCATTATTATTAATCCCTGGCCTCGACTTCCGGGTGCGGCGATGACCAGCTAAGACGCACGTTTCGGCAGCTCCCGGTGGAACGGACTTTTGGGCTCTTAATAGGAGCCCCAACGGCAATTTTAACGGCTAAAAACACTGTGCGGTAAACCAGAAGGGAATCCCCCCTGGACACGGATGGAAAAAGGAGAGGAAAGTGGCCGGATTGCGGTGGATCCTCTAGAGCAGCGGCCAGGAAGGCAAGCACAAAGCAAGATGGCGTCGGAAGGTGGCAGTTTAATATGGGGCCCTGAACAACAAGAGTTCCTGCGGCGCTGCGTGGAAGAACTTAAAAAGGAGAAGAAGGAGGAGCTGTTGGCCCCGATATTACAGGCGATCGAAGGGCTAAAGGAGCAAAAGACCCAGGAGCAGGAACTTTGGGTCGTGAAGGCAAAGGCTGCTGAGAATGAGGACGAAATACAGGGCCTGGTGGTGAGAGATGCACGAGGCACAACACAAAAGGTGTGTGGAAAGGCTGGAGGTGCTGGAGAATAATGCGAGGAGGAAGAATTTAAGGATTTTTGGTCTTCCCGAAGGTGCAGAAGGGGCGGACGTCGGGGCATATGTGAGCACGATGCTTCACTCGTTAATGGGATCGGAGGCCCCGACGGGCCCGTTGGAGGTGGAGGGAGCTTATCGAGTTATGGCGCGAAGACCGAGGGCTGGAGAAATTCCTCGAGCCATAGTGGTGAGATTTCTCCGATATAAGGACAGAGAGATGGTCCTCAGATGGGCAAAGAAAACCCGGAGCAGGAGGTGGGAGAACGCGGTGATCCGCGTATATCAAGATTGGAGTGCGGAGGTGGCGAGAAGGAGGGCAAGCTTTAATCGGGCCAAGGCGGTGCTGCACAAAAGGAAGGTTAAATTTGGAATGCTGCAGCCGGCAAGACTGTGGGTCACACATCAAGGGAAACACCACTACTTTGAAACGGCAGAAGAGGCGTGGACATACATTGTCGAGGAGAATCTGGAATAAGCGGGCTAGAAAAAGAACGTTTGGGACAAAGTGGTGGGGTGACTACGTGGGGTGAAGGGGGGGGGGAAAATGGGGGAAGAGATGATTTCCCAAGTTGTTAATCCTGCGACCCTGTAACTTTTCTCTCTTCCCCATGTCTTTGGGGGGGGGGGGGGGGGGTGAAAGAGAGCTGGGGGCGCCGGCCATTGAGGGCAGGGCCAAATGGGGAGCGCGGGCTTTGTTCCCGCGCTATGGTAATCATGGCGGGAACAGGGAAGCAGGAAGGAGGGGGCCTCGCACAGTGGGGGCCGAGGTCACGGGGGAAGCAGAGGTCGGCCAGAGTTTGTTGACTTCTGGGAGCAGCATGGGGGGTGCAATTACGCTAGAAAGGGATCTAGCGGGGGGGGGGGGGGGGGGTTAACTGGGTTGCTGCTGCTGGGGAGAAGGGGGAGCTGGTATGGAGTGGGGTGGTCGGGGCGGGAGGGCGCCGTTGGGGGGAGATACGGCTACGTGGGAACCGGGTGAGGAGCTGGATTGAAAAAGGAGATGGCTAGTCGACAAGGGAGGGGGGGGGGGGGGGGGAAGAGAGAGAGGGTAAAGAGCCCCCCAACCCGGCTGATCACGTGGAATGTGAGAGGGCTGAACGAGCCGATTAAGAGGGCACGGGTACTCGCACACCTAAAAAAACTTAAGGCAGATGTGGCTATGCTGCAGGAGACGCATCTGAAATTGATAGACCAGGTCAGACTTCGCAAAGGATGGGTGGGGCAGGTGTTTCATTCGGGGCTAGACGCAAAAAACAGGGGGGTGGCTATATTAGTGGGGAAGCGGGTAATGTTTGAGGCAAAGACCATAGTGGCGGACAGTGGGGGCAGATACGTGATGGTGAGTGGCAGATTGCAAGGGGAGGCGGTGGTTTTAGTGAACGTATATGCCCCGAACTGGGATGATGCCAATTTTATGAGGCGTATGTTGGGACGCATCCCGGACCTAGAGGCGGGAAAGTTGGTAATGGGTGGAGATTTTAATACGGTGCTGGACCCAGGGCTGGACAGATCGAGGTCCAGGACCGGAAGGAGGCCGACTGCAGCTAGGGTGCTCAAGGACTTTATGGAGCAGATGGGAGGAGTAGACCCCTAGAGATTTAGTAGACCTAGGAGTAAGGAGTTTTCGTTTTTCTCCTATGTCCACAAAGTCTATTCACGGATAGACTTTTTTGTTTTGGGAAGGGCACTGATCCCGAAGGTGACGGGGACGGAGTACACGGCTATAGCTATTTCGGACCACGCTCCACATTGGGTGGACCTGGAGATAGGGGAGGAAAAAGAACAGCACCCACCCTGGAGAATGGACATGGGATTATTGGCAGATGAGGGTGTGTGTTTAAGGGCGAGGGGGTGTATTGAAAGGTACTTGGAACTCAATGACAATGGGGAGGTTCAGGTGGGAGTGGTCTGGGAGGCGTTGAAGGCTGTGGTTAGAGGGGAGCTGATATCTATCAGGGCACATAAAGGAAAGCAGGAGGGTAGGGAAAGGGAGCGGTTGTTGAAAGAACTTTTGAGGGTGGACAGACAATATGCGGAGGCACCGGAGGAGGGACTGTACAGGGAAAGGCAAAGGCTACATGTAGAATTTGACTTGTTGACTACGGGTAATGCAGAGGCACAATGGAGGAAGGCACAGGGTGTACAGTACGAATATGGGGAGAAGGCGAGCAGGTTGCTGGCCCACCAACTGAGGAAAAGGGGAGCAGCGAGGGAGATAGGGGGGGTGAGAGATGAGGAGGGAGAGATGGAGCAGGGAGCGGAGAGTGAATGGAGTGTTCAAGGCATTTTATGAAAGATTATATGAAGCTCAGCCCCCGGAAGGGAAGGAGAGAATGATGTGCTTTCTGGATCAGCTGGAATTTCCTAAGGTGGAGGAGGAAGAGAGGGCGGGACTGGGAGCACAGATTGAGACGGAGAATGTAGTGAAAGGGATTGGAAGTATGCAGGCGGGGAACGCCCCGGGACCAGACGGATTCCCAGTGGAATTTTATAGGAAATACATGGACTTGCTGGCCCCACTACTGATGAGAACCTTTAATGAGGCTAGGGAAAGGGGGCAGCTGCCCCCGACTTTGTCAGAGGCATCGATATCGCTCCTCCTAAAGAAGGAAAAAGACCCGCTGCAATGCGGGTCCTATAGGCCCATTTCCCTCCTGAATGTGGATGCTAAGATTCTGGCCAAGGTAATGGCAACGAGGATAGAGGATTGTGTCCCGGGGGTGGTTCATGAGGACCAAACTGGGTTTGTGAAGGGGAGACAGCTGAACACAAATATACGGAGGCTGCTAGGGGTAATGATGATGCCCCCACCAGAGGGGGAAGCGGAGATAGTGGTGGCGATGGATGCCAAGAAAGCATTTGATAGAATGGAGTGGGATTATTTGTGGGAGGTGCTGAGGAGATTTGGCTTTGGAGATGGGTATATCAGATGGGTACAGTTGCTGTATAGGGCCCCGATGGCGAGCGTGGTCACGAATGGACGGGGTTCTGATTATTTTCGGCTCCATAGAGGGACGAGGCAGGGATGTCCTCTGTCCCCGTTATTGTTTGCACTGGCGATTGAGCCCCTGGCCATAGCATTGAGGGGTTCCAGGAAGTGGAGGGGAGTACTCAGGGGAGGAGAAGAACACTGGGTATCTCTGTATGCGGATGATTTGTTGTTGTATGTGGCGGACCCGGTGGAGGGGATCCCAGAGATAATGCGGATACTTGGGGAGTTTGGGGATTTTTCAGGGTATAAATTGAACATGGGGAAAAGTGAGTTGTTCGTGGTGCATCCAGGGGAGCAGAGCAGGGAAATAGAGGATTTACCGTTGAAGAAGGTAACAAGGGACTTCCGGTACTTGGGGATCCAGATAGCCAAGAATTGGGGTACATTACACAGGCTTAATTTAACGCGGTTGGTGGAACAGATGGAGGAGGACTTTAAGAGATGGGACATGGTGTCCCTGTCACTGTAGTTAGGGTGCAGGCGGTTAAAATGGTGGTCCTCCTGAGATTCCTTTTTGTGTTTCAGTGCCTCCCTGTGGTGGTCACGAAGGCTTTTTTCAAGAGAATCGAGAAGAGTATTATGAGTTTTTGTGTGGGCCGGGAAGACCCCGAGAATGAGGAGAGGATTTTTGCAGCATAGCAGGGACAGGGGGCGGGGGGGGGGGGGGGGGGGTTGGCACTACCGAGCCTAAACGACTATTACTGGGCCGCCAATGTTTCAATGGTGTGTAAGTGGATGGGAGAAGGGGAGGGAGCGGCGTGGAAGAGATTGGAGAGGGCGTCCTGCAGGGGGACTAGCCTACAAGCAATGGTGACGGCACCGTTGCCGTTCTCACCGAAGAAATACACCACAAGCCCGGTGGTGGTGGCTACATTGAAAATTTGGGGGCAGTGGAGACGGCATAGGGGAAAGACGGCAGCCTCGGTGCGGTCCCCGATAAGAAATAACCATAGGTTTGTTCCAGGGAGAACGGATGGGGGATTTGGAGCATGGCAAAGAGCTGGGGTAGTGCAATTGAGAGATCTGTTAGTGGATGGGACGTTTGCGAGTCTGGGTGCGCTGACGGAAAAATATGGGTTGCCCCAAGGGAATGCATTTCGGTATATGCAACTGAGGGCTTTCGCGAGGCAACAGGTGAGGGAATTTCCGCAGCTCCCGACGCAGGAGGTGCAGGATAGAGTGATCTCAGAGACATGGGTGGGGGATGGTAAGGTGTCGGACATATATAGGGAAATGAGGGACGAGGGGGAGATCATGGTAGATGAGCTGAAAGGGAAATGGGAAGAAGAGCTGGGGGAGGAGATTGAGGAGGGGCTGTGGGCTGACGTCCTACGTAGGGTAAACTCATCGTCCTCGTGTGCCAGGCTAAGCCTGATACAATTTAAGGTTCTACACAGGGCGCATTTGACTGGAGCACGGCTCAGTAGTTTTTCTGGGGTAGAGGATAGTTGTGGGAGATGCTCGAGAAGCCCAGCGAATCACACCCACATGTTCTGGTCATGCCCGGCACTACAGGGGTTCTGGGTGGGGGTGGCAAAGGTGGTGGGGGTCCGGGTCGAACCAAGCTGGGGGTTGGCTATATTCGGGGTTGCAGAAGAGCCGGGAGTGCAGGAGGCGAGAGAGAGGCTGATGTTTTGGCCTTTGCGTCCCTAGTAGCCCGGCGCAGGATATTGTTAATGTGGAAGGAAGCCAAACCCCCGGGTGTGGAGACCTGGATAAACGACATGGCAGGGTTTATCAAGTTAGGACGGATCAAGTTCGTATTAAGAGGTTCGGCTCAAGGTTCACCAGGTGGTGGCAACCGTTCGTCGACTACCTCACAGAAAGATAGAGGGAATGGAAAAGAAGAAGACAACAGCAGCAACCCGGGGGGGGGGGGGGGGGGGGGAGAAGAAAGAGAGAAAGAAGAAGAGAGAACCGGACAGACTCTCAGGGATGTCATTGTATATTTGTATATGTATAGACACTTGTTATAGGTAATGTATATTGGATTGTATCTTTGGAGAGTAACTATTTTTGACAAGGCAGTTGCCACTTGGTTTTGTTTATATATTATTTATTTATTTGTTTAAAATTGGCCACGGTTATTTATATTGCTTTGTTGTTGTTCAAAAGAAAAACTATGTACGGTTATGTTTGGCCACAAAATTTTGAATAAAATATATTTTTTTAAAAAAAAATTAATCCCTGGCCTCTGACCTATATTTGTAGCTTTGGCAAACGGTTAGCTCAGTTTTTACTCCGCAGATGATGTCACACCTGCTGAGATTGTCCAGCATTTTCGGTTTCAATTTCAGCATCCGCAGTAATTTGCTTTTACACTTGTAGCTGGTCCAGTTCAGTTTCTGGTTGGTGGTGGTATGTTATTATGCCAACATGTTGAAATGTTGATTTAATGAACAAAAATGCTGCAAGATGCTTCACAGAAGTATAATTAGGAGTATGCCGAGTTGGCAATGTCAGGAGGGAGTTAAGGAAATTCCTAAGAGGGGATGGGGATGAAGCTTAAGAAAAACCTTGAGCCTAAATTTAGCATAGATTTACCAGAATACTTGGATTTCAAGAGTTAAATTACAAGGATCAATTGTTAATTTCCAAATCGGAGATTGATAAAATGGTAAACCAAAAGGTATTCAGGGATAACAGCAAATTACTGCAGATGCTGGAATCTGAAACCAAAAGAGAAAATGCTGGAAAAACTCAGCAGGTCTGGCAGCATCTGTAGGGCTAACGTGGAGTCCAGGTGACCCTTTGTCAAAGCTTTGTCAGATGCTGCCAGACCTGCTGAGATTTTCCAGCATTTTCTCTTTAGATATTCAGGGATATTGAGCAAATGCAAGTTTTGGAGGTTCAATCCAAGATTGGTCACAACTTTACCACACAGCAGGATGTACAAGTTTGGAACGCTTCCACAAAAGGCAACAGATGCTTGATCAATTGTTAATTTTTAAATTGGACATTTATAATTGTTTATTTTTAATTTTTTCTAATTAAGGGGCAATTTAGCGTGGTCAATCCACCTACCCTGCACATCTGTGGGTTGTGGGGTGAGACCCACGAAGACACATGGAGAATATGCAAACTCCACACAGTGACCCTGGGCCAGGATCGAACCAGTCTTGGCGCCGTAAAGCAGCAGTGCCCAGAGACTGGCAATTGTTAACCAAAAGGTATTAACGGATATTGGGCAAATACAGGTTTTGGAAGTTTGATCCAAGATTGGACGCAACTTCATTAAATGGCAGAACAGGCTCTAATGGCCTCCTGTTAATTCTTATGTTCACAAGTGACAAACGTTACCAGTGCTTTGAAAGGGGGGTGGGAGAGGAGGGAAAGAGATACAAAAATGTCGAAATCAATGGAGTTCAAAGCTCTATGGGAAGTGGATTTGTAGGGCTGCAGGTTAGAGATGAGGATGTGCAAGTCAAGAGAGATAATTATATCAAGTACTGGGCACCGAAACCAGCTATAGATCACCCAACTCGAGACGACAGCTGAGCTTGACTAGATGAGATATTAGATGAATTTCTTTTTAAAAACATGGTGGAGGATAGGAGGCTAACCAGCAGGCCATCCAAACAACTAATTTTGGAGTTGGGAAAGCCATGGATGAAAGTCAGCAGGAGTGGACCAGAGAAGGGCTTTTGTAAAGTGAGAAAAAATATTGTTTTTCTAACATTTTGTCAAATATTTGAAACTTATTTGGAGGTGACCAAATTTAGTGGCCAAGACATTTTTTGCTTTAAAAATAGAAAATGGAGAAAGCAGTATAACAAAAAGCACCAGGGTGAATTAAGGTAGTAGAAGACAGATAATTAATAGAATGATGCACTTAGCAATTGTTTTCCAAGGCTAAATAGCTCATCATTGGGACTGGATTTAACACCCCTCAACTCCAAATTCACTACCTCAATGTCCTTCAATTTAAAATTTGATGCGGAGCAGGTTACAGACCGATTCGAGCACACACATCTACAGACATTTTAAAAGTAGTAGCATTGATAGCAGAACCTTACCCTCTTCTGTAACCTCAATAAGTCCTTGATACTCAGCCTGTTGTGGATCCACACTGCGTAATGGCCTCACCACCTTACCAGTATAGACTGTTGGGTACACTTCATCACTGGGACCATTCACTGTAAAAGAAAAAACATTAAGTTGAAGGCCTAACCTAGTGTCATGAATCAAGTTGATTGTAGACAGTTGGTAGCAATAGAAGCTTGAAATCGGAAATGGGGGGGGGGGGGGGGGAAGAACCCAATATTGATTTCTCAGGATACTTCTATCAATTTTGAAACACTAAAAGAAGCAAGGATGTATACAAAGCTTTTGCAAACTTCCTTCACAATATTTTTAAGTGAGCGGAATCAAAAAGAGACAATTTGTATTTTAATCCTGTTTAGGAATTAAGCCAGGTCCAAGTCAAATTGTTCATTACCAGAAATGAGCAAAGGCCATGTCACCATGCCTATTAAAATAAATTGGGACTTCCGGTTGCGGCGATGACCAGCTGAGTCGCACGTTTCGGCATCTTCCGTTTTAACGGACTTTTGGGCTTTTATCGGGAGCCCCAACGGAAATTTTTCACGGCCAAACTCAGTGTGAGGCGATAAAGGAAGGAGTCCCCCCGGGTGTGGATGGAAAGAAGCGATAGTAGTGGCCAGATTGTGGAGGATCCTCTGGAGCAGTGGCAGAGAAGAGAAGGGAGTAGCAAAATGGTGGCTGAGGGAGCCCAGATGGTATGGGGCCCGGAACAGCAGGAGTTCCTCCAGCGATGTGTGGAGGAGCTCAAGGAGGAGGTGCTGGCGCCGATGTTGCTGGCGATTGAGGGATTGAAGGAGACGCAAAAGACCCAGGAGATGGAGCTCCGTGGAGTGAAGGCAAAGGCAGCCGAGAATGAAGACGAGATACAATGCTTGGTGGTGAAGACGGAGACGCACGAGGCACTACATAAGAGGTGCATAGAAAGGCTGGAAGCCCTGGAAAATAGCTCGAGGAAGAATTTAAGGATATTGGGTCTTCCCGAAGGGTCAGAGGGAGCGGATGTTGGGGCGTATGCGAGTACGATGCTCCATACTTTAATGGGAGCCGAGGCCCCGTCGGGCCCCCTGGAAGTGGAGGGAGCATACCGGGTCCTCGTGAGAAGACCGAAGGCAGGGGAAATACCGCGAGCAATAGTGGTGAGGTTCCACCGCTACAAAGACAGAGAGATGGTCCTGAGATGGGCTAAGAAGACACGGAGTAGCAGGTGGGAGAACGCGGTGATCCGCGTGTATCAAGATTGGAGTGCGGAGGTGGCGAGATAGAGGGAGAGTTTCAATCGGGCCAAGGCGGTGCTCCACAGGAAAAAAGTGAAATTTGGAATGTTGCAGCCGGCAAGACTGTGGGTTACACACCAGGGCAAATACCAC